>NC_135175.1:17637574-17967574 GCF_041146795.1 Maylandia zebra | reverse complement strand
TGTGGTAGCTCACGGAGCAGAAAGAAAAACACGCCTTTTCCAAAATCTCCCAGGATCTAGTGATTTTGTAAGCCACAGCACGGGAATCATGGGAAGGGAATTGCAATGTTTCATCATGGGGTAAAAAGAGATCATTTTAGAAATTTTTTGTATTGATTTGCAGTGATTTCTTTTCCTGTAGGGGAGCAAGTGGACCGAAACCCCACCCGACAGCAAAATACTAATCAGGAAGCCCAACAGAATTAACACATCCCCTCACTGCACTGTGTGGCTGTATATATTATTTTATTTACATACTTTGTAGGAAAGCTTCAGAGCACAGAAGCCATATTTCTGGACATTTTTAGAGAAACCCAAACAGCAAAAATGTAAAATATTTAATATGATTTACGTAAGATGACAGTTTAATTGAAGGGTGCAGTTCATTTTAAAAACTGATGCAGGTGTCTGTGTATGTTTGTGTGCAGAGGTTCTATAAGAAGGCAGCAGCATTTGTTCTGCGTGCAGTAGCCAAACACTCCCCAGAGCTGTCGCAGGCTGTGGTGGCCTGCAGGGGGGTGGACGCTCTGGTTCTGTGCCTGGAGGAGTTTGACCCCGGGGTGAAGGAGGCTGCTGCCTGGGCTTTGGGCAACATTGCACGACACAATGCGGGTTAGGAGGGTACACTCATCAAGAAGCTGATAGAGAATGACTTCATGGAGTGATTTCATAGTTCGAGCATGCAACACTTTATGATTTACTACATTTTTCTAACATCATTCTTTGTTTCACAGTTTTTTGCGTGTGTATGTGTTCACCGCCTTTCCCTCCTCTCCCATGCAGCCTTGTCTCAGTCAGTGGTGGACGCGGGTGCCGTTCCCCTGCTGGTCTTGAGTCTTCTGGAGCCAGAGATGGCCCTCAAACGCATCGCAGCCTCCACTCTCAGTGACATCTCCAAACACACGCCAGAGCTGGCACAGACTGTGGTGGACACTGGAGCCATCGCACACCTGGCACAGATGATCCTCAGCCCAGACACCAAGCTCAAGGTGAGGCCCTAATGACTGTTTCGATGTCTCGTCAGAATAGCCAATGCTTTAGCTCAGGTTAACATGTGTCAAAATGCGAATCAAAGAAACGCCAGCCTTATTTAAATACATTAATTTATTATTTTTACACAGTAATTTATAATCTTTTTAGAGAACTTATTTGGGTTTTTTTTTGTTAAATGTTTAAAAGAAACACAATAAATAAAAAAGTAGTCAAAACATAAAGTGTAAAAGCCTCAGAATATTAATGATTTTTATGCTAAAATATGTCATCTAGACATGGGTACATTAGCAATGTGTACTGTGATTTTCCAACACTTACTACACAATTTATCTAAATTTAAGGTGTACTTTTCAGTACTTAAAATACTTATCTGTCCCTAATTATCTTTAAAATGTAGGAAGAGTAGAATGAGGACCTAACAAGTGGCAGTTTTAAAGAGAACAAATTATATTCTAAATATTTTGGATCACTGAATACTTTTGGAGTATAAAAGTAAGGACTTCCATATTCTACTTTACGTTAATCTTTTTTATGTTATATTTTTGGAATATTTTGGTGTAAATGATAAACAATTATTATTAGGGGTGTGGGTAGCATTATTGAAAAAAAGTATGTATGTTAGTGTGTACTATAAGAATTTTTTTATTTGTACAAAAACACGCAAGGAGTTGTTCTTTTTTTTTGTGCTACTTAGCAACTCCATTGATTCACATTTCAAAAAGTCTTATCCTGTCCTGAGATAATTTATTATTTCTGACTTACTAAAATATTCCTGCAGAATTTTATTTTGAAATGTTGGCATGAAAATATCTTTCACCATGAATACTTAACAGGAAACTTTATTCAGTGCAGACCTGTTGAGCACAAATTCTGATTGTACAAAATTCAGTTAAAGCTTATAAATGATCAGCGTTTTAAAATCTGCGAGGCTTAAATATTGAAAAAAAGTATTGTGTAAAATATGAAAATCATTTTTTTATAAGGACACTTTCTGAAACCAATCACTGTTAAAAAAAATTAACATGCTTAGAATTTGGATAGGTTTTCACTTTCAGATGGAGTTACACATTATGTTCTAATTTCTTGTTAATAAAACAAAATTACCAGAAGAAAAAGATGCTGTAAATTTAAATGGAGAACATGCAGTATTGACTCAATCTCCATTTCAACACTGTAAATGATCTCTGAAAATATTCAGGCATCTTTTTTGTCTCCATCTAGAGGCAGGTGTTCGCTGCCCTCACTCAGATCAGCAAGCACTCCGTGAGCCTGGCAGAGATGGTGATAGAAGCTGAGATCTTCCCCGCAGCCATGTCCTGTCTCAGAGATCCAGATGAGTACGTCAAGAAAAATGTCGTCACCCTAATGAGGGAGGTGGTGAAACACACTCCAGAGGTACGGTGCGCACTCACATTTGCAGGCACAAACGCACACAAAAGAGACGCACAGTCAAGTGCCTGCATGCGTGTTTTGTTTTCCCAGCTGGCCCAGGTGATTGTGAACTGTGGGGGCTTGGAAGCAGTGATTGACTACCTGGGCAATTGCCATGGAAACGTGCGTTTGCCTGGCATTATGATGCTGGGATATGTGGCAGCTCACAGTGAAAGCCTTGCCATGGCTGTCATTGTCTCTAAGGTGGTAATAACTCTTTATGTGACAGCTAATCCAGCCACTGAAGCCAGTGATGTTTCTTCATGCTTGCTATGTAGGTCATGTTAACTGAGGCGGCCCTGTTGTGCTGTGTGCCCTCCTGTCCTGCAGGGGGTGCCCCAGCTGGCCCTATGTCTGTCGGAGGAGTCTGAAGATCACATCAAGGCGGCCACAGTCTGGTCAGTGGGCCAGATAGGGCATCACACCCCTGAGCACGCCAAGGCAGTGACCATAGCTAACCTGCTGCCCAAAATACTGGAGCTTTACATGAACGCCAGCAGCTCTGAGGACCTGCAGACCAAAGTAAGGGTTTCCTCTGAGCATCCAGAGAATCAGCCTTTTTTCTCACAGCACAAAGTCACAAAAGTGTTTGCTTATGATTTTTTATGTTTACATGACTTTTAAACAAACTAATTACAGTCAAAGGCCCTGTTATCAGCGACAGAAGTACACCTTCGGTACATTCTCAGCTGCACTAGGATTAGAATTGAGGAGCCTTTTTTCAGCCATGCAAAGTATCTAAAATCAAAGGTTAGCTGGGAAGTTATTAAAAATAACTATTTATTTGATTGGTTTTGGACATCAGCACCAAGCTGTTCCACTTGGAAGTTACACTTCTGTCCCAGTCTTTGCTGTTTTTAAGGACTCGTTGAGTCTAGTGTCTCTCTCCTATAATGTCTCTGAGTGGGATCAAATGTGAAGGACTTTCTGTTCTTGTGCACTTTTAGAGTAAAAAAGCTCTGAAGAGTGTTCTGCAGAAGTGTACTTACCTGCCAAGTCTGGAGCCCCTCCTCTATGAAGCTCCAAGCAACATCCTTAAACATGTGGTCTGTCAGTTCAGCAAGGTAACTCTACAAGCAGGACCATAATCTGATCAAGTCTTTTTTTATTTGGTGTCATTTAGTTCAAGACTGTTTTTCATGCCAGTCCTTTTCTCAAAGGTGCTGCCTCACGACAGCAAAGCACGGCGCCTCTTTGTGACCAGTGGTGGACTGAAGAAAGTCCAAGAGATCGAGGCTGAGCCCGGGTCTCCCCTCCAGGAATACATCAATGCCATCAACAGCTGTTTCCCTGAGGAGATAGTGAGGTACTGTGTTCCTCCCAGCAGACACGCTCGTGCATGCTGGAGTATACTTTTTGATTTCCGAACCTTGTTATCCACAGCAGATCATCTGACCATATATCATGTTTTTAGAAAAAATGTGACTAAATGAAAAGCTTGAAAATGAACAAAAATGGAGGTTATATTATGGAGATTCTTCAGTGGCATTTACAGTATGTGTCATCTGTGTTTCAGGTACTACTCTCCCGGCTACTCGGAGGCCTTGCTTGAGCGATTAGATGACTACCAGCCGGCCTGACCTTGGCTCACAGCACACATCCGGTGTCCATATTCATGTGAAGATATACTGTGCCTTTGCAAATGTTTTTCTTTTCCTTTTGTTTTTCCCCAAAAGTTTTCATGCCAACTGTTAAATTAAAAGGCCGAATATCCAATAAAAAGACAGCATCCAGGCTAGAATGTTCTCTTTAGATGCTACACCTGCTTCTGCAGTCTAACGGTGCATCCGCAGCCAGCGTGACATTTCATGCAGTTGGAAGTGTTTCTGTTCTGCACAGAGAGGTCAAAGGTCAGGTTCAGTGACACAGCAGCAAGTAGTAGAGATTTAATTAGGCTGTGTGCTCGCTGACACGTGGATCTGACTCAGCCCCCGTCTAAGCTCCTCAGCTCCTGAGACAGAGACATCAAAGTCATACTCTTGGATAGAGACATGTTACAGCGTTATTTCTTTACTTGGCTCATGGCGGGAAACAGATGGCTCTTATATAAAAGCTCGTGTCCATCGGTGCTTGTTATTACGTCACATAATGCAGAAAAGCAACAAAATAAATAAATGCATTAAAAGAAAAGAAAAAAACATGACAATGAATTCACCTGGCGTGTGCTCATCCGCTGCTGAGCTCTGCAGGGCTCAGTCTGCCCCCTGGCGGTTGTGAATATCGCTGCACTTCAGCTGCGCGCGTGTGCGTGCAGCAGCTGCGGCGCACATGGCGAGTCGCTCTTTGTTTATTGTGTGCTGGGTTTCCCGCACTGAAGGGACGGTGCCCCGGCCTCTTACCGCTGCACGGGTCTGGACGCATCACGGCAGCAGCTGCCGACACACTCTCTTATTATAAAAATAAAGACGTGTGCTCGCGACAGGACGCATTTGATCGCCTGTAGCGTCACGTGAATTGTACAGAATGATTGTAGACCAAACGCTGTTCTCTTAGTGCACTGATCGTTTTATATTTCTTGTTTTTAAATTTGTATTTATTTATTTGGGTTTTGAACCACTTGCAGCTCCGTGTGAATAATAAACATGCTGTAGAGGTTACAGGTTAAAGAAGCATGAAGCACGAATTGGAGAAATGTTTGAAAACATAAGCTGCCGTGTTTCTTCCTCATTGGACTCTCGTACTGAAAAGTGTGAAACCTTCATCCAAAGCCACAGGACGACCAGAGGCAAAGTGTTTTAATTTTGTGCGTTCGTTCCCCTTAAACTACTGTACGAAACTAACACGTACAATAATAATAATAATAATAATAAAAAACAACAACTAAAAAGTTGGATATAGTTATACTGATCCAAAGACTTGTAATACGAGTACATGACGCTGATGGTTCATTAGTGTGTGTGTGTGTATATATATATGTATATATATATATATCCGTATTAATATAGGCTGTTTTAAAGAGAGGCGACATGTTCACCAGGGTTTCCAAACTTAATGATAGTATACCGAGCTTACGATCGAGCTGATGGTGACGAGCTTTTCTTTTTTTTTTAATTTTTAATTAAGTATAAAAATAATAAGCTGATGAAAACGACCCGGTACGGGAGAAGCGTTTGTTCACACGGCCGCGAGCCTCTGCTCAAAACTGAAACACACCTGTAGACTGTGTACGCGCATTCATCTTTAACACTTTTTTTTCCTTTTTTTTTTTTTATATTTCAGTGGAAAACTAACTTTGAAGTGCGCTCTGGTTTACGAGGAAACAAAACTTTTATTGCAAAATCAGCGCAATAATTAGCCAAATGTCACGATTTTAATATATTTAGTCACTGTTAAAATGTCACAGCCTAATACTTTTAATAAGGCTCAGCTCCCTGTTGAATTAGCAGTGCCAAATATTTAAGCAGTTAAGTGGAAAAAGCAGACATGTTGAAACAGCTGCGCAACTTTCAGATGTTTGCGTTGTTGTTTTTGCGTGTGTGTGCAGAATTTGGTGAGATCCCTTAAATTCTACTTCAAGTTATAAAATAAATAAATAAAAGCTATTAAAAAATGTTATGCCACTTTATTTATTCTAAATGGAATTTCCATTTTAGAAATAACTAAATTAATCATATTGAAAAAATGAATACACCCCCCCCTCAAACAAACAGATATTTTAAGTGTTGTTAACTAATATTAATTATTGGGAACATTTCTCATACAGTAGCTTGAATGGGTTTTTTTGTCCTCTGCACAGTGAGTATTACATTTTGTGGCATATCTTGTGCCATCTTATCCAGACAATCCTGAAGAGTTTAAAAAGAGAGACACAGAAAATAAACAATTCACAGCAGACTTTGAGTTAAGCAGGACCAGTGCTTTAATATGTTTGAGTGCGCTTATGGAATGGAGTGTATTATTATTATTATTATTATTATCATCATCACCATTGTCATCATTAAATGTGAATAACAATAAACATACATCAGTTTTGACCTCTCTGCCACTGAAAGAGGACTCTCGCTGACCAATGTCAGACAGCAATAAAACAAACACGCACTCTCACACATACACACACAGCAACGCTTGAACCAATTCTCATGTCTGAAAGGATTCGCTGCCGTCGTGAAACCAAAACACACCCTGCAGGGGTGGGCTGCTGTTTGACTTGACATCTGCATACTAAATGAATGGACGTGACTGTTTCCGAGGACTTTTAAAAGTTTGCGTTTGTCCACAAAGCTCAAAAAACAAAAACTGGTATCCCACATCTTTTTTTCCTGGTTTTGCATTTTTAATTCCCTTAAAACTTGATAAACCCTCATGAACGCTGGGTTGTTTCCCATAACTTTGGACATGTTCACATATGAGTGCTGCACACCTCACTCCATCTACCACAAAAGGAAAACAAGAACAACAACAAAAAAAAAGTTGAAACAAACAGACAAACACATTATACAACACACAATGTTCTTCAAGCTCATGTGGGGTAGTTCTGCTTGCTGGAAGATGCTTTTGGCAAGTTAACGGTAGCAGCAGGTCGACGGGTGGGTGGCGGATACTGGGAGAAGTTCATTCATTCACAAAAGAAGTCACAAAAAGCAGGGACTATTCATTTCACGGTACAGTTGCAGGGCATGGGTGTTACTGTTTTTAATTTTTGCATCTGGTGAAGTTCACCGTTTCCTTTCCAAAGCTTACACAAGGAGATCTCTGGGGCCCAATCAGCTCCCTCATTTCCACATGTTCTTTTTCGACACGTCCTATGTACAGTAGGAGCTACGCGACAACAGAAACAAAACAGCCCATTTACAGTGAAACAACACAAAAAGAATATTCACTAATCACTGACACAGGATGAACTATCAGCTGATAACCTCCTTGACAACAAGCAGGTGATCTGAGTTACACGGAAAGAACAGAAGCTGGTTTCACTAATGAATACACTGAAGTGGAATCTGGGAAAAACACTTCAAAAAAAAAATCACATCTGGAAATGCACATGTGACTGGTGGGTAAATATACAAAAAAAAGTCACAAAAAAACACACTCCACAATGCACTTCCACACACGCACACTATATTACCTCCTATTTTAATTTTATTTTTTAAATTATAAAGGCAGGACCAGCATGAACCAACAACAGACACAAACAGCATCTCCAGTTTGAGGAGAAGGAAAAGGATGCCTGGGAATGTAAATTTACACAACCAAAACCAACCCACTGTGTTCAAACATTACACAGGTGCTTGCTTTTTTTTTCCTCCTTAATTTTTTTTCCTTTTTAAACGTAGGTTAAAAAACAATTATTGGTTTTATTTAATTGAAAGGTTACAAATCTAAATGCAGATGTTGTGAAAGGTCGGAAATAAAAGTCGAAAACAAAACGTCAAAGTAAACACCCTAATATTAAAATAACATTTTACTGTTGTTTAAAAAAAATTACAAAATATAAAATTAAATAATTTGGAATAAAGGCACACATCTTGCACAGTGTATACAATGAAAAAAACAACAGTTATTTAAAGCATGGCAGGGGCTTTTTTTATGCTGGACATCTCACGAATGTGGTAAAAGTGGAGGGAGGGGGAGCACACACAAAGAGAATAGAACAGCCAACAACACAGACAAGGAAGGGGAAAGGAAACGAAGTCCCGTGACATGCATATTTGAGTTAACTGTTTTCCCCCCTAACATCTATAAATTGTATTAAATTCAAGCAGTATCATTCTTCATTTACCACAGCACTATCATTCAATCTGAAGGCTGACTCTCTCTCTCTCTCTCTTTTTTTTTTTAATTTTCCTTTTAAATGCAACCATTTTTCAGGACTAAAATCCAATGTAAAAAAATAACTGTGAATATAATCTATGATATCTAAACAAACATGTTGTGATGGAAGCGTTTTTGCATGGGTTATAACAGCCAAGAAGGACGAGTTTACTTGTTTTAGTTGGTTATCCAGAAGTGATAGACGACGTCATGCGCAAAAACAGCTTTTCTCACTTACATACATGTAAATATTGCATTTCCCTTGTTAAGATCGTTTCAGCTAATTGGGTATTCGTAACATTTGGTTCCTTTCCTCTTGTGCAAAATATACAAAGAAAAAAAAACACAAACTCAGAAACGAAACAAATATTAGCACGTCAATTCATAAATCCACCAAATTCAAATACACGAAATCCACCTTAAAAAACAAACAAACAAAAAAGTCAACAATAATGACATAATGACAACGATGAATAACAGACTCACAGCTGAGGTTAGAGAACGATGCTGTTGGTGTTAATGACTTAACAACACGTATCTTTACATCTACTATTCCCTCCTCCCCTTTCATCTCCCCCTTTACGACCTTTGAACACTGACACACACACTCCATCTGCCGCCACTGGGTGTGTGCTGGTACGATGCTGGAGGTAAACTGTCTTGTGTTTGCCCTGAACACAATCACACTACCACAACTACCGCCTGGTATCAAAAATCCCACCAATGCAGCACCTGTGGGCTCTTCTTATAGGGTCAGAAAGGCTGGATTAACAGAACTCGCCCACTTTACCTAATATTGCATTGAATTGTTTCCCAACCAATCCCTGTAAGAAGAGCCCACAGGTGA
This sequence comes from Maylandia zebra, assembly GCF_041146795.1. Taxonomy (NCBI): domain Eukaryota; kingdom Metazoa; phylum Chordata; class Actinopteri; order Cichliformes; family Cichlidae; genus Maylandia; species Maylandia zebra. The sequence continues at coordinate 17,958,513 of NC_135175.1, read as the reverse complement.
CAAATGGAGGAGATGGGATTTGAATCCAAGCTTCTAAGATTAAAATCTAAACAAGTCGAGTTCCTTTTTGTTTGTTTTTTTGTTGTTGTTGCTGCGCGTGTAACAGACTGACAACCTCTTACAACAAATAAAAGTGCAACGTTTTATGATTTGACTCATAAGGTGCTGATGGCAACAGAAAGTTGAGGGCTGTTCATGTTTCAATCTGACACCCTGTACAAAGACACCATAACACGGAGTTGATTCGCTCTTGAGAAGCAACAGCCACATGTGGCTTCTGGGCAATTCTCTGCTGCCATGGAACAGAAAGCGTGACTTGCTAACTATATCGAACATACTGAAAAGTGGACAGCAAACAGAAGCTCCTCTTCTTATCTTACAATCGATGTTCCTCCATTAATAGTTCTTAATCAGAAAGATAGCAAAGTGCAGACACAGAAGTGCAGCTAGTGCTGGAGCTAAAAGCAAGCGTTAATTTACATGAAGTTAAGTAGTCTGTGGCCAGAGGTTAACCCAGAAGCTCAATTCAACAAAACCACAGGAATGAGAGGGGAAAGGGGGGGGCGGCGTCAAAAGGGCGAGTGCTGGAGGAGGAATTTAAATGGGAAAATTTATATGGCCGAGTACATGTTCAGCATTCGGGTGTGGGTCTGGCAGTTGGCCTGCTGGAAGACTGCTTCCTACTTCCTTATACGAAGCAATTGCATTAGACGAGGCTCAACGTAAACTTCCTCTTTATATCCCCGCTCGCGCCTCTGAGAGCGACCTCCACTTGTTCTCACACTAACCACATCAGACCCTTCCACCAACCTTCCCCCTCAACATCATATGGGAAAACCAAATACAGACATTGAAATAAAAAAAAAAAATGCAGGGAGCTGGATGATGTGTTAGAGGCAATAAAGGAAAAAAAAGCCATATTCCCAAATAAACGACCGTAAACAAAAAAACAAAACAAAACAGAAAAAGAATGTAATGACTGGGTCTCTTCCTTTTAACGCCTTTATCATCCAAAGTAACAACAACAGAATTCAACAGAGGAGAGGATGAATGTAAACGAACAATGTTTTTTTCCTTTTTAGCTGCAGCAGGTGGCACCCCACAGAAAAGAGAGACAGAGAAAGAGGGAAACAAACAGAGGTGAGGAGAATGGATAAGGGAGAGTGACACAAAGCCATCACAGCACCTTATTAATTCTTACTCTGGATGCTTTCCCTCTACATCACTTTCTCTAGTCCACCCCAACTCCCCACTTTCCCTCCCCTTTCCCATGTGCCTCTTTGCCCCTGTCACTCATGGAGGCTATGACAGGATAGTGGTGATGAAATCGTAAAACCTCTTCGAGTACTGCTCTGGGTTCACCGTGGAGATTTCTGCTCCGGCCTGCAGAGACACACACATATCCATCATCACTGGGCAAGTTTAACCTTGTTGTTTGTCAACTGAGCCACTGAAATAATGGGTCTCTATGCAGCTACGTACCCCGTGTTTGACAGTCTTGGCGGCGTGCGCAGCTTTCTTCTTGGCATCATAATGCTGCAGGATGTCTATGATAGCCATGAAATAAACCTCCTTCCTGGGAGCACCTGGAGTTTAAAGCAAATGCACCCTAAATAAGAAACCATACAACTGTAGAGGGGAAAAAGCAGATGCTGTTTAATGTATGTACAATTTCTCACAAATAATCTTCTTGAGAGACTGAATACCAGATGTGATAAATGCAGTGAAAACCAAAGCTACCAGTAGGGGGAGCTCTTAGTTCTTTGTTGTTTTGTTTTTCCCATTACATACAGCCATCACAATGCAAGGATTGCATTTCTCACTCACTTTCATTGCTTTTAATGGCATAGACGTCGATGGTGGGGTCGAACTCTCCAGGTGATAGTGGCTTGGTACTATCCAGGGTGTTGCTGGGACTGTCAGGGGGGGTCCCAATGCCTCCTCCGTCACTCTCACCCTCCTCCTCGGCCTCGTTCTCCTCGCTTTCCACTTCCTCTTGCTCAGCTCGCTCAACATCGTGGATCCCTACCAGCAGACTGTAGTCCATGAGCTTCAGTTGGGCCAGGAACTGAGGACGGTGCATGGAGGCAGGATGGTAAAATAATGTGTGGTGATGGAGGAATAGATGAGAGGAAAAAAATAGAGGTTGAGTTAAAACTTTGTAGCAAAATATAAAATGAACTAGTGATGAATGAATGGTGACATCAAGTGAGATCTTTTACAGCATGACTTGCTACCTCACATCTGGCTACATACAGCACTTAATGCATGGAAAGCCACTGATGGGACCAACAGACAGCGCAAAAGCCGAATCACAATTTGACAGGGAAAAAAAAAAAAAAAATTCATGTCGAACACATACCTCCACATCTTTCCTAAGCTTCTCCAGGAACATTTTCTTGTTCTCTTCGTTAATGTAGATCTTCTGCCCATCGTTGATGAAGTCATTGTCCTTGTACGTGGGCAGCTCTTTAGCCTGCCCATTAGTATTGGAGATTAGTGACCAGATAGAAACAGCCAAAACTACAACACAAACCCAAAAGGCATGGTACTGTATACAGCAGACCTGGGCAAAAATGTGCAGACAGAATTTTAGTGCTTAAATCAAGTGTAGATGAGGAAGTGTCAATAAATATCACTCCACCCAATCATACACAGATTCTATACTTGAACATACCTGAATACAATATTAAATAAAAGCTGTAACACCAGCATCTGTATTCTTCATTGTTTTTTTTCCATAGAATACTCACAAGACATTATATGTGTCATTACACAGGACTTAAAGATAGCACAGTCTTGCTCAACTTTAAGCATTAGGGGGTATTTCAAAAAGCACGATTACAAAGATTAACTCTAATCTTAGAAATGACTCATACTGAGAGTGCATGTAATTGCATCGGCCTAACAATCCTGCATGTTGAAATACCCCATTCACATATATGAGGCGCTGAGCCTGTGGTTTGTTCGATAAGCCTGTCTGCTTCAGCCAAACACAACAAGTACTACTGGTAACATAACACGAGTTGGCTACAGGGTACAAGCTGTCTGTCCAAACCAAGGCTTTCCTCTTTTCGAGCTAAATGTTTTGACTGTTTAATACAATGCATGCAACATGCACACAGCAGGGTACAGATCCACCTGATGCTCTAAGTTTACAACTTCCCGTATCACTTACACTTAAATGTATTTACTGTCTGTATTATCATCATTTTTTTGGCACATTGTACAGAAATTTGTACAGCATTTTAAATGCATTTGGTAGATCTGTATACTTTGTGTCATGAAAAAAAAGAACATCCAACTCAAAGCCACTAAAGGTCCTTTTATGGCACGAGAGTAGACTCCGAAAAGCATCCGCTCTCTTAGTTTCGCAGAAGTACTCTTGCTCTACTAGGATGCTTTTCAGATTCCAAATATTGGTTTGCAGGTAAAAAGATGTTTGTTTGATTTTAATAATTCTATAAAGCCACGTTATCTTTGAGACTAATTGCTATTATTCAGCCTAGAAGCAGAAGGAAGTAATTTCCTATTTAAATGTCAGTCTACAGGGATCAATTTTCTCCTCAACCATGCTGCTGCAAAACCACCAGCAGCCTGTAGGTGGAATAGGTGATACGTGGGTAGGGAGGGGCCTAGTTCTGAGTCACTGAGGAAAAGGAGAGCAGGAAATGAGGTAAGAGGGCAGCAGCAGCAGTTTAGCTACTACAATGTTTCTATGGCAGCAGGAGAGGAGCAGCAACACACAACACCTTGTGGCACTAGAACAAACTCAGACAGCACACACACACATACAAATACATACAGAAGACGCCTTTACAGGAATATTTCTCACATCATTGGACAATTGAGCACATATATATACAGACATAGACCTCCAAATGAAAAATAAATAAATAAATGAAATGTACAACTTTCTTGACTGAATATAGATGCGACATAAAAATAAATGAGGCTGACTGCAAAGAGCAAAAATAACCCAAAAACATTTTAGATGCCTGTCACCAGATCAGACATCCCAAATCTGGCAATTCATCCATCTTTCTGTGGGCTCATTTCAACTGTAATATTTCCATGCCCAAGCCTTCCTTCTTCTTGCTCCTCCAAGTCACAAAAAAATAATGCTTTCAGTTGCACTCTCATTGATTTTCTCAGCTACACTGACTAAAATAATTTGGGTCTGACACTTGACTGGTGCGCTTCGCTGAGGGAGCGAGAAAGATTTATTTGAGAGAGGGGAGAAAAAAAAAGGAAAGGTTGTTGATGAGCCTTACAAAACTGCATGACAGGTGAACTTTTCCACTGCCTTGAAAACGAATGTTGTTTCTTTTTTCTCCTGTCAGCTGGCTTGAAATGGATCTTGCAGTTTTGCTGTCTCCTGATTTTTATACCTTTATACACTGTTACAGTTACAGTGCACCTTTTACATCAGTGACATGTAATCTGCACACTATGAAGACTTCCTAATTTCACTTTTGTTATCCAGCACTTTGGTATCAGTTACTAGCAAATCAGCAGCTGTATTATAACCACTCAGACGTAAACACAAAATTAGCTACTTACTTCATTTAACACTTATGTTTGAGGACAGAACGTGTCTTTATGAGTGTGTACATCATTTATGTACACACTCATTGGTTTTATGTGGGTTTCCATGATTGTATGATTACTAGTTGCTCTACAAAACCCTTTTTAAAGTCCCAATGGCCATATTGCTGCCAAAAGCAGAACACCTAAAACTAGCAGGGCTTCAATATACTGGAGTATTTCTACAAAACAATGGAACATGGTCCCCAAAACAAATTATGTACTAGACAAGCACAGAAAAGGATGTTTCGCTTCAGTATTTCAGGTCTAAGGTTCTCCTTATCACACAGACATTTTCATTTTCTTCAGTACTTTAGTGGCTTAGAAGAAAGATCAAAATGTGAAGTATAAAAACAAATCGTCCCACTTTACTGCTTCTTGCTCTCCAGCGTTTCAAATAAATAAAGGTGCCAGTGAGTGAATGCTGGGAACAACAATGAATCACTCGGCGAACTCAATCTTACTGACAAGTTGACCAAAATGTGACTGTAAATGGATGAAATGTTTGCCAAAAATATGGCATTTAAATAACAGTGGATCAGCCTGGAGAACAAACGGAAATATTCGGCCATACAAAAAGAACAAAAATAAATACATAAAATAAGATAGATTTAATAGATCATGCCTGGTATATGAGCCCTGGTTCTCTTACATCTCTTACGTGTTTCATGGCGCAGTAAAAGCGCGTGGCAATCCGCAGTGTTTGCAGCCTTTGCTGAACATTACCAGATTTGGGCCGTGGGGGGGCATCCTCTGATGGGGGTGGCTGCTAGAAAAGGGGGAGCGAGGGAGGGGCGGTAGGGGTGGAGGAGAGGAAAGAAGAAAGGAGAGAGGAAGGAAGTTGGAAGTAAAGGCAAAGTGTTTAAAATGTAACAGAATACAATAGTTTTGTTTTCAGATTGGTAGAGGGTTGGAAAGGGCATCAGCGTGAAAGATCTGCATGACCCGTCAAGACGTTTGTAAATCTGATGTCTTTACAATGGACGTGCCAAGAAGTGCATATCAGTCTCCAACACAGTCATCCAACGAAGATGTAAAAAGATGACACTATTTTGTGGTTACATCGACCTAAAATAAATTTTTTAGACTCCCTCTAAAGCTTAAACATCAAAATTTAAGATCGATATTACATAGAAGCATTACTCTGCACCGCCTACATTAGTGTTTGTTCATTTCCCGGCTTAAACACCTGATAGAGAAAGAAAGCAGCCTGGCAAAGCTACTCTATGGAGCAAGGATCTGGGACTTAGCAGAGCGAGGAAACAACTGTAAACTTACTTGCATCCTATGAACCTACCAAACAACTTATCAGGCGTGGAACTTTTTCTAGAGGATTAAAATTACCGGACAAAGGAAGAAAGATAAAATATCAAGGAGTTCAGACTCATTCATATGGCCACATGAAAGCCATGTGGCCCCACCGGATACCAGCTGTTTCTACTGTGAAGGAGAGAGAGAGGACATTATTTTTTTATTTAAAAAGAAAATAAATGCAGTTTCGAGCCATTGAACAGAGACCTAGTGGTGATATTAGTTCTATTTCACAAACCAATGACCAGCGACTATTTATGACAAACAAACACAACCTCTAAATTTCACAGATCACCAAAGAAAATAAATAAAATAAAACGCTGTCACTGCTAGTGTCCTAAATACCTGGTTAACCACAAATAATATAAATAACATGATTTAATAGGCCCATATAAGACCAGTATAACCTCATTTGAGCTCTACTTAGTTTGAGAATAAAATAAATGAAGGTGTCAACCACCTGACTGTTTTTCTGGTAAATGCTGTATATAAAATGTGTCAGAAAAGCCAGCTGCTGCTGCTGCTTGACAGCCAAACCCCTGAGACAGCAGCTACAAGAACCACAGAATTTATTTCATGAAAAAAAAAAAAAAAAATGAAAGAAAGAAAAAAATATACATGTCATACATGAGTAGAACAGAAAATGCCCACAATGTGCAAAAGAATGAGACCGGTGTTCATACACATCGGAATGTGTTTGAAATCATGTAACTTTGTAAAGGATGCAGAAAAACATTATATATACCATGCAGATGCATGCATGAAAGGGAGAGGGCCATGCAGTCAGGAGAGGACTCTGCCGTGCTTGTTGTTTGTGTGCGTTTCTTTAAAACTTTTTTTTTTTAAGAATACAGACTGAGCAAAATGGACTGTTTCCCTTTTTTATTCTTATTTGACACCATTTTACTTCTTAGACATCTTACTGACCCACTGAGTGTGTGAGAGCAAACGTAACTTAAGCATGTCTGTATTCCTGTGTGTGGGGTCGTGTGTGTGTGGCCAGATCTTGATCTCTAAAGGCTGAACCTTAGTTAACTCTGTGAGATCTGTTCCAAGTCTGGTGTAAATGTATGTGTGATCAGATGCTGTATTTTGCACTCTGCAGTTTAACTATAAGATAAGTATTAGAGTAAAGAAGCTTCACGTATTGTTACTTGTTATTTCGTTATGTATTGCTTATTAGCTAAAAGTTAAACTAAGCAAAGAAATCAATACAACCTACAGGCAACAACGTGTAGTATTACCCCAGTTCCAAAGAAGTCCAAAGAATAAAATCTAAAAAATAAAAAACAAAGAAAACCAACAAGCAGCAATGATTTGCAAATCCCATGAAGCCACGTTATTGACAACAAACTATGGAAAGCACATCAAAAACTGTCAAAAATGAGAACTTTTATTACTTCATGAAAAACATTAGCTCATTTTAAATTTGATGACAACAGCACGTCTCAACTTTGCAACTGCACAATGAAAGGCTGGAAAAGTAAGTGATACTAAAAAAGAAACCGCTAGAGGAAAATTTTACTACTAATTAGGCTAGCGGGCATTGGGTCGGTAACATGACTGGGTGTAAAAAGAGCATCTTAGAGCGACAGAGTTTTTCAGAAGTAAAGATGGGTAGAAGTTCACAATCCGCAAGAAACTCAATCTACAAATTGTATGAAACAATTTCAGAATAATGTTCTTCAACTTTAAATTTCAAAGACTACCATCAAAAGTTTCAGAGACTGATTCTGAGAAATCTCTGTGTGGAAGGAACAAAGATCAATACTGGATGCCCGTTATCTTCAGGCCATCAGATGACACAGTATTAAAAACATCCATGATTCTGTCATGGAAATCACTGCATGGGCTCAGGAACATTTCCAGAAATCACAGTCTGCGAACACAGTTCGCTGTCCCATCCACAAATACGGGTTAAAGCTCTTTACCCTGCAAAGAAGCCATACGTGAACATGATCCAGGAGCACTACTGTCTTCTCTGGGCCAAAGTGCCCAGAGAAGTAAAGTAGAAGACTGTTCTGTGGTCAGGCAAATCAAAGTTTGAAATTGCTTTTGGAAAACGCTTCGTCCTCTAGATTAAATAGAAGAACCATCCAGCTTGTTGTCAGCATCCGTTTAAATGCCTGCATCTGATGGTATGGGGGTGCATTAATGCCTGTGGAATTGGCAGCTTGCACATCTGGAAAGGCACCATAAATGCTGAAAGGCATACTTAGGCTTTAGAGCAGCACGTGCTTCCATTCACATCTTTTTTGGGCATATTTGTACATTTCAGCAAGAAAATGCTAAAACGCATACTGCAGCTATTACAACGGCATGGCTTCATAATAGAAGAGTCCAGGTGCTGAACTGGCCTGCCTGTAATGCAGACATCTGGTCAATGAAACAAAAAACATGACAAAGATGACTCAGGACTGTTGAACAGCTGGAATCCTATATCAGACAAGAATGGGACAACATTCCTGCCCCAAGTCCAAACCTGCCCAAACTTTTCTGAGATGTGCTGCTGCCATTAAATTACAAATACATTTTCTCAGTTTAAACGTTTATGTTTTCTATGTTCTATTATGAATAAAATATGAGTTCATGAGATTTGCATTCATTTTTATTTTACATTTTAAACAGTGGCCCAACTTCTTTGAAATTGTTGTAGTTTAAGTTAACAGAAAATATAACATCTGACTTAATACATGCGAGCTTGCCAAAATGTATCCTGTTGCTTCTTAATCTCTATTGCTAGACAGCAAATGGTGCTTCACACAGCTGCGCTGCAGACGAAAAGAGGTCACATAGTAGGCTCACGTGTGTGTTAAATCCTCAGCTGTTTTTTTTTTCCCCTCATCTGTTTTAACCATAATAATATTTTGCTTGTTCCCCCATGTACAGGGGCCTATATTTAGTTCAGGGATTCCCTGAAGTCTTCCATGTCTCACTGCATGGTGTTCCACAATTAAGCCCCCCCCCCCCAATATAACTCGCTTCAAGCTGCTGTGGTTCAAAACTGGGGCAGCCTATGTAAATACCTTTTACAGGCAAAGACTAAACTTTGCAGAAATAAATGTGTATGCAGATAATGAAAAGAGCAGTGAGTTTTCCATCTTGCTAAGCTGATACACTGCACTGCAAAGTAATCAAAGACGATGTCTGTAAGTATCATTGTTCTAGATCAAACCTTCAACCTTAAGGAAAAAAAACAAAACAAAAAACAGCTAAATAAAACTCTTCTTATCAGGCAAGGTAACCATTTGAACTGTTGTTAGCGAATACACATTTAACACAAAAGACAAAATCAGTCAGATTTCTGCAAATTCTGTGACAACTCATTTTCAACAGGTGACTCTGTTCAAGCAGCCAAAAGCTCAAAAATAGGCTGTTTCTCACATCAAACAGCAAAACTTCCATCGCACAAAATGTCCTGCTCATATACACTGTTTACACACACACACACACACACACACACACACACACACACACACACACACACACACACACACACACACACACACACACACACCAACCAACCACATAAAAAAACAACATACTCAATCATGAGACAACATCTGTTCGAATAAAAACACTACAACAACAAACAGCCAGACAGAGTCAAACGCGCAGATGCACACAACCATCAGTCTTTCACACACAGACAGCAAGCAGGGGAACTAATGGATCAGCAGAAGCCAGGTTAGAGGGAATGAAGCAAATTAAAAGGAACAAAAATACCATGCAGTGGCTAGAAAGGGAATGGAGTGACAAAGTAGGTGCTACCTGAAGGAGATGGATATTTGCTACTGTCATCCCCACCCAAAGGGAAACAAAAGCAGACACCAGAGTCCTGTTAGTTAAACCATTTGGGTGATGACAGTGAGCCTGGAACTGTTTGAAAACACTGGAAACAGGTTGTTTTCTTTCTCATTCTCTAATCGTCCACATGGCTTTCTTATGACATGTTATTTAAACAAAATATTCACGTTTAATATACTATATTTAAACTATTCCTCAGACTGCCAGACTGTTCAGTAGTACCAGAACCAAGACATCGGCAGGGTACACAGCACAGCTGTTTAAGACGACACCAACTCACAAATCCTCTCAGAACTTCATTAAGCAACACTTTGCAAATTTAAGTGGAAGTCTGGTGGACTTGTTTAGTTTGCTTTGATATCTAAAGCTTTTACTTTTATTAAGAATTCTAGCTAAAATTGTAATTGATATCATTTACTGCTCAAAGCAGACAGGTATGGCTAAGAGTCCTATCCAGATATTTAGTATTCGTGATTATGTATAACAGTGGACCTTAGCTCTCAGCAGGTGACTATACCTTCTCCTTGTCGCTCGCCTCTCTTGCCACAGTGGACCCCTTAGAAAAACAAACAAAAAACAAAGACACACGGATTCAATTTCTTTTCACATTCATGCTGTATCTGATCACCTCTCCTCCTTCATTTCATTTCTTTTTTGTGTGTTCTTCTTTCCTTCCCTCTTACCTTGAGATCATATTTCTTGTAGACAGAAAGGCGGTGAGAGAAGACATTGCGAGTAACAATCATGTAAGTCTCATCCCCATCCACTGTGAGCCGGTACATCCCCAGAAACTGAGGAAGCAGCGTGTTGCCATGGCACTCAACAATAAACTACAGAAAGAGTGTGAAGAAGACAAATATATGACCCTTTTTTCAGTCACAATGGATACTTAATGCCTGTACTAACAGGGAGAGTTTATGGAATAAAGAAAGAGATTTTTAAAGCAAAGCACAACTTAGCTTTTTCCTGAGAGATGATAAACAGACTAAAGGGAGTAAGGGGCTCCTATTACAACAGCTATCAGTGGACATGGCATGACTATGGAACCCATAAAGTTTTTTTTTTTTTTTATCACTACTTAAACTGCAAGATCAATAAGAAGTTGCATTATTAAAGACAACAGCTTGTCCCTTTTCCTTTTGATGTTATTTTCATCAGCCATAGGCTAGCATAATCTATTTCTTCCTATGGAAGAATAAACAGTAAGTCATACATTATAGTTAAAAAAGCCCTCTTCACCTGATGGTATTTCTTTAGAATGTTGTGCATCTCGGCCACATCCTCGCTGCTGATGGTCTTGATGACGTACCGTTTGTCGTAAGAGGTATGGAAGCGGGCCCCACTGCGTCCCTGGGCCTCACTGTTTAAGGGAGCACTGCGTGTCAGAGAGTTCTGCAAACACAGAGCACAAACAAAGATGAAACAAGGATAAGGATGGGCACAATGAAATGACAGCAGCTTGTCATCTTTGCTCTTTGACAATCCTAACTTCCCTATAAAACCTGTTTTGAAAAAGAGTCAGAACTCATATTGACCTCTCATTATTGAATAGCTGATAGGGAAATTACATTTCTGAGGTAGTGCACAGTTGTGAGGGAGCTCAGAAATACAGCAAGTACATCTGCATTCTTATTGTTTCACCACCTCCCACACTCTAGTCTAAACATATGAGGGTTTGACCCCTATGGCTGCTGCGCTGCCAAAGCTACACACAGACGTAAACAGCCGCTGCCCAGACTTTGGAGCTCACAAGTAAGATGATCCAATACCCTATGGCTCAATCCCTCATTCTCTAAGAATTCCTCACCCCCTCTCTTAAACTGTTAGCTTATGTTGCTTATGTTGCAGAATGACAACAAACTTTGGAGTTATGTGGCAGAAACAACAATATCATTTCTTCTTATGTTTAGAAGCTTACAGAAGATTTGCTTTTTGAGACTGCTAAAAAGTATGAAAAGTAAGAAATGACCAAGTCTTAGTGCAATATTGAAATCATTTGAGTAACAAGCTCAACATGCTAAAGAAATGCTTAAATTTATCAATTTTTTTGCAGTGGTTACCAATTTTTCTCATAATTTATTTAACATAATGGTTACTGTTGCACTCTAATGACCTTCCCAAAGCATAAACTAATACGTCTGACATTAAGCACCATGAAAAATAACAAACAAACCTTTAAACCTTCTATCTTCAACAAGTGTCTAATACCAGTTTAATAGCGACAATGTGGCATTTTGGACTGGTGACTTTCAACTCCTACTGCAGCCAGCTGAGCCCTAATGAAAACATGTAAGAGGGGCAGCTGCACTGAGCTGGGAGACAATGACATCCAAATACAGCCAACTCACATACTGCACCGGGAAACAGGGATTTACTGGGAAAGAGCAAAAACTGAAGACAGAGTGGGCTCAAACAAAAGAGGGAAAAGATGACTGCATTTGTTTTGGAGTAGTTACGTGTTTAAGTGTGCTTAGATTGTTAAAGTTATTAGACTGTGAAACATCTACTAAAAAAACATGGTTATCTTTAGTAAGTGACAACCCAATATTCAAATTTAAACCAATCATATACTACAAATGGTAGAAGTCTTTTTTTACCAAAAAGTCCTGATCATCGATGCCAAACCTCTCCCTGAGGTTTCGAAACACCAGAGGGCAGTACTCTTTGAACTTGAAATGGCTAGGCATGTTCTCCCTGTGTGTACACAAAAATCAGAAAAACATAACGAAGAATTCATGAATGCTATTTAGTGTGTTTTGTTACTCCTTTATGCTTAATTTAAAAAACACATTTATTTTGGTGACACACAATTACTTTGGAATTTAAAAAAAGAACTTACTTGTTGAACAGGTGGTTGTCCACTTTAATCTTAGAATAGGCCTTGAAGTCATCTGGCATGAGCATGATGGGAATCTGGACATGGCTTAACTCGTTTATCTGTGCAAAGAAAAACACAAAAACAGGGTCAATCAGTCATGCATCTAGGAAAACGAAGCAGCTTAAAGCATGTCTGTGAAGCATGTGGTGTATAAGAGGTCCCAGAAATCCTAGACAAAATATGATGTAGTGACCGAGGAAATTAACACTTAAAGGATTCTTTCATTTTATCTTTCTACACAATGTGGAAATAAAGTTAAGATAGAACATGGATTGTGCTCGGTTTGGCTGTTCTAATATTACAGTTATCAATCCTACATAACTGAGATATCTGAAATTTGGGGTCCTGAAAACAAAACATTGATGGATGAATTTGTAACCCACACTAAAGCAGATATACAAGTTATTGTGCTTTATTATTTAAAAGAGCATTAACCAATGTGTCCAGGGCCATCAATTAATGATAATCTTCAGCACTGAACAACTGGAGATGTAAACATTTTAATAGATTACATTTCTAGGATCATGTCATCTACAAATCTGAAGGACGGGCAGTGAAGAGAATCAAAAGGAAATGCTCCAGAAAATGCAAATGTTTGTCATTGTTTTTAAATGTACAGACAATGACAAAATGGGGACTTTAAAAAGAGTGACACGCAGCCTGTAATGTCAATATAATGTCTAATACAAGACATAAATAGAGTCTAGATAACATGTGGATTTGTAGGAGTAAGAGAATGTGTTGCAGAAAAGTTAATCTTAATATGCTTCTTCAAGATCCTGCAGTCTGTGAAGCCCTGCTATTTTCTAATCTTCTTGATAGAACATGTTTACAGTTCAGAGCATAATGACATTTTCTTTTCAGTGTGCAATGCCATTTCTCTAGTCTCTGAAATGCAATTTTAAAAGAAACTGGGGTGTCCTCATTACTAGCTAAAAATTGAGCACTCATCCTTTCAAAACCCCCAGTGACATTTACCTTGAATTTCAAGAGTGATGCTTCAATGAACCTTATACAGTGAACAGGAGAGCTGTGATCACCTATGGTACATTTGCAGGAGCTTCCCTTGGAGCTGGCCATGCTTCACATTGCTGCACTGCACAGACCTGACATTTGTTATGAATCAGGCACAGCTTGATACACATACGATGTGTGTATTTGTGTGTGTGTTTGTGCATTTGTTGTTGGCTGCCGGCAGGCTTCCTAGCAGGTTGCTTGAATCTATTAATAACCCTCCAATCATTCCACCAAGCACACTCGTGATGACGGTGCAGGGAGTAGCCTAAAATATTTCATTTTGACTGATTAATAACAAGACATGTGCATGTTCCTCTGCAGCCATGTCTCAAATGTGATTTAAATTTTCTACATTGCTTACAGCTAGGATTGTGCTGAGATTCAAAATGAGGTGTCATATCACGACTTCAGCATCTCACTTAAACGAGGTATCCAATGTTTTTACCATTGCAGATCATCTGCAGCCTTGTAAAGTTGCAGAAATGTTGGAGACAGTATGCAACAGAAAGTTCATTATACCAGTCACAGTCAGGTGAAGACATGTATTAACAGGCTGAGCGTGGAAGAATACGTCTATGATCTTGTCCACTCTCAAATTATTATATATGACGAAACTGCTATATTAAAATGTAGACATTCAGCATTAATAATTTAAGAAAAATCTGTAACTAATGACTAACAAATTCCCAGCACAGCCAAGATGTAGGGCTAATTCCCCACAGGCTCATGATATTAATTTATTTTGGTCAAGTATATAATCTGAGCCTGTTCTGCCACTTGAACCTGGACCCAAGTTCACAGATGTCATATCCAAGTATGGTTCAGCACCCTGTTGTGACAGGCACTATCGTCACAGTGACGTAATACAACAGATGCATCCTGGGTACACAAGGGAGATGTCACCTAATCAACAAAGCTGCATTTCACACAAGAGCAGAGACAATGCCTCATCACACCACGCAGACACAGACACAGACACACACACACACACACACACACACACACACACACACACACGTGTCTGTGAGGACACTAGTGTTCAGCAATGACAATTGAGATGAAAATATCTGTTAGATAAAAGAGACGATGGGTCCCTCGAGGTTCATTTTTCCCCAAACTACCCTCATATGACCATTTGTGTAGATTTACTGTTTCAGCAAATGTCCTTGTTGCTACCTTTAAATTTCACAACCATAAAAACAGCAAAAGGAAACATGAGAAAGTGCCTACCCAGGATGACAATGTTGCCCTATGTTTTACAAATGAAGATTTTTTTTTATAGGCTTCTACCTTGATGCTAAACATCTGCGCAGGTGCCTTTGTGGAAATGTTGTATATAAACTTCACTATAGTTGACTATAGTTGCGCCTAGCCCACACCATATAATGTTAAGTAGAGCTATTTCATGTTTCAGGCTCTCATATGACCATCCAGTTCATGTGCTTATTTTCCTCCATCTATCAAACTTGCAGACAATTTCACACCACCACTTCCTTTTTGTCTCCATGGTGATGAAGACTGGTTTTCCGGCCCAGAGTGAAGTAAGTGTGCGCTGTTGCTCCATTGGACAGGAAGTTGGTGAAGATAGCATGCTTTGTCAGCAGCTCGGCATAGCCTCATCTTTCTGCACAATGACAGATGACTCACTAATAGTTGAAAGAGTGAATGAAACAGAGCTGAAAAGAAAACTGCTCCCAGACTTTTATATAAAAGAAGCAAAACTAATCAGACCCGCAATCAAGATGGGTAGCCCTCAGGGACATATTTGACAATGAACAGGAAAGATGCGACCAATCATGATCATACTTATCTTTTCTGATAACACCATTACTGATTTGCAAACTATAAGCAGAATGCGTTATCAGTGGAAAAAGTTAACTTGGTAATGTAATTATTCTGATGTGTTCCTCTTGAACCTTTGTTAGTAAAGGTCAAACATAACATTTTTAGAAAGAGAAACAGGAAACATTTTCACATACCATTATTTGATAGTTGCATATAATAGGTCTGGTCTCGCTTTTAAGAAAAACATGTTTCACTACGCTGTAGTTGGGGAAAATTGTCCATTGTTCTAGTGATGGCTAGAAAGGTTATTTAGGGTTTCTGCCAGTTAACTGTTAGCCTTGCGACCTGCAGGATCTTAGCTTCAGGGGAATTTTTGTCAATGTCTTTTAAGATTTTTATTTTTATTTTTTTAAACGTTAGCTGTAACTGTTAAATAGGCTATTGGTGGGCACACATAAAATAACCTTAAACATCTCTAAGGAGACAAGTAAATGAAAGTAATTCACAGTCTTGTGTTAACATTGTAAATGGACTGGACTGCTACTTATAAAGCAACTTCTATTGTACTTACACCTTTCTGTCTTCTCTTTTCTTTAAATGAGAGAATATTATTAACTATAGATTAGATTCCCCTCTTGTTTTGGACCATACGGTACACATCAGTGCAAGTAGATACTGCAAGTATAGTGTGATGCATTTTTATTGCTTAGTACTGATTTTAGTACTGATTTAATTTTGAACAACATAAAACCACTTTGAACTGTCAGGAAATTGCTGGCTACGAGTACTGTTCAGCCTTTTGCTGTGCCTGTGGTTTAATGTATGGTGCTATGAATATAACCTGCTGTACAACTATTTGAATCAGCAGTACTACTATGACAGATTTGCTATCAATACATCACAGGAGTGCGGAAGTACAGCAGCTTCAGCGCAACATTTAGACAGCATAACCAGCGCTGCTGCATGTGTTTACACCTATTAAACAAATGTGTCACAACCAGACTCAGAATAAATGAAGCACAGCCTACAGCGACAAACACAGTGACAGCTATGTCCTCCCATGGACATAGTCATAAGTGGTTTTAATCAACTTTGGCAGGTATTACTAAAAGCCTGTTTTTGCTATCTTTACCAGTTGCAAACGTTTTGCTGGTGTTGGTTTATCCTTGTGAAACCAACACCAATCTACCCATCTATGTGTTAATTATCACAGCAAAATGTGGTGCAGGCGATACACTGCAACAGGAACTGCCACAAAGGCAATTTGGAGTACTTTAGCTTATGGCAGTATGAAAAAAATAGTTTCCACAGGACATTGTGCAATCCAGTGAAAAACTATGCACACCTTTAGGTACAGCTTATCAAATTCACTTGATTGATCACAAGCAAGTGTCACCAAATCTACAGAGATTGGTGACACTTGCTTGTGACACTCCACAAGCAAGTGACGCTCCATTGGAGGTGTCTGGCTGCATATAGTGCAAATAGAGCTATTTTGGTGAAAAACAAATACCATATCAGCACAAACACCTCATACCAACTGTGGTCGAAGGGGTGATGATTTGGGTTCACTGTGTGGCCACAGGACCTGGACACCTTGCAAGGTAATTTGACCATGAATTCCTCTGTAAATTAAATCTTTAAATTGGGTCATGCAACAAGAGAGTGATTCCGCAGCAGAAAATCTACAACAGTTGCTAAAAAAAAAAAAAAAAAAAAAAAAAAAAAAAAAAACACAAAAAAAACAAAACACTCAAGGTGCTGGAAAGGCCCAAAGTCCAGAACTCAACTCAATTACAATGCTGCAGCAGTCCATAAAGAGAGCTGTGCATGAATGAATGCATGCAAACCTAACTGAACTGAAGCAAAATTGTAATGAAGAGTCAGCCAAAATTCCTCCACAATAATGTGAGAGACTGATTTACAAAAATACAAAAAAAAAGATACCAAAAAAATGATTGCTTCAAGTTATTGCTGCTAAAAGGTGATTCTACAAGCTATTAAATCATGGAGGGTACTGCATTTAATAGGACTGCACAGAGTCATGTGAAAACAGTTTTTTGACATGACTGTATATCATAAAAATGGTATTTTGCAATAAAGACTTACCTATAGTGTTCACAAAGCTAATATGTTACTCCGTATCTTGCATTTTTAACTTCTTTAGAACCACGGTTATTTATCTGTTGATTTAAATTTTTGCACAATGGGTGTGGTTTTGAAAACATGTCAACGTAAGTATGATCCCAATGTAAGATAACATGTTCTTCTAAATGCAATGATGCCGAAAAAGATCTGAGCCTGAACAATAACAACTGTTGGTACACCAACTTTCACCATAGTCCCAAGCAGTGGTGGTCTACGACATAGTACATAATACTGCATCATAATCCAGGTTAGCCTTCTTTCTATGGTTTACAGGAAATACAAAAAGTCACCTTACTACGAGGTAACTCAATATGTACTGGGGAAAAGAAAAAATACTGGCAGTAGCCAGGGGTACCCCTTAGCTTCCTAATAGATCCACCTATGGTATGGATTTCAAAATCCAATGTTGCCTTGTTCTCAACTTATCGCATTCACAAAATTTTAAGAAATCTTGGCCTCTGACCCCTGACCTTGAGGCTGAGGTCACTGAGCTACGAACTCGTCAAAGATTTTTAGTAGATACACGTATGTTATCAATTTGAAACTCCTATGTTGCTTTGTTCTCAAGTTATCACATTCACAAACTTGGGTGTCCATGTCACCCACCCGCCTGCCTGCCAGGGTGATGACAACACCCCATCAGCCATAAAGGGCCAATGCTTAGAAATGCAAAGTAAAACACTGAAGATTCACTACCAATATCACCACCGCAATTGAACTATGTGGAGATGTGGTTGATGTTATATTTATAGATTATTGTGGTTCAAACAAAATGGAAATAATTAAGAATGAAAACTATAAAAACAAAGAAGATACAAACTAACCATGGATCTGCAGAATCATTTCACCCCTACTACAAAGACAAGAGCAGGATGTAACGTAAATTTGTAATGTAATTTTGCCATTGATTTCATCACATCCTGTGTATGTTTTAAACCAGGGGTGTCAAACTCAAATACACAGTGGGCCAAAATTCAAAACTGGAACAAAGTTGCGGGCTAACGTTAATATTTATTGAAATATATTTATTCCTCGAGATATAAGAATGAATCTTTTCTTATGGACTCAAACACGTTTTGCTGAAAAACTGAATATGGAACAAGCAAAGCTTAATACTAAACAATATATATATTAGCTGTATAATACCAGTAGGCCAGCTCTAATAGTAATTTGGTATGGCTTCGCGGGCCAAATGTAATTAGGCTGCGGACCAAATTTGGCCCGCGGGCCAGAGTTTGACACCTATGTTTTAAACCATTATTATTCAATATTAGGATCTCCAAGAGGCTGCTAAGATTGTGTTTCTCTCTCCACCTCTTTTTAAAAAACAAAATACAAAACGGAAATGCACCTATTAAATTATAGTTTGTTTCTACAGTTACCATGGTCACAAGCAAGTACACAGTATTGAAGGCGACACACATGCACACAAGCATGCGATAACGAAATGGAAAAAAAAAATTTATATGCTCAGTGCAAGTAAACCACATGCTTCAACAAGTTCTTCTGTCTGTCACTGCCTCAGGGTGACAGGATGTGAGGTTTCAGCTTTTCTCCATAATCATCACACGTATTAGCTGTGGGTCACTCCTACAGATATTTATAGAATCAAACTCTTATGTAATACACAGAAGCAGGCACAGCTACTCTGAGTCAGACACAGAGACAATGAGGCAGGAGAGAGGGGGACAGGGCATGAAACTGAGCCACATAGACAGGATGGCAAATAAAGAGACCCTCACAAAACTAGTTAAAAATCTGCAGGAAGGGGAGGGGTTTCGTGAAGAAACAGAAAGAAAAAGAATGAATAGTAGCGCTAGTATGAATTAAAATTTAGATCAGGGGGAGCCAGATTTTTTAAAAAGGAACAAAACTATTTTAATTTAAACTTGAAACGATTACCTACAAAGATAAATTTAGATCCTGCTACATAGGCCTGACTGGTAAAATAAAAATCAACACACAACCTATCAAATTTATTTTAGTTTTAAAAGCACTGGAGCAGATTATATGCAACAGCATGTCAGAAAATGCTGGAGTCAAAGCTACATTAATGTAAAGGATGCCTAAACAGTCACAATGCAGCATTCCAGCCAATGACAAATCTACTCACACAACAACAGCAGAACACATTCTGACACACTTCTCTTCCAACACTGCCCTCATACAACACAAGGACTTACAAATAGACCTGACAGACAAACCAAAACTTTATCCCTTGTTACAGACTCCCAGGGGAGTCTGAGCCAGATTCATTGCAGAATCAAACTGGAGATGCAAGGTGTTTGGCACCTGAAAACATTTTTAAAATTAGCTTGCAGTAGCCAGGACTTTTATGCATCTTTCTAGGAAACAAGTATTTTTGACTTCACCATTGGGTAGCTGGAAAGATTCTACAGATCACGATGGCAACAGCGACCCGTCAGGAAGCCTATCAAGGTCACAGCTACAGGAGTGTTTAAGGTGTGACAACAGACAGATGGGTCACACAGCCATCTGCCTAGAATTTTTTGGGGGGGGGAACTGAATGTCTATGAGCGTCTTTTATGCACAAATTTTCCTTACAGAATAGTTAGCTTCAAAGGTTTCAAATTTCCCCAGGCTTGGTTTTCCTCTTCAGCACTCTCTATTGTAGTGTATTGATCTGATTGGCCATCTAATCTACAGCCAAGTATTTTTTTTTTAGTGCCTGCCCTTTTAAAAGACTCCAAGGACAATTTCCCAGATGGTTCAGAGTTGCAAACCATCTGGCACATCAGGTGAGTTAGGACCTAAATTCATGCCAACAGGTTCTGCAACAGACTGGGTTCTATGAAGTCCCTGGCTCACCATGGTAACACTACTAAGAAGCAGTAAATATTCACAGGTTAGAGATGCAATCTGTAAAGTGTTCTTTGTAGTGTGAAAACATTAATACAGAGAAAACGCTTTATGGTGTTGCAATTTTAAGAAGCTAAAATGGGTTGCTAGTTTGTCTTATTCTAGGTTCATTTACATTCAGGCTAAAGCATAATAACAGCGTTACTATAAGACAGAGCCAAGAACCACACTTTTCCTTCCCTCTGAAAGCCACTACTTTCAGCAAGAATGCAGACTGTTAGTTAACTTGCCATATCCTGCAAGCTCCAAGTGCTAATTCTACGCTTTTCCTTATTTTTTGTCATATATAAGTTTACCGTTTCGGATGCTTATTTTAAATGTGGTCAGCGGTTAAAATAAACATTTTTTGCATTTTATTGAGGTCACATAAAGTGTAATATGGTCTTGCAGGCACAAAGGTCTGCTTGTGAGCACAGCAGTCCCACACACCTGCTGTGCAAACCTGCTGTGTGCAAGGGGCACCCAATCAGAATAAATCTGTTTTAAAGGCATGGGGGCCTCTATGGGAGAGCCTTGCTTGGGGAGTAGATGAACATGGGCTGCACCAACAAGATTAAACAAATGATTTTTTATTTTATTTTTTTAATGTGAATCACTCATAGCTACTCTAGTAGAGCAAAAGATTTAAAAATTAGAATTGGAAACAAGCATTACAGGCCCTGTTTCATTCCCCCAAGCTAGACACTTAGAGCTATGGTCTAAATCCGCTGTCATGTAAGTTTCTTTTATTAAGTTTTATAGTGAGAAAAATCTTCCTGACAATGGCAGAAGGCAAGAAAAAGGACCAAATAATACTCTTTTCGAAAATCCACACTGCAATTTTTATGGCTTGAGGCACCCCAATCCCAATTTATAATCTTAGTGCAGCCAAAAACAGATGCTATATATGCTGACAACATTTCAAAGTACTAGGATTAAAATAAAATGGGCTACTTGCTTAAGCAGGTTATTTTAAGGAAGCTTTTAAATACTTCAAAGTACATATCTTTGGTTAGCTATTACACAACAACAATTCTGATGACATACACATAGTTTACGGGATCATTTAAACATCTCATTTATTCCTATGATTGCTGGCACTCTATTTGTCTCATTCTGCATGCCATTCTCACTTCACTGGACTAATATAAAGGTTGGAACTACTGGCATCTAATCTGCACTGGAGAAATGAACGGACCAGTAATTCAAATAAATCTGGTTTTTAAGCCAAGACAATTTGGATTATTCAGATGACAACCCACAGTGGTTAAAGAGGGTGGTTACAACTGCAGAGCATGTGTATGAATGAATGTGTTTCAATGTCCTACTGTCTTTGCAGTCTGGTGGCATTCCCAAGCCTCACCCTTTATTCACTCCCTTTTTAGTTCATGTTACTTTTGCAATCTCCTTGCTGCAGTGAGTGACCTTTAGCTCGGGCTGACCCGTAATAACCAACCCAACATTAGTTTATGAGAAGAGTGTTAGTTCACTGGTTGGTTGCCAGGAAAAACAAAACAAAACAACAAAACTCAAAGTCTCACTGAAGTGGCAAAAGTCACTTATAGATAGATATTACTGTTTACACAGCTGGTTCCTCCATTTATTAATTTTATACGCGTCAGGCAGGAAATCCAAACAGTGGGTTTATTTCAAGAGTAAACGACAGCCCCAATAGAGCGGCAAAACCCACAGGCAAACATTCACCTACCATTTATCAACGTCAAACATGGCTTATCATGTTAAATGCACAAAAAGCCCAATAATAGCCAATTAAACACTCATTCTACTATTGGAACAGAGTCCTTGCTGACTGTTGCTTTAATGGTATCATTAACTGGCGGCTTCCTGTGTGGTGTTGTAAAATTTAGATTTTTAAAGCTTATACTAGAGGTCTGTATCTCTGTAATTATGCATAGTGTTACCAAAGATATGTAATATCTCAAATAATTCAAGAGTTAACAGCAGTTTTAGATGCTCCCTATACATACAATTATAATTAATTTAATAAAAAAAATGAATGATGCATGGATAAACAGTTTAAAATGGATGGATGTTTAGATGAATGGATAGATGGCTATCATAAATGTGCATGAGTAGCTAACTACTTGTCAACAAGGCAAATTTGGTAAGGGGTGGCCCTACTTATATCAATACTTGATGGCCTAAACACTCAGTGGCTCAATCTAGTAACCTGACATGGAATGTAATTTTTACATAGCTGATAGTATGACAAGCTGAGTACCTGCTGAGAAAAACTGCAGGAGAAGTAGCCTAAGGCATAACAAGGGAATGTGCTGACGACTCCAGTGCACTGTTGAGCAATCTGAGTACAGTTTGAACATGTATTCAATGATTCTTCAAACTCTAGGTTTTTATGGTTACAAGGCACTGACCCATAATGTTTCAGCAGACAGTTGACACAGCACAAAAGTAGACACCTGAATCCGATAAATGATTATGATATAATCCTAGCTTTGACATGCATGGACAAACACAAAAACCAACAAATGATTTTCTCTTAAATTTACTGATGTGACAAAATAAATAAATAAATAAAAATTAATAATCCATGATATAACCATAAATTTTTATTGAAGGGTTTTAAGAGCTTGGTGGCCATCTAGCTGATACAACTGCTTACATCACATCTGATGAGCAAAACCAGTAAAGTGAGGACAAATGTCGTATATTTATATACATTTATCTTTCGTAGGCACTTCAATGAACAAGAGACTGACTAATTTGTAGTGCATAGCTTCACAGAGGTAAAACTCTCGTGTTTCTTACTTTGAGCCTTCAGGCTTAACACTAGCCAGGTGACTGTGATCCATCTACAGACTACAGCTTAGATAAAGAATAAAAGCTTTAGATCTTTAGCTGCCTTGGCATCATGCATGTCAGACTATTCTGAGGTTCTGTAATCCACACTAAACTGCCACAATGAACCCTACTCCAAAAAATCAAATGCTGCAGAGTAAAAAAAAAAAAAAAAAAAAAGTAACACATTCCCATAAAGACTTTACCCTCAATCTGCCCACAGTGCTGCAAGTATGTCAAATATCCACCAAATACTCCTCAACCTGCCTCAAACTGACATATAGATATGGACAAAAACAAAATAGACTATGATCACTGCTGAAAAAGTCATTAGTGAAAATAAATGTCTAGCTATTAATAAAACAAAGTGCATCATTTTAAACTAAATAATTTAAGAACAAATAGGTGATTTATTACATTAAAAAAAGGTAAACTTTTTTTTTCCATTTGTCAAAAGGAAAAGAGATGTCATTAGAAGACACTCCATTCATTCTTAGTTAATTTGCTACCATGCACATTCTTATTGTTGTTTGTTTGTGTGTATATATATATATATATATATATATATATATATATATATATATAACAGGCAGAGAAAAATAAAGCGTGAGAAATTAGAGCATCAGTTACAATCAAAGAATAAAGGTTACTGCCATCATTGTTAAAAAAAATCTATAACTAACATAAAAATAAACGTGTATGCTTAATAAATATATGAATGCTGCTGCTCAGCTCATTTGGCTATACCTTGGAAATCAGTTCTCCTCATTCAGTCTGGTGCCAAAAGATTGCCCTACAGTTATAACTCTGCTATAATTACGATTTTAAAAACTGGGCAAAAATCAAGGATAAGCTATATACTACAACTGTAACAAAAAAGGAGCTGTCATCTATGTGTAGCCTAAATCTTTTTACAAAACACTGCTTACAGGTATAATACTTGTGATTTGGTGCCAGAAATATTTGCATGTCCTCTGTCTGCCAAGTTGTGTGCTTTTTCCAACATCTGAGAAGTGGCCAAGTGCAGCAATTATTCAGCAAAGGAAGAGAAAGACAGCAGAGATAAGCTGTCTTGCATGGGAAGATCTGCTCTCTCATGACACAGAGCCCTAGGAGCTTATCCTACATGTGCACAACAGGAAGCCAAAGCGAGTTCACCGCACACGAACACACGCGCGCATGCATGCATCAAAACCACGGCCTAATAAGATCCACGACATTACTATTGCAACTACAAAAAGCTCACTAAAGCAAACATTACTAATGGATTGCGCTAATTGAAGCCAGTCATGTATTTACGGTGACAGTTCAGTGAACCGCTGGACAGCTGTCACCTCGTATTTTTATTCAGCTGCAGTAACACAAAAGCTGATATCTGACAGCAAGTGAGCCTTAATGTGGAACATCAAAAGATCGAGGGAGACATAACCGTAGATCATCACAGTGACAGTGGACGGTCTGACTCACCGAGTGGTTGACTCCCCACATAACCACGCTCAGCAGAGGGTCGCTGGCACGGAAGAGCTTCACTTTTTGGGCAACGAAGTGTTTTTTCTTGGTCTTGGTTTTGCTCGCAATGGATGCGGCAATGCTGCTCGCCGAAGCCATCTTTAAGAAAACTGGCTGGTTTATTGCAGACTGTGCGATAATCCCGACAGCGTGTCTTCCCTTGAAGCTGGCACAGCGGCCACCAGCTCACGGTTCAGCAGTGTCAGTACTATTCATTTAGCCATCCCAGCAAACCAAGGTGCCCCGATTCTTTTCCTCATCTAAAGTCCCACAGAGCTCGGCTGTCGCTGTGGCCCTAGCTCGAAAGAAACTAACGTGAGGAAATACGAAGCGTTTAGCCTAATACTGCTTGCTCTTCTTCACTTAACCGTCATACGCTTCTCCGCCAGCCCACATCATAAGTCACTACTCTTCCTTCCTTAACTCTCGACTGGAGCTCTCTGCACCTCCTGCGATGTAAAGTCTCACCGAGGTAGCGTTAGCATAGCCGAGAATAGCTTGTTAGCTAGCAAACATCAAAGCTAAATTTCGTAAAAACAGTAAACGTACGGAGGATGAACAATTGTTAAGCCCCCGTGGCAAATGACCCACAGAACACGCGCTTGTTTTTTTAAATATAAAAAAATAGCACATTAGAGATGCTGAAGGGTAGCTAGACGCTTAGAATTACCAGCTAATATGAGCCTCCCCGACCTTCTCTAACCAAATGACGGCAAGAAGCAGAAGCGGACTCCGTTCACCAGCTATCGAGCCTGCAAGCTAACTACTGCCATTAGCCAGCTGCTCGGCGACTAGCGAGCGGCTCAGCCCTCTTCCTACGCGTTTGTACTTAGTCCACAGAGATGACAGGGCGTGTATCCTGTGGTGTCTTTGCCCGGTTTAAATGAAAACATTGAGGAGCAAATATTTCGACGTTACAAGAATATCAACGTTTGGTCCACTCCCGCAGCGTTGATGTTCATGTGCGCTGCAACTGACAGCTCGGCGGATGGGAGGTGACGGGCTGAGCTTTGCAGTGTCTCCTGTTCTGATTCGCTACTACTCCTGCCCTCCACTACCGGGCCCATGATACCTTTCTGTTGTATTTTAATAGCGCAAGAGCCTTTCTATATTAGTCTATATTTGGCATTTGGATTTACCCTTCTTGTCAGCAACAAAAATGTTATAACTGAATGAAAACTATACACTTTTTCAGTGAGGCTGCCCTACATGACAGTTTTCTTCACCCACCCCCGTTTTTTGCAGCCTCTATAATAGTAATGGATTAGCAGAGACGTGCACCATCCAAGTCAATCCCTACTTGGTGTAGATCTGTAGATACGATTATATATATATATATATATATATATATATATATATATATATATATATATATATATATATTCACCCACACCATCAGAGATAATGTCTTTGGAGGTCATTTGGTCCTCAGGTGCATACTATGCTGTTTCCACTGGCACAATGCTGTGTCAGTGCCTCTGTAAAAGCAGGAGGCTTCAATGTGCTGATGCGGTATAGAGCTCATTTGTTTTATGGCTCACCCTTCACGGCAGCGCATTTCTTTTCATATTGACTGAGCTCTATTTATATTGACTGAGCTCTATTTATATTGAATAAAAATATATGTAACTATATATATATATATTCATGATAATTTAATGATGGAATGTGCTTTCTTCCAAACTTCAGTGTAATTCAATGAACAGATTCAAGGACATCTGAAGAGCTTTCCAAATCTTAGTAGTTCTCAAAAGTAAACTACACAGTTAATTAGAAAACAGCACAGAACCTTTAGTTGTCTGGTTCACCCCTCCATAGGTCATGCAAGTTGTGTTTTCAATAAATAAAATAATGTAATAGACACTTATACATCTAATTGCCAGACTGTTCTGTTGTCCTTTAAAGATTTAGACCCCAATCCATTGAGCTCCAGTTCATTTTACATGCACTTTTTGATGGCTACTGACACATTTGCTACAATGTCCCAATGATGATTTTGGTGGTATTATTCACAACCTCTTCATCTGACCTCACGCTCACTCAACATAAACTTGTGCCCCCCTCGTTGTTACCCAGGATTTATTCTACCAGTTTGTGTAAATCTGTGTGTGATATGTTCAAAAACACACAAACAACATAGCTAATACCTGCCTTTTTTGTGTCTCTCAGCATTTCCTTCATGGACTATACTGTTTTTTTTTCTTTTTACTTTACTTGGATAAATAACCACCCAATATATTTTTGTTCCAAGTCCCGATTACATAAATACATTGTCAGTGTTTCCGAAGTAAACTGCTAAGACAATAGGAGCCATAACCTTTTGCAATAGGTTAAAATAACGATTGTTTAGACCATTATTTAGTTCCACATGGCACCCGTTGCCTGGCAACGTTGCGTCAACCTCCTTTTCCAAAACACAGTACGGTGAGGTTATTGTTGTCGGTTTAAAACCTCGAAGTTGCCTCTTGGTCTGGAAAGAAAACGTAAGTCGTGGTTCATTTTTGAGATAGTAATTAGAGAGCTTGCCATATGCCTGTTTTGTAAGCTTAATCTGTCGACAGTGCTACTGAGGAGTGGCATAGTAGCATAACTAGCTAGCTAGCTTTATGGGTTCACAGAGTTGAACGCATTGAACCGTTGGACACCCATCTCTCATCAATATTGCTCCTCTTTAGGCCATAATATGGGAAAGAAGTCGAGGAACGAGAGGGAAACGCCAATCAAGGAAACGGTGAGTGACGAATGTTTCTTTAGGTCTGTGAAGGTTCTCACCTAATGTTTCTTTAGGTGTTGGCAAAACCTAATTAATGCATTTTTGAACCTTTGACAAGGTTTAATTCATGTCCACTGAAACACATCCATACCATGAACACAGCCTACTGTACATCCCGGGAACATATCAATTAGAAAGCATGCACAACTCTCTGATTGGAACTACTACTATGGAACTTGATTCATTGGGGCTTGGCATCAAAGGTCATTAAGGTTGATATACAAGCAGGTATTTGTGTCAACAAATCATGATTATTCTAACTACACAAAAAATAATGAATGAAATTTGAATTTGCTTTAGTACATATCAAATGCTCTGATTGACACATCAAAAACATTGACTGATAGTAAATATTATATTTGTGATGAGGTAAGAATGATCAGTTTCATGTGTGGTGAAACATCCCCTTAACCAGTGGATAATAACACTAACACTAACTAACTTCAGACACTAACAGTCTGGAGAAAGCTAAAGAGGGAGTGTGAAACTCAAAGGGAAAAAATAGATGTCATGCTCAAAAGTGTGTCCATTTGCCACTACAATAAAAAAGTCTTTGACTTCATTCTAGATGATGAAATTTTCTGATGTTCTGATGATAAAAATGTACTTTGAAATTGTGGCTTGGTCTTTAGTAGGCCTTGGGCACAAAATTGTTTGAAAACGGCATCAGGATATCATATGCATGTACATGTTCTCAGGTTGTTGCCTGTTGGTACATGCTGGGCATTGAGATATGTCCTGTCTCATTGTCCTAGAAGTATGAAAGTCAAAAAGACAGACCTGACTTTATACATGTTCTATATTTCAGTTATTTATTTTATATTTTGCAAACACTCCTTCTCCCTGTTGACTCTCACAGTTTGAGCCGCTACCCCTTGAGAGCAAAGCCCCAGCAACAGTAGTGCTGCTGTTGAACTCCCCAGAGGAGGACATTTTAATCAAAGCGTGTGAAGCGATCCAGACATTTGCAGAGAAAGGTATGGTAGGGTACCCACCGCTAACCCTTCCACATATTATTGATTGTTTTTATTTCTATGGGCAACCTTGCAGCTGAATAGCAGAAAATCCTGTCTTAATTTTGCTTTCAGGCTGATGTTTTGTAATGGTGTATTTTTTTGATATGCATTTTTTAAATCCAGAAATTGCAACATTTGCAATTCACTTCATCACCATCTGCCTAATTTTCCTGTTCACTGTCTCCCCCTGTTGTTAGGAGATGAGAACAAGGTTTCTCTGCTGGGACTTGGGGCATTAGCGCCTCTCTGCCAACTCATTACTCACAACAACAAGCTGGTCAGACGCAATGCCTTCATGGCCTTGGGCATCATGGCCACCAATGGTGCGTCAGACCAGTTACGTCATTGATGCAGATTCGACTGCAGTGGACTTGGTAGCTTACAAGCTCATGCGACAGTCTTGATTCTACAAATGACCCTTTAGTTTACTGGCCATCTATGTGTTTGTCAGGAATTTGCATCTGTTAATCTACCAGATGTTGGATTCCCTGTTCTGTTGATTTAACAATGAGCAAGGTGCTAGCCTTACTGAGTAACTGAGTAGTGTCTCTTGTTTAAATCTGAAAGGTGATGTAAGGACTGCGTTGAAAAAATTAGATGCCATTCCATCAATTATTGAAAAACTATCACTCGAAGGTGAGTAATAGATATTAGAAGATTAAGATATATTTTGATCACTAAAGGAAACAGTGTCACTTTGTATAAGTTGCATACAATCAAAATAGAGCACATGTGTTTACTTATGGCAGTAGGCAGTATTTCTGTGATCAATCCTTATTTATTTCTGTTTCTTTTCATATAATCAAATTCCATTTTTGTTCAAGATGATACAGTTGTCCACGAGTTTGCAACACTGTGCCTGGCTTCTTTGTCAGAGGACTTCCTCTGTAAGGCCCAGATCTTTGACAACAAGGGGCTGCCAACTCTAATTCAGCTGCTGTCTAGTTCTGACCCAGATGTCAAGAAGAATTCACTAGAGACCATCTCCAACCTAGTACAGGTGACCCAAAGTCATCAGGCTTTAGGATGTAATTTTATGTAAAAATTATAAGGATTTTCACTGTGAAAAATTAACGTGATGTTTTATAGTCCTAAAAGACGATAAAGTTGTCTTCACATACCGTATTTACTGAACCCCTGAACTTTTCTAGATATAACATTACAGGGGTACATGTGACAGTGCAGATGTTTAATGCTGTAGAATGTGTTTAACTTGTCAGCTCTGCAAGGGAAAGTATTTATTGTGTCCAATTTCATCTATGTGATAATAGTGCAGGTAATAACTCTGGTGTCAGTGGTCACACTGTGTTCTGCCTCCCTCCTGCTCTACTAAGGCAGCACTGCTGCCAAACCTAAAGTATTTCTTAGCAATGAGAATGCAGTTAATGCGAACTGTTTCCTGCTGTGCGCTACGTGTGAGAAAGAGCAACTTCACAAAGTCCTGACCTATTTCTCCCAACATTTACAGATTTCATGAGTGAAAACAGCTTCAAATTTGCTCCTAGGATTGTTGAAAAAAATGCTTTCAACATTTCTGTGAACCTTTTGCAACCTTTGCTGTTTTGTCCCCATGAAGGACTACAAAAGCCGACTGGTGGTACACGAATTAGGTGGGATCCCTCCACTTCTGCAGCTCTTAAATTCGGAATTCCCTGTCATTCAGCATTTGGCTTTAAAGACGTTGCAACATGTCACTACTGACAGAGATGCAAACAAGACCTTCAGGGACAAGCAGGGATTTGAGAAGCTTATGGGTATCCTGAATAATGTGGTAGGTATATGGTTTAGGTAATATATGTCTTTATTCTGCTGGTTTGTGTTAATAAGAATAAAATAATAGAGAATCCTTTAAAATCTGTGTCCTCTGGACCTATCTTTTTATTTCTCACAGAACTTCAGTGACCTACATGCTGAGGCCTTACATGTCCTGGCTAACTGCTTGAGTGACAGTGAAAGTGTCCAACTCATTCACAAGAGTGGAGGACTGACCAAGTTGATGGAATTTGTCCTCACTCCCAGTGTGCCTGAAATCCGGTCAGGTGTTATTAAATGCATCACCAGGGTGGCTCAGAGCTGTAAGCACAGAAGGCAATTAGAGACAACAGATTTCTTTCAACTTTCCCACATAATTTACTCTATTTTATTTATTCTGTTATGTGTGTGTGTATGCGGGTGCTTGCCTGTGTGTTTAGCTGAGAGCTGCAAAGTGCTTCACGAGCAGGATGTGGAGACCGTTCTTGTTGAGCTTCTGTCCTTGGAGAACATTGGTGTGATGACGTCTGCCTGTCAGGCTGTGGCTGCCTTGACCTTTCACCTAAACAGCAAAGAACGCTTCAGAGAACTTGGCACGTACATCTTCACCAAGCCACCCTGAGATTAGGTGCAGTCAGCACAACAAAGTGTAATTGAGTTGGATTCCGTTGTGTTTCAGGTTGTATCAGTGTCCTGGTTCAACTGCTGAGCAGGGAGAGTTTGGCACTGAGAGAGGCGGCAACCCAGGCCCTCTCTAACCTCACTCATAACAGCGAGTCAAATGCCTTGTGAGTAACGAAGGACTTTGATGTCTTACCTATACCTCATTGTTTTTGTACAGATATATGCACTTTTTTTTAACAATTCAAAATGTATGGAATTATGTATAAAAACATCTACAAAGAACAAGGCAGTTTAAAGACACAGAATAAGGCATATGAGACAATTTGTATGATAAGTTACTGGGTAGTATTTATTTGTCAGACATCCAGTACACACTGTCTGGTTCATATCGATCATTCAGATGTGCTAGGACACCCCTGTCCCCAAGAAGACAAAGTATTGGTGACCTGGGCAAATCATACTTCAACCCTTGGCCCATATAATCCCAAACATCTCTCAGAAAAGGAAGAAGTTCTGAAAATTCCCATAATGCATGCACATAAGTGCCCGTTTTTGTCTTTTATGTCCAGCATGAAGCATCCAAATATGATTTTTTTGTAAACTTCTAGACCCTTTCAGTTGTTTTCCCATTATTAGCTACATAAAATCTGAATGACTTCAGGGATTTAAAGGTGTGTGTTCTACTCTGGACTAGAATGCTGTCCTCCCCTTTTTTCATAAAAATAAGACACGGAATCCCTTTACTTCTTTTCCATTGTCTTCTCCAATCTTGTCTTATACATTTTTTTTTCCAGACAAGTCTTCTTCGAACTCTCGAACCCACGCATTGTATGCTTGGAAATAATATGCTTTAACAACGTATAAATTTGTAAAACTACAGTAATTGTCAGCCGTCTAACTTTTCATTAAACCTCCCTCCCTGTTTATTGTATTTTCCAGTGAAGTGTATGAGGAAGGTGGCGACAAGCTCCTCATACAGCAGCTGTATCAAAGCTGTCCAAAGATAGTGGCCAATTCTGCTGCCACACTTTGCAACATGGCAGAACATGAGATCATCCGCTGTAGCATCTTGTCACATGGAGCCATACAGGCTCTGTTGGAACCCTTGAAATCTACAGTTACACAAGTCCTGGTAAACACTGCACGTTGCCTGGCAGTGCTGGCCAGTGATGAAGAAGCTAGGACAGAGGTTGGTGTTTATGTGACCTCAGAATGCTGGCTTGTTCTCATGTTCAGTAATAATAAATAATGATCATTGTTTTTAATCATTGCTGTAAACTTTACTCAAGACAGCAGGATTATTGTAAACAGCATTCGGTTTCACTTTGTGATACTACATTTGAAATTCTTTCACTAAATAACTAATACTCAACCCAAGCTAGTCAGAGTTGGAGGTCTTCAGCTTCTGGTCAATCTACTGCAGTCTCACTCCAAGGAGGTGCTTCACATTGCATGCTTGGCAGTGAATGTCTGTGCCAGTGATGAGCCAACTGCTGTGGAGATGTGCAAATTTGGGTAAGACGTGATAGATAACACTGTCATTAGAGCATGACTGATGTGTCACCAAATAAATGACTGGCGAGTAAAATAAATGCAATATCTGCATAGATATTGCTTAATGTGATCCCCTAAATAACCAACAGATGGCAGTGCAAGACAATATTAGATGTGACTACATGTGCCTTTGTTCATTTGTCCATTTTTATATTTATTAGTAATGACAGAATATTTTTCTTTTCTTTCTTTCTTTTGGTCTATGCTTGTTGTTTCTATCTGTGTCTCAGAGCCCTGGAAATACTTCAGGAAATCAACCAGTCAAAGACCCGTAGGAACAGTTTCAGTGAGTTGGCTGTGAACAGCCTACTTAACTCCAACTTGTCTTTTAAATACAGCCTGACAAGTTCTTTGGCCTCCACTGACATCATCACCTGTGGCTTCTACGATGCTGGAAAGGTATGCTGTCAGAAGTCCTTTCAAGGACTTTTTAATGCAATCTTAGTAACATAGCATTAGTTGGTTGTTGTTTTTTTGTTATTGGCAGTCTTTCACAAGAATGCAGCATGACTTTTCACATAATAATTAAAATGCAACTCTTGTGTTTTCCCTCAGGCTCGCCCTGGTCAGAGGATGCTGACTTTAGAGGAACTGTCCAAGCAACCGGTTAACCAGCGGCAAGCCATTATTTTTGTCAACAAAGCAACAGTATTGCCAGAGTACGAATCTAATATTAGAGTATGGTTTGATAGTTTAAAAGGAGAAATATAAACTACATTATTTTAATGCTTGTGCTTAAAAGACACCAATTGTTTTAAGAAGCATGCTTTATTATTACATTCTTTTAGTTTAGATAGATGTTTCGAGGACAAATGGAAGGTATACTCTATGTAATAGCCCTCTAAACAGTTACAGCTGACTCCTCCCACCTGGTAATAAAAGTAAATTAACCAGAACAATTACAGAAATTGACTGGGACCATTAGGTTCCTGCACTAGAAGTCACAACATGTTGTTTGCTCAGAAAATTTATTGTGGCTGTTAGATTACAGTCACCCTCCCCTTCTCTGCTCCAGTCCTGTGCTCTATTCTTCCTTCGTTCCCTTTCCTCCTCCCATTCTCCCCCACTATGCCTGTAGCATAATTAGTGTGGCAGTGTACGGTAGCCCTTCTTTAGGGTGGCGACACACTCAGAGGGCTTCTTGTGATTCAAATAATGGACTTCTGAGCTTGCACCCAAAATCACAAATGTGCAAAAGCACAAAGAGACATGCAATACCCATGCGTGTTCACTGAGCCACATAAAGCATGCACGCAATGAAAAAACACATCTTAGATGTTTAAGGCTGTATATGCATGCACTGTTTAATGCTTTCAGCATTTTCATAAATTAACTTTGGAAAAGAGAGCAGTACCCCCTTCAGGGTACCTCTGTTCAGCCCTTCACCCCTCCCAGACCCCCATTCCACCAGCATGAATTTACACGTAACACTTCAGGCATTCTTAAACAGCCTGTTATGTAACTGATTCCTGGTCTCATCCATAGCTTCTGCATGAGCCAAATTTCAAAGCAAAAGGCCTCATGATTGAATTTATTTTCTGACTTATTCTTCTGTGTTCCTATAAACCAATTAACGGATGTTTTTTGTTAGCAGGGAGACAGTAGATGTGCCAGAAGAGACACAGAACAAGCCATCAGAGTCAGACGGCAGAGTCAGAGGAGAGCGTAAAACACCAAAGTGAGTGTGTTTGCTAAGTAGTACAACAAGTAATACCACTAACATCAGAGGTTCTGGAGACAAAAATCTTTTTTGTCCAAACCCTTTTTGGCCACAGCTATGATTATTATTGTTATTATGATGATTATTATACACTGACACTCTTTTTGACACATGCTAAACAGGAAGTTGTGCCAAAAATAATCCCATTTCAAGACAGTATTAAAAGATGCTACCTTTTCCTACATGAAAATGTAGCTACATAAATGCTGCATGCTAAAAAAAACATGGAGAGAGGCAGAATATCAAACAAAAATCCAGAAAAAAATAATTTCATACAAGTTATAAATTGATTTGCAAGTTATTGAGTGAAATAGATATTATATCCCCAAGACAAACCTGATTTAGTTCTTGGCAATGTCCCTTAAGCCCAAGTTTTCCTGTAGCCTTGGCAGAAAAACAGTCACAAAGAGTAATGGTTCCACAATATATGTGCAAAGATTTATAAAATACAGTGCTGTGTGTTCATATAAACCATTTTGTTGATGTCCTTTGGTTGCAGGGTGACAGTAGATGTGCGAGAAGAAACACAGAGCAAGCCATCAGAGTCAGAAAGCAGAGTTAAAGGAGACCGTAAGACACCAAAGTGAGTGTGCTTGTTAATGTGGAGGCTCAACATAAGCAGTACCACTAACATTGAGCACGAAATGTGAAATGAATTAAAAGAGGTCATAAAGGTGGAATTTTAAGTACGGTAGTGATTTTCTTTCCTTGTAAGATACTGACAGAATTCTTTTCCAATTTACTCTTTTTTTGTACAGGAAGAAGAAGGAAGAGGAACAGAAAGATTATGGCCTCATGTACTCTATTATTATTATTATTATTATTATTATTATTATTATTACTAAAGTTTGTGTGTGTTCAAATACATCCCTGTGCTGTATTCATATACCTTTTATGGAAACTGTCTAAACATTTTAGAGATGATAACAATCTCTGACGCATGCTAAAGACGATATAGTGCCAAAAACATTGACATTTAAAAAAATATTGAAAGATCTTGCGTTAGTGATAATGATTAGATCTTGTAATGATATGTTCTCTTGATTATATGTATATAAAATCAGATAACATGAAGGAGATCGTTAGACACTAAAAAGAGTGTGCCTGTTAATATGAAGGATGAGCATAAAGCAGTGTCACTAACATGGATCCTGTGATGTGAAATGTGTGATAGAGTTCACAAAGGTGGAATATTAAGTAGTGATTTTCTTTCTTATTTTAACGCACTGACTCCCCTGATTTCTTTTCTAATTTATTGTTTCTTCAGGAAGAAGAAGGAAGAAAAACAGAAAGATTATCTTCAGCCTGAGTCTCCTGTAGAGAAACCATGGGGAATGATGGAGGATGTCTCATTGCAGATTCTAATAAAAATTGCCAAAGAATACATCTTTCCACTGAATGATGAAAAAGAGCAGTGTGAATCCTTAGCCAGGTAACGTATTCATGCAGAAACTGGCATGCAAAGAGAGAGCGAAGTAACTTATCAGCAGCTATTGTTTAAAACAAATCTCTGGAGTCATGGAAACACATTAAAATGACATTTACACACCAACTCTTAAAATGTCAGGAGAGCTGACTAAAAATGACAGCAGTGGTATGCAATGCAGACACTCTGCTAACACACTGAAATACAATACCCTGAGAGATCAGAATGGAAAACAAAGACTTTATTTTAAAGGTTTCTGCATTTTCTTTGGTTGGGTTTGCTCTTATTTTCAGGCTGGTGAGCGAAGCCATGGGGGGAGCAGTGGAGAAGGAAAAGATGCACGAGTTTTCTTGGATTCTGCACCTCAGTGAGCTGAAGATTCAACTTCAGTCTAATGTTATTCCCATTGGTTTCATCAAAAAGGGAATCTATTATCACAGGGCACTCCTGTTCAAGGTACAGATTCTTTACCCGCATGGTAGCATTAGCATGAGCGGCTATGTTCATCATCTTTCCTAATATTTTTTATTCCTGACCAACATGTTTTGACATCCCAATTTAAGCTCTGTCTCTTTAAGGTCTTCTCCATAATATTTGTTCCTCAGCCTATTTCTCAGTCTGACATTCTTCTGTCTCCTCTTTTAGTCACTGGCTGATTGCATTGGACTGAGCTGCACACTTGTTAGGGGAGACTACAACCGTGCTTGGAATGAGGTTCTCCTTTTCAGTAGAAATTGCTCCAACAAGCTGCACTCTTCACAGCCCTGCCGCTACATAGTAGACCTTGTGCACCAACCTGGAAACCTGTTTCCAGTCAATAGCCCAGCTGCAGTCCAATATCAAACTATATAATCAGTACTGTATTGTTTAAATACCACAGAAGGTAACGCTTTGACGTTATATTTTGTCTGATGTGCATCAACCGATTTATATGTAATGTGTGTTTATGTGTACATGATGTGTGCATGGCGGACCTCATCAGTTGACTATTTTTTTTTTCTACATATGCATAAGGAAAGCAAAATCGTGTCTATTGTGGTGTTTCTCTATTAAACACAGTGATTCAACCTTTGTACTTCAGCATGGGTCCAACATGGTGAAGCAGTGTTTTTGCCAACGTGCAAGCTGTAGTTGTTTAGAAAGTTAATGCTTCAGCTGGAGAATTGAAAATATCTCTTACAGCTTCATGGCACCATCACCAGCCTGGAGCTTTGGATCCATGCTTTCATGTTTTTGAACCTACCAGAAAGATTTCATAGTAGAAATTTATACTCACCAGACCAGGCATCGTTTTTCCAATTTTATAATTGTCCAATTTTGGTGAGCCTGTGTGAACTGTAGACGTACATTCCTGTTCTGCATCTGCTCCTGTATCCCATCTGCTCCAGGGTCTGAAGTGTTTTGTATTCAGAGATGCTCTTCTGCATGCCTTGGCTGTATGAGTGGGTATTGGAGTTACTGTTACCTTCCTATCAGCTTGAAGCAGTCTGGTCATTCTCCTCTGACCTCTGGCATCATAAAGCATTTTCACCCAAAGAACTGCTGCACACTGGATATTTTCTTTGTTTGTGCTATTGTCTGTAAACACTAGAGATGGTTTTCGGGGAAAATCCCAGTAGATCAGCAGTTTCTGAAATACTCATACCAGCCCATCTGGCACCAACAACTAAGGCAATGTGATTTTAGGCACTTAAATCACATTTCTTCTTTTCTTTCTTCTTTCTTATGCTCAATTTGAACTTCAGCAGGTTGTTTTGATCATGTATTTGATCATGAGTAGTTACCATCTGATAACTCATCCGATTTTTGCCTTAAGGAACAGTTGAACAGGTTATTATTATTATTGGTTGTGTGATCGTGGCTCAAGAGTTGGGAGTTTGCCTTGTAATCGGAAGGTTGCCGGTTTGAGCCCTGGCTTGGACAGTCTCGGTCATTGTGTCCTTGGGCAAGATACTTCACCCGTTGCCAGTGTCCGCCAGCCTCGCCTCTGTCAGTGCGCCCCAGGGTGGCTGTAACTACAATGTAGCTTGCCATCACCAGTGTGTGAATGGGTGGATGACTGAATGTGTTAAGCGCTTTGGGGTCCTTAGGGACTATACAAGCACAGGCCTTTTACCATTTATTATTATTAATAATAACAATAACAATTAGTATTCAAATAGACACCTGCAAAGATGGTTGTGAACAGCAGATAGATGTGGCAATCCCAGCGGACACCAGTACTAGGAAGAAATGGCACAACTGACATCACAAACTAAGGCTGAAGGAACAACTGGAGCAGGTGTGAAAGGAAAAGGCTAAAGTAGTCACAGTGGAAATGGAAACACTAAGTGTTGTAATCCCAAAACCGGAAGAGTAGCTCCAACAGATACCAAGCACAACATCAGAGGTCTTTGTGCCGAAGAGTGCAGTCCAGGAGCAACCACGATATTGTGCAGAACCTTCAAAGTCCCCTCAAGTGGACCCGAGCCTGAGGATTGTATTTATACCACCTCTCAGGAGATGAGGTGGAGATTTTATATACATGTGTATATGGACTTTGTGTAATAGACTGGCAAATAGCCAATATTAGCTATTAACTAAAGCAAAGCATACAGGAACAGGTTAAATAAATAACAATAAATGCTAGAGAAATCCTTTCATGTTTCATGTCTCTAAAAGAATTAAATAAATAAATAAATATGGCTTACCTATTTGAATGTCATATTTTTAAATCAACAAATATCTCTGTATCAGTCTTAAAAAAAAATCTAAAATCTAATCTTAGATTTTTTTTATTTTAATTTTTTGATCCACTCCCATTCAGCAGCGCTTACTGCGCTCTTTGCACAGTGCTGGCAATAAAATACGACTGAACTCCATCCACTTTGACCTTTGTAGCTTCAGTTGTGTTTTGTGACCGTGTAACCCCGCTAACAGCCCGGATAAGCCGAGCGAGGACCAGCCCAAACTCGCCGCGGCGTGAAAAATCTCGATGGGGCAAGTTTGCTTGGCTCCACTGAAAGCTGCACTTTAGTCGCACTTGACTCCACTGGAGCAAACATGTCTCGTTTCGTCCGCCGGATTGTCGCTGTTGCCTCTCAACACGCCACAGCCAGAGCTGCAGAGTTACCGAGGAGGATCCCCGGCATAATCCGTCCCGTGTCCACATGTCAAGGTACCGTGAGCGAACTTCTGATTTATATCAGCGCTGTACTTGAGCTGCAGCTCGCTGCACCATCATGCACGAATGTTTACTATTAGAGGTTCTACATCTCTGTTTGAAAGAGTATTTCAGAAGTTAAGTGGAAATTCTTTGAGATTAGAATGTTTATATTTTAGTCTTAGTTATTCTTTAAGAATATATTTCCAAGCAGCCTCACTTTCTCAGCTTTAAAGTTTTCAGAGTCTGTATTATTAATGGTAATGTGATCAGATAAGAAAATGCATGAATTACAGGAAACTCTGCCACAAATGTGGCTTTAATGATTCACTTTAAATATGCATATCTAAAATGTGTGACCTTTGCTCTGTGCAGGCCTGCAGTCCCTCACACGTTACAGTGAGACTACAGACTGGCATAAAAAACTGACCCCAGAGCAGTATGTAGTCACCAGAGAGAAAGGAACTGAGGAGGTGAGTCCAGTGTATGAAAAAAACAAAAAACAATATAATTATTATGTAACCTAATGCCAAAGAAGCTTTGTGTTCAGAATTAATAAGTGGAAGGTTACACATGCACATAAGCACACCAGCAGAGTGACATACATTATCTCATCAACAGCAGCACATTCTCAGGTGGACTTTGATCTGCTCTGTATCACAACGACACACTTTTACTACATTATGAATTAAATACAGCCCGAAAAATGAAACGCAGAGATATTTCATCTTGTTATAACAGGACTAAGGACAAGTCATTGTATACACTTGCAAAACCAGGGTGCTGAAGAACACACAGGTAGTGAAATGAGCTGTATTTCTGCTCCTTACATTGTGATCTGGTGTGTGTGTATTTGTGGATGTTCTCAGCCCTTTAGTGGGATCTACCTGAACCATTTTGAAATGGGGATGTATCACTGTGTCTGCTGTGATGCTCCACTCTTCAGGTAATACATCTAACCAGTAAAGGGGTATGCACATTTTCTGGACTGGACCATAATCTTTTATTAAAACTCTGAAAAATGAGGGCTTACTGGTATAAGATGATTTTGCTGTTTGCTCATTTTTAAAAAAAAATCAGCAGATGTTTACTAAATTCTTCCTTCCTCTCTTCATAGCTCCGAGGCTAAGTACAACTCCGGGACAGGCTGGCCAGCATTCAATGAGGCTCACGGGACATGGGAGGGTGATGAAAGCCACACCTCCATCATTCGGCGCCCTGACAACAGCCTGGGCAGCCCTGGGACAGAAGTCCTTTGTAAAAATGTGAGTTGTGCTAGGAACCAAAAGAAGCCAAGGTTTCATTCAGTTTAGCTGTGATACTTGTTGTTTGTGCTATAAAGCAGAGGTTAAAGTAAAAAAAAAAAAAGTGCACAAACGTCTGACTTTTTTGTGTTTCTGTATCTGGGTCACACAGTGCGATGCCCACCTTGGCCACGTGTTTGATGATGGACCAGACCCAACAGGACAGCGCTTCTGCATCAACAGTGTTGCCCTCACATTTAAAACCAGAGAAAACGACAAACCTGATGAGGATGAGTGTAACTGATGGACTCTTCATCAAAACATTAAAAAAAAAAACAGGACCAGTTTAAAGAACTTCCCTTTTGTTTTTTGTGGGGGGGTTTAAAGTGAAAAGCTATGTGATGTGAAGTGGGATGAATTGTGGGTTAAACTGGAGGTGAATTGAAACCAGTTTTATATTGCATATATTAATGGATATATGGACTGGAGAGATGTCTACACAGGACAGGACTACAGGACTCACAGTAAATCATTTTTCTTCTCCAATAATCTTTTTTCTGTTCTCTCTTCGTCACTGGTGTTTACTGTTTACTAATGTTTGTTAAGTATTTTGCCTTAACTGTCATCTGAATGAAGGTCTTCTCATATGAGCCACTTGGAACATATGTGTAGGATATGTGAAGCCATTAATGCCAAATTTTTTAAAAAGTGTTTTTAACAGCATTGTAATGTTTAGCATATTTTCATATCTGGAAAAAACAGTCAAAAAATTGTTGTTCTGCAGGATTGCAAAAACATTGCTGTGTTTTTGGTTTGTAATCTGAAGTTGCGTGTACATATCCAGCTGAAGTCTTTGATCGCAATCACGCAAACATGACCGATCCTTCCCCCCCCCCCAATAAATTCACGTCTAAATCCGGCGCTGTGCTGCGATGACCCCCGATGTTTGCCCGTAATTTATTGCCGCCTCTTGTTGTTCAGAAGTGCACACCACAGCACTTTAGTATGGCCTCATCTCTACCATGAAGTTAATATTTAACTCAGCAGGCCATCCTCTGTTTCACACTGTTTGTCTCTGGGTCTCTGTTTGCTTATCCATATCTTCTGGGTATATGTGTTGCAAGTTGAGTAAAGCAGAAAGAGAACAGCTGAAGGGAGAAACAGAGCAGGGTGGACAGAAAACCTATAAAACAAAAACAAGAATTGTTTGTCAGCGATACAATGGCTGGACTATGGCGATGCATACTTGCAGTGGTGATGTTGATGTGCGTGTACCTCTGGGATTCTGCTGAGGCTGTAGGTGGAGCTAAGAGTCGACCCCGACCCCAAAGACGACCTCCCAAGAAGCCAAAGATCACACCTATTGACCAGACCCAACCCGAACAAGACATAGACATAGAAAGGGTAAGAAATAAGATAAAGAAGCGGAATATTTTCACTACTGCTGCATTGGGCCCTGGCTGCTCAATTCAATTTATATAGTGCCAAATAACATCAGCAGTACTTGGTCTTTTTCTTTTTGTAGTTAATCTTTTTAACCTTCTGCTGAAGACAGTGAGATTCATGAAAAAGCTGCAACTGCCAAGAGACCGACTGTTTCCAGGCAGTTGCAGACGTCGCCAACACAGCAGACAGCTCTGTGTGCTGTTATTTTACCTCTGAACACTGTTTTTTTGATTGTTGTACCGTGTCACAGTATGATATACAAATAGGACTGCAGAAGAATCTGCGGAAACTATGTGAAAGTAACTTAATGGTGGATGAGTCAATATAAACATAAGAAAATAGCCAGAAAGCTATTTTGTTGCTTTGATTAGATCATGACACACACACACATATACACACAAAAGCGCTCTGTCCCACTGGTCTAAGAATAATCCAACAAGTTTTTGTCCTTATATTCTATGTGGAATCAAAGTAAAGTATTCAGAGACTCGAACACGTCAAAGGCCAGTTCTGAGAAGCCTTTATTCTTCAAACTTTCGATCGCTGTGAAAGCTCTGATTTTTATGGATTACTGTGGGGGCTGCTGATGCAGGCAAACTTGCATAATTGTGTCAATATTGTGTTTGAGGCAATGAGGGAATTTTTCTGTGCAGGTGAACGGATATGAAGGGGATAGAGCAGGGCATTTAAAAGAAATGTTTTGTTTTTGTTTTGACACGGGAACATTTTTGGAATTTTGATTTCAGTGGGATGGGATGAATTAGAATAATCCGATAAGACATTTGTCTATGACAAATTGATTGATTTTGAGATATTTTGAAATCTTGTTTTTTCCTTTCTCTGATTGCGTGTGTCCTAGATGCTGGGAACATGGTACCTGCTTAATACTGCCTCCAAATGCCCTTACCTGGTAAATCACGGGACCAAGGTGGAGCCAACAGTAATCACCATTGCTCGTACCGCTACCTCTAATGAAACGCTGTCTGTTAGCACCAAAACAAGGCAGTGAGTACAGCTGCACATGTGGCTGATTCTTCTGTATGTTCTTTGCTTTCTTTCTATTTTTTTGGCAGCAGAGGGAGCCAATTTCTTGAATCCCTCATTCCATTCTTACTGATATTATTCCTTGCCATGTGTTTAATGTTATTTATGCATCTTCAAAAACAGGAAGGATGAGGTAGAACAGTTAAATCCGTCAGCTTTTCTGCTAACTCTTTTTTGGCCAAACTGACCTAGAAGTATAATATCCCATTTAAATGGAAAAAATGTGGCTTGTGTTGTTTTTGGAGAGCATTCTATGAAAGCTTTTGTTGCTGTATGAGTGCTACGAAATCTTTCTGGCCTCAACAGAGAAAAAACAAGTTTTATTGATTAATTTGTCATGCACTGTCCGAAAAGTACAAAGTCTTCTCTTCTCAGTAATCACCAGTGTTGGGAGATATTACAAGTCTATCATCTAACATCAGTCCCAGGAAGACTGACACTGAAAGGTCAGTTTTGTTTCTTAGTGTCCCAGAATAAAGCAGGATCCTGTGTGTACTTTGCTCTCTGTTCTCTATATACCAGGATCTCCCCCTGAGCAGAATATTGAGATAGTGATTGGGGATACAGACTACAATTCCTATGCCATCATGTACTACCAGAAACAGGGCAAGATCACAATGAAACTCTATGGTAGGTTCCTCCCTTACTTTTTTAGGTACTTTATATTGAGCAGCACAGCACTGTTGATACTTTATTACTTTGGTAAATATGTTAAAGGGTTTTTGTGTTGTGCTGTGTTCGCAGGGAAGTCTGTGGACAATCTGTCAGAGCCGCTGCTAACCAAGTTTGAAGAGCTTGCTGAAAAACAGAATTTGCAGCGGGCCTACCACTTCCCCTTCCCCACCTACAGTATGGCTAATTTTACAGTTATCATACAGAATACTAATAGCAATCTATTTCATGTAAGCTGGCATTTTGAAACACATGATGACTGCATAGCTAGACAAGCTCTGGATCTCTGATAGCTAGATTAACCAAATGAATATACCGTGTAACCTTTGAGAACACAATCCAAATATTTTCTGAACACAGTGCATTACAAAACAACACAACAACACACTACATATGTAGTAAATGACTGGTCAGAGTAAGTCACACTACTACTAGCCATATGTTGATATATAGTAAAAGCTCCCCAGAGGGCTAAATAATGGCATGTGAATTTATTTTTGCTTTCTAGGTCACTGCGGTGATGTGGATCGAGATCATGTGATCAGTAAGTTACATGCTGTTTTTTCTTTTTAAACATTTTTAAATGTATTAACTTAAGTGACGTATGTCCTTAAAAGCAATCCCCTAAAAAGAAAGGGTGATAATGTTTCGATTTGTCACAAACAAAATGGCCAGACAGAAACAAGATAAGCATGTGCAATGCCACTGAGACAAACTTATATTATTTTTCAGGTTTTTACTTACTGGTGTAGTATGCAGGCCTAGTGCTGACAAGTACATCCACGAGTAATTGCATTGCATTTCCCTGGCAAAGCGCTCACGACTTATTTCCTAGCATTTTCTCCCATGTACTGTAAGAAGCTTCACTGATTCAGTGCAATATAATAAATAATATTAACAAATTGTATTTATGCAGATTTTTTCTTAACAACATGCTTTACATAAAGAACTGCAAACAAGAACTAGAAAAATTTGCATTTCCTGTGAAAATGCTGTGTGGATGCCTTAACGCTGAAGATGTCTGCTGAAAAAAGCTGAAAATTTTGAAATTAAAAAAAAAAAAAAGAAAAGATTTCCCTGAGCAGGATTCGAACCTGGCCCTTCTGGTCTAAGGGTAGTTATTTAGCTTACTGAGCCAAACTCATTCTCACAAAGAAGAGGTGGAGAGATTGACAATTGTGCTGAAATGAGCAGAACCTGCTGAGAATTGTGCTGATAAGAGGTGAAAAGGCTGCAAATTTTGCAGAAAAGAGGTGAAAATTCTGCTGAAAAGAGTTCAATCAGAGGTACTGCTTCTGTCTGCTTCATCAGGCGGTGTACTTGTATGTATTTCTGCCATGGAGCGTTAACAAGAATCTGAGGTCCATATTAGAAAAGCTGCCAAAATCATAAAATGTTGCCGAATTGTAATA
Source organism: Maylandia zebra (assembly GCF_041146795.1). Classification (NCBI taxonomy): domain Eukaryota; kingdom Metazoa; phylum Chordata; class Actinopteri; order Cichliformes; family Cichlidae; genus Maylandia; species Maylandia zebra. Next base: position 17,913,970 of record NC_135175.1, on the reverse strand, counting down.
AATTATCAATATGAATTACAGGTCTGTGATAGTGTATTAATTTGTAGTGGAAGAAAACATGTGGACAAGGTGGAATTGAACCCACGACCTTTGGGCTTCAGACCTGTGTCATTACCAACTGCGCCACTGGGAAAGAGAACGGGCGCCTGGAAAATAGGGTGATGAGCAGTCAGAATTTTCGGAGTTTGAAAACTGAGAGGAGGACAGATTTCCACCCCTCAAACAAACGTAATTTATGGCACAATGGTAAGATGACTGTAAAAACTGCTTCGACCTTGAGTGTCAGCAGTGTCTGAAGATGAATTGGCACAAGCCTCATGTCTTAACTTTGCTTTGTTACAGAGATATGACGATTTGAAAATGCCTCTCATTAGAGAAATCCAGCGCTGGTTTTGAACAAACTCCCCATAGACTTTGAATGGAGAGTTTTAAAACTTTTTGTTGCTCTGAGGCGATTTGATAAAAATCTGTAACTTCCACAACAGTGATAGTAACATTTTCTGAAAGCCAGCAAAAATACCTACGTTTTGATGTATAATTTGTGGAGGTTGGGTGAAAATTGAGCAAGAAGTTGTTCGGACATGAAGAGAAACTTCAGAAAGCAGCAGCTCTCACTCTGAGTCAATTGCATAGCAACCATAACAACGCATGTATTTTCTGAAAAATCACAAAGCTGCAACTGAAAACTTAAAGAGGCATTAAATGAAAACGGTAACAGATATGAAAAAGCTGAATCACACAGGAAAAGACCAATCATTTGAGAACGTTTTAAAGTTTGAATGGAGTTTCTAGGTGAAAGCATGAGCATGTAGTTAAGTTTCGAAAACAAGAAAGTTTTAGCAGAATTTCTGAAGTTTTCCATTCATTTCAATGGGACAAATTAAAGGAAAAAAGTGTAATATTTTAAAAAGTATAATAGCAATAAACACCAAAAGATATAGCCAGAAAGAGCAGAACAGATTAGAGTTTGAACTGAGAAAATCGGCTGAAAACTGAGGGAGTAGTTAAGGTGCAAAAAACGTACGGAGGCGACAAGAATAAAGGATAAAGAATAAAGAGAAACAGGAACTCAATACCACACAATTAGTTTCACCCCAAATGAGCTGCAGCTTTGTGCTGTGATTGTGGCTCACAGCACTTTTCCCTCACATGTTACTAGAGGAAAAAAAACACACTCATCTCGAGCTGCTTGTGTTACCTGGTTAATATGTTCTTCATAGTTTGTTTTGTATAATCTAAGCTAAGCAGTATGTTATGAAAAAACAAGTTATTGACTTAAAAAATGTAATTAAGCCAAAGGCAATAACCAGTGTGTAAAACAAAATGAGGAGAATAATTCAGATCCCCTTTGGGCAGTAACTTAAATGTTAATATGTACAATGTTTAATTTAAATAAATGAACAGTTTAAATGTATTAAATGCCGAAGCACAGCAACAATGTACATTTAGTTTAGGCTAAAGCTCTTGTCTAGTTTCCTGCAGTGTGGTTTGATTTGAATAGCTGATGAGGATTCTTGAAAAATGCTGTGAAAGCTAAAATCACCATGTGATAACAGTACTTGCTCACTCGGTGAGTACCTCCCTACTGACCTCCTCAGAATCACGTGATTTTTGTGTACAGTAACTTTGGGAAATTTAATGAGGTCACGCAACCTGAAACTGAGTTTGACATTTTTGATCCCTCATAAGTACAGCAGACAGATGTGACATTTTCAATGCTAGAATACACATTCGAGCTCTGTTAAAAACTGCAAATAAATCAGTTTTGCATACTTTAAAGTCAAAGTCTTGTTTTTGCTCAGAAGCGCTTTTATTTTATGAGACAAATGGGTTAAATGGCAAAATATCACCAGTTAAATGTCTATACTGTAGATTAACAGAAGCATAGAGGTTCTTCACACCATGTGGGATATGTAGCTGGTCAAAGCAAGTTATAATCATGGCTCGAGCATGGTATCAAACATGTGGGTAAAATGGTACATGTCATGATTTTTAATCATCCTGCATATTTTGTACAAAAAAGATTTGACAGCTATAAGTAGGAAGATATCACAGAGTGTTTCTAAGCGGGAGACCCACTGTTGAATAACAGTATGAGGTTTTTTGTTTTTTTTAAATGGCATCATGTATCACTTGGGGGGAAAAAAGAAAAGTGAGCCAGACCTTCTCAGAAACAGTGCTGACTTTTGTTCCTGCAGGCTGTGCTCCTGCAGTCAGTTTTTAAAACGTTGTCAACACGTTATCTAACTTCCACTGCCTGCTGAAAAACATCAGCACGGTTTCTCTGTAATTTAACCTGGCATTCCTTGTTTAACAGATTGTGTTCCCACATGCTGAAGAGGCGGAGCTGAGGGGACGATGGAGAGCAACGCTTTTGAATTCACCCCTAACATTAAATGTCCTCAGCCACACACTGAATAAAAGGACATAAGAGTCAAATCAAGCTGTTGTTGAATGCTTTTAATTGTCCTTATTTGCTGTTTGCTAATCCTGTGGTGAGATGGAAGTGTCAACATGTGTTTTTTTATCCCGAGATTTACCATTGAGAGGCGAATGCACGTTTTTGTTTTGTGCTTGAGGATGCAAAAATTGGATGAGGGGGCCAGGAATGGAGATAATAAGGCCCAGATGTCACAAGGGTGGTTACAAAACTCACCAAAAGTGCCTCTTACCACTTCCCCTCGCTCCAACCAGCACCTCTCTCTCTCTCTCTCTCTGTGTCCCTGTTTGTGTGGATATGTGAGTGTTTCATAACCAGCTGATTACAAGTCTGTGCTCGTCTGGTCTCATAACAGAGGAGAGGTTTGATAAGTCATCGGTACATGTCAGCAAAAATAAAGAATTCACAGCTAATCAGCACTTTATGTAACAAGCAAATGATACAATACACAGAAACAAAGTCAAGGGGGGATTTGCTGTAACATAAATGCAATATTTAAATTTAAACAAGTCAATAGTGCATGCTCCAACTCCCTGGTAGTTACAAAACTCAGAGGTTCTCACCGAAATTCTGCATGCACCAAAGGTTTTATGAAAGTAAGAAAGAAAGAAAGAAACCAGTACAATGATGTGAGTCAGTGCTCAGAGGCTGCAAGGAACAATCAAGCCACTGTATGCAACACTGGCAAAGTTATTTATGAGAATGATTTTTATTTTTTTTTCACCATGAAGTTCTTAAAAATCCCTGACCATGCAGGAAATACTGGATGCCAATGGTTTATCATATCCAGAAAAATGGAAAACACACTGATTTTATACATGTGACATTTTGGCCAGGCATGCTTGGACACTAATGTTTAAACCCCATCCCTTCTACCCCTGTGTCCTGGCTCTATTCACACGTGCCAGTTGTGTAACAGCCGTGATTCGCCTGAGGGTTTTTGTAATGGTGTAGCGAACAGCAGGATTGTGGGGAGGGGGAGTGGGGAGGAGACAGAATGGGGGTAGGGCTGTACCCTGCAGCAAATATAAGAAGCCTCCGCTTGCTCTTTCCCATCAAACCGCCTTGACACTCCTGATCACTCCTTGCTGCCGAAGCACAGACAGAAGAAGCCATGAGGAGCACACTGCTGAGGATGCTGGCCGCCCTGGTGTGCGTGCTGGCTGCATGTGCAGATGTCATGCCCGTAAAAGACTTCAACCTGGAGAAGGTAACAAATACACATTTAAAAGGAAAGAAGTTATTTGCGTCTGTCTTTGGGTTGTTGCACAGACAAAAACAACCCCTCACTTTTAGAAAGCAGAGGGGAAGCAGTAATGCAGGTAGGGTTTAGATAACCTCTTTTTAAACAGTGTTTGCTTTTTTACAGGTGGCGGGCAAGTGGTACATGGTTGGCTTTGCTACAAATGCTCAGTGGTTTGTGAACCACAAAGCAACCATGAAGATGGGGACTGCTTTCTTAACTCCTACTGATGTAGAAGATCTGGACCTCTCTTACTCCAACCTGAAGTGAGTATAATTGTGCTTTCAAAATAAGATAAAATAAAAATAAATTAAATGGCAATGATTGTCTTTTTTAGGGAGGATATCTAATAAACTGGTCATTTTTTCCCCATTTAAGTACTGATGGCTCCTGCTGGAGAATGACTCACCTGGCTAAGAAAACAGACACTCCTGGACGTTTCACCTTCCACAGCCAAAGTAAGTAGAGACGCCTTTAAAACTGCCCCAAAATCTGACATATATTTGAATACTTAGATTTAACATGATTTCTGTGACCCCACCAGCTTGGAACAATGACAACGACATGCGCATTGTTGACGTTGTTTACGATGAGTACGCCCTGGTCCACACCATCAAGACAAAGAATGGGGTGTCCGAGGTCCTCAACAAGCTTTACAGTGAGTTTGTCTTACCAAAATAAGAGTAACTTTCTAGGAATGCTCTCCGGGATTTGCTCATTCTTGAAGAGCGCCGTCATTTTTTATTGTAGGTCGCACTCCCGACACCAGCGCTGTCCTGCAGGAGAAATTCTCGCAGTTCTCTTTGGAGACTGGTGTCCTCGCTGAGAACATTGTTATGCTGCCCAAGAATGGTAAGTTAACAGTATCAACAATGTAACTGATTCTGTGAGCGAGGCAGACCTTCGCTCACCAGCCTTTCTAATATGCGTTACAGGTGAGTGTCCCGACGCCTGAGGAGCCCAAATCTTCCATCTCAGCAGCATCCCCCCCCACCACATTCGTCTAACCCCTCTCCCCCCTACAGTCATGACGGATTCACAAAGCTACACCCTGGGGCAATGAACCTCAAGCATTTCACTCTGTTTTCTGCTGCACACCAAAGACCAACCCTGATCCTAGTTGAGCTCTCATACTTGTCAACATGCACATTAACTGGGGCATCAGAGTGGAACAATAAAGGCCTGCTTGTAAGAAAAAAAGGGACTGAAGTACACGGAAATATTATAAGTTGTCTTTTGTAACTTCTGATTTCTTTTGCAGACTTTTTTTTCTCCTGTTTTCCAACCTCAAAGCTAATAAAGCTGTTAAAAAGTGTCTGATTTCACAATAATTTTGTGTGTGTGTGTGTGTGTGTGTTCTGTGAAGGTTTTTTTGGAAGCTACGTGAATATTTTAACACACAATGCTCCCCATCAGCTCACTGTCAGGCATGCGAGAGTGTGTTGGATACTTTACCACATTACATTAGGACACAGTCCTTGTCAAAGGGTTTAAGGATGAGTTGCAGTTATGCAAATATGCGGCTGCGAGTGATATAGGCAGCGATTCAATCGACAGACATAATGAAACGAAGATTATAATAACACAAACTGATTATGGGGCAGCTATATTGCTATTTAGTTCTGGATCATGGCAACAGTAATAACAACGACAAGACAATACCTCGGTTCAAAGGTGTGGGCAGACAAACAAACACAAAGTAATCAGAATTAATTTAATTTAATTACCAGGCACGCAGAACAAATCCCTCCTGAGGAAAAGCAGAGTAGCACTAAATTTCTGATGAGTAAGAGATATAAAGACCTGACATCACTTTAAAATCAAACATGCTGAACTTAAGTGAACACATTTATCTACAACTTTATCATCTTAAGGACACTTCAGTCCTTTTTTTGTAGCGCCTCATTGCTTTGGGTACCTTTGTCAGCAAGTTTATATTTGATATACTTTCATATATTACTTATTACTGATTCTGAATATAATTCATCAGCTATGAGCTTTTAACTTTATTTAGTTTGGTAATCTGTCATTAATCATCAGTGTGTATGCTCTGTAAATCTGGGTGACTAAGAAGGTGCACTGTCTGCCCACCAGAGGGCAGCATATGACCTTCTGGAACTTCCACATTTGTTCATTACGGACTTTTCAAAGGAAAAACTACATAGCGTTTATTAAGTATTATATCAGTTTTATATAATTTTAACTTATATAAGTCGAACTAAAGCAAATAGGTTAGATTCTTCCATAGTCCCTGTTTCTTAATGGTTACATGGCTAAGACACAAAATGTTCCTTGAATATCTTTAGTACTGTCTTTGATGTGCATCATTACGCTGCGAGTGTCTGAACAAGAAGAAGAAGACGAAGAAACTGCTATTAAAGATCAAACACTCTTTATTGAACTCAAGAGAACTAAAAGCAAAACATGTGGGTTAAGGTTTTGCCTGTCTGCGCTGATAATCAATTATCATCGCCGTTAAGTTCAAAACATATATCGAGGATGAAGTTATGCATTTTAAAAGTCTGAAAATCAAAATCCAAAAACAACAAAGCATCGGTAGAGTCACTTGTTTGCCCTACGGGATGCGAAGTAAAAGCAGATGAATTCTTCTTTGAGGCCTCAGTAGAAGGCAAGCTGAGCTCAGCAGCTGCTCCTAATGTCTCACATGAAGTGATCCACAGCAAGCGCTCGATCACGAGGCGATTCGTGATTCACTGCGCGAGCGCCGTGGGAGCAATTTGATCAAACAGACATACAAAATAAAGCAACTTCACAACAAAATAGAGTTGGCAGCAGGTTTCAGCTGTAACACGTCGTTCTGTAGAAGCCATGGTAAGGTAAACAGGTAAACATAAAAATAACTTAAACATAAATAGATCATATTTGAATGCATGTTGGACCGCAGTTGCACACTGCAGGGTGACGCTCGTGTCTGCCTCCTCATCCTAAACGTGTTTTTCTTGCAAACGAGCAAATGACTCACACTTCATCAAACATGCATGTTGTTGTGTGCACGTGTGAGGGGAGGTGTAAGCGTGTGCGTTGAAGCTGCTACTGCTGCACAAATACTTGGAAAGTCTGGCTTTTTTTTAAATTTCAAAAGTTTTTTTTTTTCCAACCAAGATTTTTCTGCGTAAGTGAACACAGCACCATTTAAATACAACATAAAAAAACACCTGAAAACGCTATTAAGTCCGATTTCGTGCAGCAGCAGTCAAGTTTTTCTCGCAGGTTTGTGATAAGTAGTGTGAGGCAAGGCCAAACGGCTCAGCACCTTGAAGGCACGCTGGAATAATAAGCCAATTATCTTCTTAACTTCGTCCCAGGTGTTTTTCAGATATAAATTGATTTTTCATTTCACGCTGCTTCGCCCACTTAATGCCTAGTGCATCGATGAAAACTCAGTACGCATCAGTCAAGCTGTTTGGTCTGGTCTTCGCGCATGCCCAAACGGCCCCTTCTAAAGCTCATCTTCCCTAATTCACCTACGCACAGACGCATGCATGTGCTTTAAAAACTACAGCCCAACACTGGTTTCAAATGTATAAAAACAAAACAAAAAACCAACTCAAATATCAAATTGAACATGAAAATCTGACATAAGACTCAAGTGTTTGGCAAAGAAACAAACAAACATGCTGAAGCCCGCACGAGTAAAGGCTCGCAGATTCACTCATTCCAAATCCAAAGAAAGCTGCCGTGACCATGAAGATGAAGAAAATGGCGATGATGGCGTCATGATTTCCCCATCATGCACTGAGAAACCCCTCGGTGCCCTTCCACAGAAAGGAGTGTCCCTTACAATCGAATGTCATAAGATTTAAACGTAAAACTCTGTATTTTACACGTTTATAATGCGACAGACGAGACGTGTGGCGCCACTCTCATATAGATATGAAATTTCTAATTTGCTTTATGCGTCTGACACTAAATAAATCTTTCGAGAAAAGGGAGAAAATAATATCATATTTACAAGGTGACTTTTGGCATCCATATTCAGTTCTATATTACCACGACATGAATTATGTGACAAACTGGTGCATCCGCAGTTTGAAACAATAAAAAATACAAAGAAGAAGAAGAAAAAAGAAAGAATAAAACAAAAACAAAGGTTTGGCATGTCGATTTGATCATTTTTGATATAAGAGTTTTGTTAAAATATAAAATCAAAACGCAACAGGGACTGGCAATAAACCTTTGCTATCACACGACCCAGTAAGTATAATTATTTGTCATATACAGTATTCAAAGGACTCCTGAAAACTCCCAAGCACGATACAAAGAAGGACAAGCCGGTTAGTATATACATGTACAGTCTCTTACAGCTGTGCTCAGTTGAATAAGTGTCCCTTCCCTCTCTTTCTAATACTCTGGATATATAAAAAAACAGAACAAAACAAAAGGATTTCTGTACAGTCTTCCCCGTTGCCCCAACCTTCCCTGGGAGATTATTGTCCTTTTGAATAGCCAATCCTCTGTCCATTCTGTGATTGGCCTTGACTTAAACCACCTCTATCTCTGTGGCATCGGATGATCTAAAACATTGCTTTCCCTCTCTCAGAGTTCTTTCTGATTGGCTGTTAGATGAACCATTCCTTCTTTGATTCGTCAATGGTTTCTGGGTTGTCGGTGCCGATGATGGCCGTATCCGCTGATTCCGCGGCCGACTCCCCGCTGGCCTTTGCCTCGTTGGTGTGGTAAGTGCCTTTGTGACGGAACATGTAGCGGATCAGGAACACCAGAGTGCATAAGATGGTGAAGATCACCACTGCGATAATACCTGTAGTAGAGACAGAGAGGCTTTTTCAAATACTGCTACCAACCTGCTCCGACCATGAAATTCCTCATATGAGTCAATGTCTAAGCAAAGGCAAACACAGCCTGCTTCTGCCATCTCAACTGGGAGATTAATGTAATAAAAATGTATGTAATGCGATGTTTGTAATGTAATTAGAAACATTAGTGAACTGTAGTCTGTTTTTGGTACTTTTTGGACAGAAAGAAGGAATTTGACTGTCACTTGAAAAGTATAAAGCAGACGTTTTTAATAGTTAACTATGATCAGAATGTCTGTGATGTAGCAGCTCATCCAGGTCACGATCCATCACAACCACTGGTTATTGTAATGTGTGAAGCACAGAGAGCAAATAAATAGTAAATGGGGCACTCAGCACTCAAGGCAGTTTCTTCTACAAGCCTCATTCACCCAATCACACACACTTTTTTTTTATACCAAAACTCCTTGTCTAACATTTACACACACTCCAGCGGATGCATCAGGTGGCAGCTTGGGGTTCAGTATCTCGCCCAAAGAAACTTTGACCTGCAGACTAGAGGACACAGGGATCGCCACATTCTACCTCCTGAACCACAGCCGACCCAAGCGATAAAGCCCTGCTCAAATGTTTTGGGCAAGACACTTACCCCTCCCAAAGTAAAAGCTAGTGAAGATCAAAAGGTGCTACATAAATGCCTTCTCTGCCTCCTGTAGCTCAGGAGGCAGAGAAGGTCACCCACTATGCTGCAGTCTGCATGCCAAGCAAGCTACAGCAAGATACTGAACCCAGAGTTGCTCTCCATTCCATTTATTAGAGTTTGGCTGTCAGATAGAGAGTACTTAGGCTATACTTAGAACTATATAATAAATTATTAATAAACTCACTGAAAACTTTAAAGACCTCTTAAATGTGGAAAATCAATTAGCAATAAAAAAAACCCCACGTTTAAGCACTTTTAACTTGATGATATGATAATGGCACTTTGTACCTCCAATGATGGCAGAGTCCCTGTTGACTCCATCGGGAATCACTCTCTCCTCATTAAAGGGGAACACTGCATCTAAACAAGGAATGAGAGAAAGACACAAAAACAAGCTGAAACAACAGTGCACATAGAAATGCCCAGCAGATCAGGAAAGTGCCTTTTATATACGTACGATCTCTATCAACACAGAGCTTAATGGCGTCTCTGATGTTCTTCAGCAGTTAAAAGTCAAAAGGAACGATTGGTTGGAGAACGTTTGCTAATTAATAATGACGTGTCTTTGTCCTGTCTTCCTTCCTTCAACCCTAACCGGTCGTGGCAGATGGCCGCCCGTCCATGAGCCTCGTTCTGCTCGAGATTTCTTCCTGTTAAAGGGAGTTTTTCTTTCCTGCTGTCACCAAAATGCATGCTCATAGGGGGTCAGCTAGATGCATATAAAATTACTACTGATAGATAAATAAATATATTACTACACCGTCTCATGCATTTCATGGTTTTCATTAATCATTCATCGAGCTCAAGCAGTTTACACGCCTGCTGCCACCGTTTAATTGCAGTGATATTCCCTGGATGTACAAGGAGTGGATATGAAAGGAGTTGAGATGAGTGGAGGGTGTGTAATAAAAGAAAGAAGTAAAATGACATTGCTGAAATTGCCAATAACTTCTCTCAGCAGAGAGCTGCTAACTCTCTGCAGGCTTCCATAATCGAGCAGTTCTGTGCAAACACAACCCCAATATGCATATTTTAACACAGGAAAAACATCACCCTGCTATGAGCCCGTCAGCTATTTGTAATGCAGGCTGTACTGCCCATAGTTCTCCTGGGAAGTCACAAGCATGAGTAAGAATCAGTTTTAGCAAGCAGAATCATGGCCTGAATGCTTTGTTGTGCCAAACACATTTATTTTGCCAAGACGACCACTACAGTGTCTCTGTAGGTGCCTCTTGTTATTCTTTTTGTTTCGTTTTATTATTTTATTTTATTATTCGCATTATTATCAGAGTGGGGATTACGCTGGAGTGGACAGGAGGTGAGGGCCAGGTGGGGGAAAGTCAGTAGAAGTCAGTGGAGGAATAGAAAAAGAAAAGGGAAAGAAAGGGGTTAAGGCCCAATCTAAATCAATAATTTGAACCTACATAGTTTCAGGAAAATTAAACAATAGGCCAGAAAATACAGCTAGAATTTTTCTCTATTCTATTATTTTTTTGCTCATATAGAATAAACATGCTAGTCCACGCTTTGGTTCTCCAAAGCATGAAATCAACACGCATGCCAGCAGGACGAGATACTATATTTAACGTCAAGAAGTCACTAGTAAGCAAGGAAGGTTTGAAGTACATTCCAGGGTCCTTCTATGCAAAAAAACGATTAAGCTAGGTGGCTAATATGTATTTACATGTACAGTGTCCAGTGATTATTGGTGACCACCAGTGCTACCTCTCAGCCTCCTAGTAGATGCATCTATGGTATAAATGTGAAAATCCCAGGTGATTTTCAGATTAACCTCTGACGTTGATCTCAAGGTTGAGGTCAGTAAGATTTGAACTTGTCCAAGAATTGTAGTAGATGCACATATGGTATGGATTTTAAAAAATACTATGACAATTGGTTCTCAAGTTATTGCATTCGTATAATTGGGTATCCACGCCGCCCGCCTGGCAGGGTGACAGCAAAACCCCATCAGCCTTTTTACGGTGGGTCACACTTCAAAAATATAATATTTTAAGCTTTCAATTTTTTTCTTTTAATTTAAGTTTGCTTATAAGCTCCTTACATGGACTCGCTCCAACCTGATTGGGTGAGTTCATCATGTTAAAACTGAATTTTAGTGAAAAAGTTACCAGAGCCTCTACTAGAGGTAGTGAGATTATAATAATAATTCAGCTGCTATACATCAAACAACAGCTAAAGAGGGACCACATCTGTGAGCATTCATTTTATGCTAATTATGTATTAAGTGTCATTTTTCATGGTGTACGCCTTCTTATTTATTTCCTTTGTATTTTCGTATGCACCATGGATTTTTATTTATTATTTATGGATTTTTATGTTGTAATTTTATGTATTTCTTATCTGGACTATATTGTTGTGCATTGTCTGGTGGTGTTTTTGTTTTTTTAAAATATTTTTTTCTTATTTATTGTTTTGAAATTTAAATCATGGTTACCTCTGCTAGCTGCATATGCTTGGATGTAATTGGATAAAACTACAATATATTTAAAAGCATAATAGAGAGGTGAGAACACAGAAAAGTAAACTGACAGAAACGGGAAAGGATGTCATCACCAACAAAAAGAAACTAACGCAAAAGAGTCGACTTGGCATCGCACAATCATTACGAAAGTGGAAGGATGGAGGGAGGTCTCAATATGTTATAGATCTGAGCTATCTATAGAGAACCTAAGGCAACATAAATAATAATCCACTTTGTAGACGGATGGCTGCGAGCAGACTTCGAGTGAGGACCTGGAGTCGAGATCGATGGACTGGATCAATTTCAGAGAGCTCAACGCTCCCAAAGGCACAGTTGGCACAGAGCCTGAGGAAAACGGATGCTTCCAGAATGATGACACTAAAAATACTAAAGACTGCCGCTGGATATATCATTAGTCTCTGTGTGTGTGTGTGTGTGTGTGTGTGTACGGACATGTAAACACACAAGTCTTAAACTAGCATTTCGAGGATACTTAATGAACTCTTGCTCTGCTGTGAAGAAAAACTTGGGGCTATAAGCTCTCCTTTGCCACCCAGAACTAACACATCTGCATTAACTGTTCAGACTGCACAGCGTTGCTTTTTCTTATCAGTGAGAAAAATGAAAAATCAACCTGTTGAGCATGTTCCACTCACCTGTTTTGTCCAGATGCCAGGGATCTGTTGCAGCAGACATTGGTGGGATAGTGAGAGGTGATGCCCCGCAGTTGGACTCCACCAGTTTACCCTGGTAAGATGCAGGTGACGCAGCTGCAGGCTGCTTTTCTGTTGGCGTTGCCTGAGACTTTACGGCTGTTCTGAGTGCAGACTTGAGTGGGGCAATTCCGTTGAACTCCACCCGCGACAGGCAGCCAATGAAACCTGGGGTGTTGTAACGCTCGATGATGACTGGGTCTATGTGTCCAGTTTCTGCACAGAGACAGGATTGGAGAGAAGCTGTCATCACCAGATGACTTTTAAAGAACCTATCTGTTGAATGTTTACTGAGACAGGTTAGTTATCTGGAACTACAACTTGTAATTAGATACTGAGAGAAGAAACATCAGGATCTCTACAAATGACTACAGAGCTCGAAATAAACAATCGACAGACACAACAAACTCCACGTACAGCTTTGAACAGTCAAGCATTTGTAGGCGTCAGTTTTTGCTGATGTACAGACAAAACAAACTCTGCAAGTTCAATACACCCGGTCAGATTAGGAATTCACACAAGAGAGTGAAGGCGAGGCGGAGGAGGCAGAGGAGGTAGGAAGCAGGGGAGGAACACACACTGACCTCTAATGTCAAATTAGAAGATGAATAATGAATTACAACCCCCGCTGCTCTCACAGGCTTTGTTTCTCTGTCGCGCTCTGCTTTTCTGCAGTCACTCTTTTATTCATGGGTTGATTTAGCAGCACAGCAGTGAGGTGATATTTCATATTCAGCGTTTTTTTTATTTTGGTTTCAACCGAGCACGAATACACGTTGCTCATCCTGCTCTTTGTAAGCGGCACTTATAATCATATAACAAATGTTTATCACACTTTTGTGTGTACATACGGATGTTGAAAGCCCAAACAAGGGTTCACTTCTCTCGATCTTTTTATTGCAATGTAATCCGTGTATAATCATAACCACATATATAAGTTAAAATAATGATAAAAAAGCTAGTTTTCTTCTTGTTGTCCACTGTGCTAACACATGACAGAAATAATTTGTAATAATTGCCATAATTTGGAGGGTAGGAAATTGCCTGAGGTCCACTTACTGCCAAGGCAATTCTGACAAATTCAGATGTTTAAAAGCAGCAATTTGTGCACTCATACAGCCGCCTCTCAGTCCAGCCCCCTCTCGCTCTCTCAGTCCTTTGATTTTCATCCCCTTTTGTTTTTCAAACGAAAAGTACTTCAACACACAGACTCACACATAAATCAGCGCCTGAACTGCAGGTGGCCCGCCGAGCTCGGTCCAGCTGGGCCAATATCTTTGTTCAATCTGTGGATTTTGAGGGCTGTTTGTAGGTTGCACACGGCATATTTTCACGAGTGGAGAAATATCGATTTTTTTTTTAACCCTAATAGTTATTTGGAGGCGACTGAGCAGTTGTTTGTTTTAACGCTCATATGGCCCAAGGTCAAGCATAAAAAAACAACAACAAAAAAACAAAAATTCACTCAAAAAGGTCAGGTTATTCCAATAAAAATCACCAGAACAACATAATAGTACACCCACGCATGAATTATAACCCATGTGGTGGAAAACACCACGCAGGAGATATAGCCCTGCAGTTATTAAAACCCTTTATTGCAACACATAGCCAAGGCAGAGAAAAAGAGCCTTGAGACACAATCTGCAGACGAGTCTAGACAAACTCCCTGTTATCTCCAGTCCTTACGTTAAACCTTAGTGTCCAACCCTTATATCAAATCTGCACACTAAAACTGAATGGCCAGTCTAATGCAGAAGCTAAATTCCTTCGGCATGACAGTACACATTAATGCCCCCATAATATAAGAAACAAATTATAGGTGCAGACACACACTCACACACATATCCTCAAAGAAAATGGAAGAGATGCTTTTTTTTGTCTGCAGGCTGCAGACAAAAAAAACTAAAAATCCCTCTAACACCTACAGTTCTGTGTAGACATGAAATAAACTTGCCATGCTGGCATAAACCTGGAAAGATAAAACAACAACAAAAACACACAAAAAAGCTGCCATTGACACTTTTTGGGAAGATGAAAAATGTACTACCTCTACTTGTGTGTGTAGACAAAGCCAGGTTTAAATTTTAACATGCATGGCTGCAATGCTTCTGCACAACCATGCCACACCCAGAGGAAAGCACTGGACAATCCCACAGATGAACAAGGGATGGCCAACTACAGTGCTCTGTGTATGTGTGTGTGTATGCACTGGTTTATTTAATGAATCCTGTTATGTTAGATGATGGGGTTCTGAGTATCTGGACATGGCTTATAATGCAATTCTCTCTCTTTATTCCATTTTCATGGGTCCAATACAAGTATGTACTGTACATGTGTGTGCTTGTGCACTATTGATTGTGCTACCAGGAACAGAGCCAAGCACTACGTGAGTTTTCTTAGTATTCAGCTGAGCAGACCTCCTACAGACACTTGCACTGTTTGTATTCTGTGCAGTTTGTCTTTGTAGGTGGAAAACAATAATTATGCAGACACTTGTGTTGAAGGTATTCATTTTTATACATGTACAGACGCACTCAAACTGAACTGCAGCTCTGCATCCCTCGGTCAATCAAGTCTCAGATCCGAGTCTCTCTTCACACCTCGAAAATGCCTCGGATGGTGAAACTGTAGGAATTTGCATATGCGTGGGGGTGTGCAAAATAGGTGGAGAGACAGGTACAGGATGGAAGCAAGGGCCTTGCAGTATTAAAGTAAACACAGCCAGCAGATTACTGATAACACGTAAAATGAATATGAATGAAGCTCTTTCTCTCCTGTGTGCCTGAACATGTGTTGATCACTGCAGAGGTCTGTGTGTGAATACTAATAGGCTCTCCGTTGGGAGGCTCCTCTCCACATAATGCCATAGGCAATGCACTGAGAGTATAGCTGACAAGCTTCCCTTACAAATCCACATGCTTGTAGTTTAAACGATAGAACATTATTCTTAAACATCACAAATGTTACACCATGCTTTCTATTTAATGTTAACGCGGCGACACCATTATATAAGTGATACTAGTACAGAAAACACTCTAGTGATTTTTACCTTGCAAGAAAACAACCTTTGTGCATCAGTCAGCTTCCTGTATTTGGGTAAACCTTAGACTCAACTATAGTATTATTCTATCAAATAAAATCATGCAGTATCTCAGGTCAGGAAAAACTGAACATTAGGTAACCAGAGATTTCTAATGGGTGGTTTGCTTGGCTCCAGTGCTTAACAACACATTAATACGTGATCATTAACAAGTAATATCACCTTGTCAGAGCCAGTCACCACAACATCGCGGCTTGTAATCGCTTCTTTAGCTTGCCCTGATGGCGTCTTATGGAGCTTCCCAGACTAATCAATAAAACATGGGCACAAACAAACAGCTTTCCACACACTTAACATAATTAGAAAACAGAGGAGCATAATCCATTATGCTTTAGACTGAAATGATTTAATGTGGCATCATACGATACACAGAGCGTGTGTTGCATTGTGTCATGTATCATATAAGCCACCCTTATAAATATACCTAAAGACATGCTCGCTAGTGCACACGCATACACGACTGTAACAAGGTCAGCATGTTGATCAGATGTGACCGGTGATATCGTATGCATAATTCAAAAGGTGAGGGAGCACATAAAGCTGCGAGGAGAGGCCTGCTGTGAAGATAATGGGTAGGTAGGGGATGTGTTTTGAGGTGGAAGAATTGCCTCAAGAGGAGGAAAAAATAGGAGAAGTTGGATGAAAAAACAGAAGGCAGGATGGAGACGACTGCAGAACTAGTAGTGAGGGAGGGTGTGGCTGCCTCTCCAAGAAGAAGTGGTGGTAAGTGGAAAGGTGAGAGACACGAGGGGAAAATAGGGTGTGGGAGAAAAGTCTCTGATCTGAACGTGTGTGTGTGTGTGCGTGTGTGTGTGTGTGTGTGTGTGTGTGTGTGTGTGTGTGTGGGGGGGGGGGGGGGGTAGGAAAGAAATAGGGTGACAAGAAGGGTGCTCAAATGGAGGGGTGGAGGAGATCAAACACAGTTGCCATGGAAACAAATGGAAGCTGAAATAAGGGTGACAGAAGGGGAAAATAGGGGAGGTGGGTAATGAAAGTATGGAGCATTTGAGACGCATCAAAAATAACACTGATGTGAATCCACAAACCACACCCTTTGAACCACACAAACACACACATGCTGTCTGGTTGTTGGTCATGGCTGATGCAGGGAGGGTCAGAGAGAGAGAGAGAGAGAGAGAGAGAGAGAGAGAGAGAGAGAGAGAGAGACATTGAGAAAGATGGAGAGAGAAGTGAAAATTAAATCTTCTTAAATTTAAGAAGAAAAAAACATGTAACCTTGAGCACAGCTGCTTTTTGAGTTTTTGGTCCTTGTGTACTGCAGTATTTGGGAACTGTAGTACTTTTGCAAATGCGATGGTCTCCTGTTCATTGGAGCATTAGAAGAAATAAATAAATAAATAAACAAAATGAGCTGCAGTAAATGGACACGTGTAAAAAGGGCATTTGTGATGTAGAGGATGATGAGAGGGGTTGTAGAGAGAAACAGGTGAAGACCATCTGTGTTTTTGACATGGCAAACGCACCTGTGATGGCAACATCTGCCCATACTGACTACACACACGCAGACATGCACACATACACACACAGTCATATTCATCTGTTCCAAATCTAGCTTTTTGCTTCATCAGGATGTTTGGGATGTACAGACAATGAGCCAAAAACACAGCCATAACAGAAAACACGCATTAGCAAACAGAGCAAGGGAAAAAAAATTAATACCAGGCTCTCTGTGACAGCTAATTTCTCTTCCTGTGTATTTTCCCGCAATCCAATTAATCCAGCGGGTGGATTTCCTTGTAAATTCGAAAGCATCAAAAATTGCTCAAAGCATGAAAAAGAAAGAATCTACCTCGCTACCTCTGCTGCAAATTCAATTTGCGGTTTATATTCAAATGACTCACTCTGAACTGTAGAAGCCTTGGCACACTCATGCACAGGGACTAACACAAACAAATGGTGAAACATGCATGCATCAGAGTGTAGTTACCTATGTGGAGTTTGCGTCTACAGGCAGTATGCTCAGCAAGCCTTCTTCCTCTCCTCTTCCTTTATATGTTCTTTCTGCCTGTTATGTGGATTTTCGTAGCACAGTACCACACTGGCAAGCACTTCTCTGTCTCTTGCCCGCTCTCTCACTTGCCCGCTCTCTCTCTCTCTCTCTCTCTGCACTGCAGTCCCACCCCCACTCTGAGACAGCAGCTGGAGAAAACCTGGATCTGGACTTATACTGGACTGGATTAGGACTTCCCGGTACAAGTACAACTAAGGGTAATAGCCAGAGGACAGTATGATGTCATCCTATCACACACAAACTGCAGGCACCAAAAAAGGCACACTCAGATTATAGAAATGGAGACAGACAGCAGCCTCATCTAACACTAAGTTTACCCAGCGTCAGGGTGTCTTGTGCATCCAAATGTAAAGAGCAAAACCCAAAAGGCAGTTTCTGAGATGCTTAGAAGAGAGGAAATTGATTGCACTTCATCCCGACATGCTTTAGAAATTGGCCAACAGCATGCATAATCAGCAGTCTTATGTAGAACTGGGTGCTGAGCCATCAACCTTTCCACAAAACTGTCATCAACAGGACAGTACTTCAAATGATTTACTAATGCACTGGTGTTTCAGTATGCTGCAATGTTATGACCACTTTTTTTCTTCCACACAGCCTGAACTGTGTGAGGCAGACTTCTTGTTATTTCTTTAAGTAGACTTAAGACTTAAAGATGGTATTGCACGGTGGATCTGATGGTATTAATAATTCCATCAATGCTGACAAGATCTCACCGACACCACTGAAGCCCCAAATCGTGACAGAGCCTTCAACATTTTTTAAACATTGTTTGTAGACACTGAATATTGTACCTCTCTCCTGACATTTTCTCTCCATACTGATGACGATTTGAGCCAAATCTTTCACATTTGCATTCATTTCATTTCATTTATTTATTTGTTTCACACATGGTTCATAGAGGTGGGAATCACCATACATCCCACGATACGATATTATCACAATACTTAACGCACGATACGATATTATTGCAATTTTTTTTAAAAATATTTTGCAATATTCAGATTCTGTACATAAAGGTAAACTTTATCAATATTCATTTTATCTAATATCAAAGTCTCGCACTCAGTCTTTCTCTCATTTCAGTCAGTTTTATTGTTGACAAACTGAACGGTTTGTATTACAGTCTAGTCCAACTTAACTGAATGCAACCATCTGGTACAATTATAGCTATTCTGAACTAAGCAATTTATGAAAACTATGCAGCCCCTTCAGCAACTGAAGAATTTGAAAGTAAATTAAAACAAAATATAAATTTACATTAAATAAAAAAGTTTTAAACTTAATTAAAATAAAACATGTCTTAAATTAAAATAAGTAAACTGTCATGTTTATTGCTGCCAAAAAAAAGTTAAACACATTTGGACAGTGAAGGAATGTCAGGATTCTTGCTCAGAAAAAGGATCAACATGCTCTGAGCACAAAAACCTTTTTTGTAACACAATATCGATTTCTGCTGTCCCTGTATCGATAGATTATTAGCAAACAAAATATCACGATACTACACAGTATCGATTTTTTCCCCCACCCCTAATGGTTCAACAGTATTTCATTTCCTACATACAAATCCTCCTTCCCATTAATATAGCACTGCAGCCATGGGTGAAAAGGAGCAGGAAGAAGAATAAATTCTTATTAGCACCTGCCCCCTATCTGAATTCCAATTTCTCTTACAAGTGGGCACCAACAACCCAAAAAGCACTCTAATATTTATCAATATGTAACAATGCAAAACAAAACAACAAATCAGTATAATCAACAATATACAACACTACTAGATGGCAAAGAAAAATTCCACTCCATAAGCCCTGTTGCCACTGATCTTCATTCCAGTTCTTGTGTAATTTTCACACCTCTCCATGTTTCTGTTCCTCAAGAATGACAGCCAACCTCCCGTTGAAACCATTTTCTTGTGGGATCAATAAAGTGTCTATTTATTTCTCATGAGTCTTCAGTGATAGATCAACAAGAGGTCTTAATATATCTCTCATGTCCCTTGTCTTTTGTACTCCATTTGTCCAGTATCCTCAAATCGTTTAAGGACACACTGCACACCCTGCCAAAATATGCCAAGTTTTGGGCTGACAGTTATTTGGGAATCACCTTGCTGGTGCAAAAATACTGTTTTATACCCATCAAACTGTTCTACCTTTGTCAATTTTCATAGATTCAGCTAACAATACGCGAACAAATGATGTGTTTTTGCAAAAGGCTGTTAGTAAAAAAGTGACTAAAATTAAAAATTTAAATTGATTCCTTGAGTCAGCCAAGAGAGCTATTGAGCAAGACCACTTTAAAAACTTAAAAGAAAGTCTTTAGTTGGAAGAAAAATGTCAGGACATGACGCTGGCTCAAGAGTTCTGCATTGCACCATATTATTTTCTTGTAAATCATTAAACGTAAAGGAAGTTAAAGAAAGTGAACTTTATAGCAGCAGATCCTGTTTTGTGAACATCAACTTAATCTGTATACTGATAAACTTGGAGCACAGATAAACCTGTTTTTATGCAATGGTGCTTACATAGTAACATGAATAATAAACTTTATTTCTATAAAGATTTCCTTAAACTCCATACAACAGACTTTACAGACACAGCAACTGTCTCACATCACATCTTGCTGAAAACAGCTAATAGGAGAGTCCAAGGAGATTTATAGGGAAAGAACAGGTGCATTTTGAAATAAAACTATGTGAAAAAGTAGACCAGTGTCTGCAAATAACAGCTAATAGAAGGTATTTTCAGCTGCTCTCTTATTTCCCAAAGGGCCGCCACAGTGGCTGGATCTGCATGTTTTATTTGGCACAGATTTTATGCCAGATGTCCTTCCTGATGCTACCCTCCCATTTATTTGGGTTTTGGACTACAAGTACAATAGCTTGTAGGCTGGTTCTGCCTCACATCTTTCACATGTAAGGCTAATGGGTTAACAACTACACCCATGGAGCCACTTCAAATAGAGGCTTCTTCAGAATAAAGCCGTCACATAAAGAAATGGCAATCTTTCTTAAATCCAGCGTAAAATAATTGGTATCACCTTAAGGGAGGGACACATTCATTCAGTGCGGACAGTTAACAGAAAAATAGAGGCCAGGGGGATAAAGAATAGAAGAGAGAAATCAGAAGTTCAGACTGGTACTGATGTACATGTCCTTTACAACTAACCCTCAGGGTTACAATCATCTCTCTATGATAGTACTTTCCCACTGTCACAATTTCTAGTGCTCTCTCTTTCTCTCTCTGACTTTGCCTCTGAATCTATTCCCTTAGAAAGACTCACACACGGTCCATGCACACACTCAAACACACACACAGACACTTGACAGATTTGCAGCACAGAGGACAGAGTCTGGAGCGTGCCCGCTGCTCTGGCTGATGTATGACTCATCTCTCCCATCTATTCCACCGGGACGCATAGATCTAGGCCCATACGCCGTACATCAACCACCCACCTACCACATTCCTACACACACAGTTGTGTCACTTTAAAGGACATTGCAGTAATTTCTTACAGATTTCGCCTCACTATAACCACCGGTTACCTAACCCTTAACTTAACCTAACCTTCAACCAAGTCTTGATACTAAAATCTAGTTTTTTCTTTTATGAGGACTTACTTCCCCCTCCATTACCCCAGATATGTGCAACAAAATACATGCACTCTCCATCCTGCTCTAACCATAAATATCCTCCGCTTAGGCGCTGATGTAAGGACACTTTTTTACTCGCACACACATAAATACACAGGATACGGTAACGTTAAGCATAAGGTTTCATCATTTACAGAAGCATGTGTTGAATCATCCCTGCACTACATGATCAATACTACTTTAGCACAATCTCCCTGGGCAGCAAACACTGCAAACCTCAGGACACGAAACTGAGATTTCAGCAGGAGCAGCAAACATGCTAAATGATTTTATAGAGCCTTTTCTTTGGTTATATAAACCTGAGAATAATTCAATTTTTCTATTATCAAAGCTATAGTTGTTTTTCTGTCAGTGGATTCACTGAAGAACTGACCAATTATAGTAATAGTAAATGCTTTTATGGTTTTCAGGATAAAGGTTTCTATCAACAGTTGTCTGGGATCATATAGTCAATGTGAAATACTATCTAAAAGCTTACGTTACGATAATGTGAACAAATTAAGATTAGGCAAGAGCTATTACAAACAGCCTTGTGGACTGTGGAGCCTTATTAGCATTTGCCACAGAATACTGTAATTGACAGGTCCAACTCTGGTTGCCTGCACTTTTCACAGATGAGAATGGGTTCACCCTGAGCACATGAGATGGACATGACAGTGTCTGGAGAGGCTGTGTGTCCTGTAATATTGTTCAGTGTGACCAGTTTGGTGGTGGGTCAGTGATAGCCTGGGGAGGCTAATGTATGGAGGACTGCACAGACGTTTACGGACTACAGGCACCAGTGCAGTGGCTCCTGGGTTCCTCCTGGTGCAAGACAATACATGATTTCATGTGGGGAGAGTATGCAGGCAGTTTCTTGGAGGATGAAGGAATTGATACTTCCCTGACCTAAATCCAACAGACAACCTCTGGGACTTTATGTTTTTGTCTATCTGACGCCACCACGTTGCACCTCAGACTGTCTCCAAGGACACCATCTGTCATTTCATTAGGTGCATGTCCTGAGGTTGTTAGGCATGCATACATGCGGGCATCTTCTGAGTACTGTTATGATTTGCTGCAATGTAATTTCGGTAACTGCGTCTGCTGCATCATCTTTCTACTTTTCCTCCTTTTGAGGTGTTTATGAATTCAGCCCTCTGTAGGTTGATTTGCATCAAACGATGTGGCATCCTTTCATTCCTAACACATTACGCAGTTCAGTGTAGACATCCAGCAGGTTTTCGCTTCCCATTGAGATCAGATGT
This sequence comes from Maylandia zebra, assembly GCF_041146795.1. Lineage (NCBI taxonomy): Eukaryota > Metazoa > Chordata > Actinopteri > Cichliformes > Cichlidae > Maylandia > Maylandia zebra. The sequence goes on along the minus strand of NC_135175.1, from coordinate 17,891,586 downwards.
GTTTTCAAAGTGTTTTTTTTGAGCAGTGAATAGGTAAATGCGTCATAGATTTAAGGTTCAGTTAATAGTGTTTATCTGATAGTGTTTGTGAATTTGAAGCACGACTCTGGTGCTGTTAATTACCTGAGAAAAAAGCCTATCTTCACTGTACACTGATGATTATGAAGGTGTTCGGCTCCGTGTGATCATGTCTTCTCTTTTATGCTTCTCTAATGTCTACTTATTGTATTTCTTCCTTCATTATCCTAGTTAACTAATCACATCTCACAATCAACAGATTGCGAGGTGACACTGGAGATGTCTCTGTGATCAGTGTGTGAGTGTGCGTTTGAGCACTGCACCAAACACAGGGCGGCTTTCTCCCACAAACAGAGAATCTGATAGCTCAGCTGTCTGACAGCCTCTCTTGTCTCTGCGGTCCAAACACAGAAGTGGAGCAGATCCGATGAGATGTGGAAACACCCGCATTTGTTCCCTGTTCTTCTATTTTCTCTCTCTGTGTGGTTTAGTGTTATGATGTTTGCTACAATGTAGAAAATTAACATTTCGGTTTACTGATGTGTCAGCCTGGTTATAAACAAACATCTCAGGACTTGCTTGTCCTTAAAGCATATGTGCTGGTTTAGTTGGCTGAAGATTGATGATGGGGTTTTATTCCTCTCGGCTCTTGTGGTGTGTGCAGCGGCATCAGTAGTTCTGGCTGGTGAGAGAAGTCACATGTTGCTTCAACCTCAGTGAACTTCTCTGCACTTGCAGTAGAGGACAAAGGGCGGAAGGGGTGGCGACATTAAAATGCATCACGAGTCACTGTAAAATCGAATAAAACCAACTAATATTGTGAAAATCTCAATTGTGGGATTAATGAAGGCTATCTCGTGTAGCAAAGGATGCCACTTTGAAAATCTAAAAAAGATTAAGCCATTTAAAAAAAAGCAAACTGAAATGTATGTCAAATCCATACTGCTGAATGTCTAAATGATCTGGGAAGATTGAAACATGCAGATCCAAAAACCACCCGGTAGGGTTTGCATATTTAAAAATACAGTCATGTGAAAAAAGAATAGTAAGTAGCAGCCACGTGCTGCTAATCAAATGCACTTGGCTAATTCATAATAAGCAAATGCGAGCACCTCTGTAAAGGCAGAAATTTGGGCAGTTTGCTTGTTTGAAACATTCAGTCATGTGTTAAACTAATATCACAACCTTTCAGGCAAATTCAGTACAAGGTCGGACCGTGAATATACAGAAAGCTCAGGTACATCTCAGACTTTACAGGCCTCTGTAAGCATGTTAAATGTTAAAGTTCATGACAATACAATTAGAAAAATACCAAACAGTTATGATTAAAGGATTGCCACAAGATAGCCACTCATGTGTAAAAAGAACATGGCAGCAGGACTCAGATGTGCAAATTTGCACCTGAACAAATAACAAGACTTTGGAACTGTGTCTTTAGGACAGATAAGACCAAAGTGGAGATGTGGATGATCAGGAAGAACACCTCAAACTGTCAAGTACGGTGGTGGAGGGGTGATTATTTTTATTTTTCACAGCACTGGATCTGCCACATTTACAACCAAACAGAAGAAGATGAATCAGGCAAAGCCAAGTCACTATACAGGTCTTTGGCGTTCTCTAGTGGACAAAATCTAAAAGTACATTTACTTCACACAGAAGATAGATAGATAGATAGATAGATAGATAGATAGATAGATAGATAGATAGATAGATAGATAGATAGATAGATAGATAGATAGATATTCATACATATATAAATAACTCAGTTTAGAAAAGTGGTATATATCTGCCCGAGTAACTAATCACTAATCAATCACATTGGAGAGTGTTGGGGAAACTTCTCTGTACTGGTCTTACAAAACACTTTGTACTGTAAGTAGTTAAACAACAGAAAAGCTACCCTAGGAAGAAAGCTTTATAAATTAATCATAACCTTAACTAATTTGTAAAAAAAAAAAAAAAAGAATATCAGCCTATCATAATATCCATGGGAAAGTGCAGAAATGTTTGGTTTTTAATTTTTTGTCTGTTATTCTCAGATTGTATGACTCACAAGTAAAACATAGGTCAGAGGAGCTTGTTAGTTCCATATATGCTCAGCATGACAAAGGACTCTAAATGTATATGAAAAGATACTTTGATTTACACATTAGTGTGATTTCAGAGTGTTATACTTATATATGGGAGACATATATACATATAATAATGACCCGAATGCACAATTGTGAGCAGAAAAGGTTTAGCTAAAGTGACACACTCACCATAAACCTTTCCCAAGAACAGCGTCTTGACCAGGTTAAACTGTGTGTCTGAGGCTTCAGGGAGGTTGTAGCTGACTGCAGGATAATGATCCAGCTGAGACATGACAGAGATATAAAGAGATAGTGAGAAGGAAAGAGGGAGGGAGAGAAACACATTAGCATCCTTGTTTCATAGGGAGTCGAATCTAGACTAAAACTACTGACCACAGCATTTTGAAAAGACCCAGGCTAAGATCTGCATCAGCACATTAAGCAGAGTACACAAGATGATGAACAAAAGATGGTAATTCAATGCTGTCAGCCAATGCAAAGCAACACAGCACAATCAGAAGCTCAATGGTCCCCCCTCGTGGTTTCCAAACGCCAGGAAAGCTTTAAATATGGTAGCTTAGTAACAAGGAAACCACTCACATAGTCATACCTTGATTATCCTTCATTTTAAATTCCCATGAATCCTGATCAGGTCAGTGAAAATGAATTAAAAACACTTTGCAAAAATCAGGTAAATAGGATGAACACATATTGCATCTAATACTAACCCGAGGCTGTTCCTGATTTCTTTTTTCTTCTGGCGTTTCTACACACATCATATATAACTACACTCTTCAAACAATGACCATAAAATCTGAGTGTTAGAAATGTCTCTGGACCAAAAAACCCTTCTTACCATTTGCTATAAACTATAACCCTGTTTAAAATATCACCTTAGATGTATATATTCTATAAACACTCCAACATTAAAATCCATCATGGTTTTAAAGATGTCAGACTACCTCAAACATCTTTTCTGGAAAGCTGTGATATTTTCGTTTTAGTCACGTCTGAAAAGTCATCTTGTACAATTATCCAGCAAACAAACAGCTCTTCCCTAGAAATAAACGATGATACAAATGATGCCTAATAATAATATGCAATTTCAAAAGTCTGTGGGGGGTTCAAAGGCATTCCTGAGAACTCAAAAAGGGCGGGTGGAAGACGAGCAGCGTGTTTACAAAGAGGAGCATCAGTGGAGATGTGAGAGCAGAGAGGGTGATAGAAGGAGGGACTGCACGACTTTAATATCCCTGCAACATAATTAACTTGTTATTGCTGTTTCAATGAAGTTTCTAATTAGCTTGAAAGCTGCAGCCGATGCTATTGATGAGAATAATTTCAAACCAACAAATTGGTTTTCGGTGTGTTCTAGAATAAAAAACCCCCAAAAAACAAGATCTTCCTTCTTTCCTTCTCCCTGCCCACAGGAGGACTGTATCTAAGCATAAACCAGTCTGCAGAAAGCAGACTGGAGTAGAGGAGTTTGGTTGGAAACAATGACTTTTGTTCCTGGAAATTTGTTCTGTTGATGTGCTGAATAGCTGTCACGGCCTGTTAGCTGGGAGCTGAGCTGGACTGTCACTAAAGGCCTGAGATTTACGTGTGTATGTGTGTGGTAGTGCTTGTTTACAGGTTTAAATCAGCAGAGTCCTGCCATACAGAAATTTCTTTCTACCCACTGCTGCGCAAGACTATTTTCTCCCTCTTTCTCCTCACACGCACACACACACACATGCAGACACACAACATATCCTAATTTGATTCCTTCCAAAAGCCTGGTCTCAGTGGAGCATTGTGTGGGTTTTGTTTTCCTCTGTGACTGGAGGGTGGGATAATGGGGCACAATTAAATTGCGCTCAGCTTATTTACTTTTATCTGAGAAAACAAATTGACTGCACAACCACGGAGGGAAGCTTGAGTCTTGAAACCCCCACAAAACGATCCACTGAGGAAGACGGCCTGGGAAGAAACCTCATTTTACCAAACTTTGTCAATTACAACCGCAGTCATTGGGATCTCTTTCCTTTTTTCCTTTCTTTCTTTTTAACACAGTGCCATTTAGAAAACGCAGTTGCTGCCTCTAAAGTCACACATAGCTTACATAAGCAAAGTAACCAGGGGTTAGGCAAAGAGAAAATTAACAAAGGGTGAAATCTATTTCCCTGACTACGTGCTAAAAAAGAATCTAATTTAGCCAATGTGCTGTTTATATGCAAACTCATTTACAGTGCACTGAGAGCCTTTTTACCTTCGTGGCACCTCTGTTTCCTTAATTATGTCTAAGGGATAAAAATACTCCCATCACAGATTTAACACTGAACAAAAAGAAATGCTAATTTTCCTCTTGAATAAATTGTTTAACATCATTATTAAGTGAACTGCTGAATTTTCGTCTGGTCCGGGTCTCAGGTGCAGCAAGCCATTTACACCGCTGAGTCAACCAATGAAGCAACTGGCGGAGAGGAGAAGAGGAAACGGAGATGAGCCGTCTGCTGCCTGAAGGGACTCCTGACTTTCATCTCTAAACCCTCACAGTGTGAGAAAGGCAAAGTGAGAGATGGCGAGATGGGGAACTTATTTTAATCTCGCCTTGGCGCTCCTTTGATAGCGAGCTAACCTAACGAGACCTCACAGGCTGCTCGAAAACCAAACACTCTCCTCTGTTTGCTGCACTCTGTATGCCTGGGTGTACATGTCAGCACGTATTTTGTGTTCGCAAGCGAACGCCTCACCTTAAAGTAATCCTCAGATAATCTCAACGTATCAAAGTGATCTTTGTCATTATATTTTGTGGGTCTACTTTCTTTATCTAACAACAGTATCTGTTTCTTTCAAACCCCTTCTCCCCCTCTCTCTGGCTCTGTTCTGCCTTTTTCTTTTGTCCTACATTTCTCTCTGACTCTCGTTTCTCTTTCTGATTCAAATTACCACACGCTGACTTGTCTTGCCACATTTTCTCTGCTTTGTCTTTAAACTAAACAGTCGCTTGTCTAAATGGCTTTAAGATTTGGAGCCCTGATAAGCAGAGAAGTGAGGCCTCTGCACCCTGAGGTAAACAGTCCACTGCTTCTTATCCCTTTTTTTTTAAATTTGGGGAAATTGAATTTGATCCACTGCCAGCCCCACCAGCACAACTGACTTTTATTGCATCTGACTCATATCTCTGCCTCTCACTCATTTTGTTATCTCGGATGCTCGCAACTAGGCCTTTGATGAGCGTGTGCACAAAAATAATAACAGGCTAGTTCCATTTTCAGTGCTGATGGCAGCTACTGACAAAACTGGCATTTTAGGCTTTAATGCATTATTCAATAAATTAAAAAAAAACAAAACAAAAATTCAAGCCTTGGAATTAGCCAGTAGAGTTTCCAGCATTCAAAAGCAGTTATTAAGCATCTCAGCATTTGCATGCAGTTCAGTACACTTCATATGTTCTGTACACTTCAAACGACTCGCCGTCACAGAGTGACCGAAGCTGTGCGATCATCTCGTAGAAAAAGGTCATGTTTGCACCACGCATGTGTTCTAAGATGAATATTTATACAGAGGCAGGTGGAACAAACTGATAAAACAACACCGACATAGTATCACACTTTATATATCACTCACAGTTGCCCCATTTTTTCTAAATGATAAAGAAGATACAAATATTTGATGATCACCTTTAAGGGTTTTAGGGTTTCTAAATATTTTGCTGACTTCTTCATGCTTTACTATCCTGACTTTGGTCCTGAGTCATTCTTGGAGGCCCCTCATGGAGCATAACTGCAACGTAAACGACGCAGGGCCATTTGGCAGGTCTGAAAAATGCTTTATAAATGGATGTTATGGTTATGATTACAAAAAAAAATCATCATATAGTCTATAATAAGGTGAAGGACTAATGCTTCAGTGCACCTTTCAGTTGATATTTCAGCCATTAGTTATTATTTTAATCATTAGTTATTATTAATCTCTTGCAATCTTCTACAATGTGTCCACAATGTATCTGAGAGTTCTTCCTGTTAAAAGGGAGTTTTTCCTTTCTACTATTGCCATGTGCTTACTCACACGGGTTCTCTAATTGTTGGGTTATGGTATTTACCTTAAAATATAAAGCACCTTGAGGCGACCGTTGTTGTGATTTGGCACATTTCAATGGATGGATGATACACCATGCTGCCTAAATATAAACGCTGCTTCGGTCCTCTGATGATGGGCATGGAGAGCGTTACTGAACACATCGGTCTAAATAATCCCACAGGTGTTGAAGTGGGTTGAGGTATGGAGACTACGGCCATAATATATGATTCACATCATTTAAATACTCATACAAATCATTGACCCCTGGTGCTGGTGCTGTCATTTTTGAACGAAACTACTCCCAGGTTCAAAATTTTTCATCCAAAGATAAAAGCTGGTCACTCAGAAACAAACTGACTGACTGACTTTTGCCACCTTTCCATGTCTTTCTATTCTTGTTAAATGGACCCAGCCTTTGGAATTAAAATACTGCCACCCATGGAATAAACAGAATAATCACACACTCTCAGTGCAGTGAGCAAAGTGTGCCAGCAGATGGACAGCCAACAGGCCTTGCCTACAAAAACATAGAAAGGTTACTCTTATTTTCACCTCTTGTGGCAAAAGGTGCCTTTTCTGCATAAATTGGGACATGATGCCAAAGTAAAGACAGTAATTTTTGTATACACATAGTTATACTGTTATACTTGCATCCACAAGTATCTAGGTCTTAGAGTTATAACCCCACTGATGCTGACTGCTTACTGCCTACTAATGCTTAGCGTGGTTCCTTGTTGTTGTTGCAGTCCTCCTGAGGAGAACATGTACTGTTCTTTGTTACTCATTAGTGCAACCTGCAGACAAGGCTGATTTTGAAAAGAAAAGTAGAAAAAAATTGCTCTGCGGTATGTGAGTTATGAGAGAACCTTTGGGAAGTAAGGAAAGCTATACAGTATTGGAATGGACAGATGAGTTAGACTGAATAATGTTGATTTTTGTAGTGCAGTGTGAAGCCTTTGTAGTTAGCTGATCTGACAGGATCTCAATAGTGCAGGCGTGTCTGTTGGTATGCAAGTCTGCGTCTGTTTACGTGCGGCTATCAAGTGCATGTACCTTGAAAAGAGCCCTGAGGCGGTAAGGCAACATGAAAAAGTTTCACTCATCAAAGCTATCTTTGTCAACGTACCTTCTGGCTCTACTTCTCATTCCTTATCTGTAAACTTCATCTATTTTCTCTCCTCATCTCCCCACCCCACAGATCACTCATCGATGCCTTTTTTTTTCTTAAATCTAAATGACCACATCATGCCCATCAGTGTTCGTCTGAATTCTTAACACACTTTAATGTTTAACTGTTAACCTGTTATAAAGGGAGAAAAATTTAAAAAAGGATTGTTTTTCTGTTTTCTTTTTTAAAGTACAGCCGCAGCACCTCGAAAGAACCACACTGGGATTGTGTACTATAGAGTTAGTAGTTCAGTCACATACTCAAGGCAAGATTGAACCTCGACACTGTCGATCTAGACACAACTAAGCTGCTTTCAATCAGCGCAGAGCACACTGTGTGCATGTATGCATGTGTGTGTGTGTGTGTGTGTGTGTGTGTAAGTGATGAGCAAGGAGTCTAGCGGATGCTCCAATCACTTTCCATGCCACTACGAAAGCATGTGTTATGTTAAAGTACTCCCAGCGGAGTGATGAGCAGCTACAGGAATGCGATTTGCTTAGAAAACGATTATCATTGGATGTTTCAGTTTAATTTTCTTGCTGTCTGAAATTTTTCGCTGCAGTGTGTGAAAGTAGGTGATGAGATCCCAGGATGGATGAGGTCATTGCTTCATGCAGGTGACAGACAGAGAGATCTAAGGGCTGTAGTAGTGTAGATTGAATGATTACAGGCTTGGGAGTATGGGACTGTGATTCATTGTAGTTCGCATTTAATTCCACTTAATGAAAGCAAGAATTAAAAGACTTCATGTTAGATGCATATTCTGTTTAACAGTGTTGAAACCGAACTTTTAAAATTTATATTAACATTTGACTGTTTCATTCTTTTCCTTTATGTCTATATCCTCTAAACATAACAATGACAGCATCCTGCAAAAACATCCTGCATTTGAACATATTCATATTTACATGTTCAAATGCAGAAATGAACCGGATAATCTCAACAATGTCTCCCTGCACGTAACATACATATTCTTTTTTAAATTGTTTTGCAAACTTTTGATGTGTTTATTTCATAACAATTATGCTAGTAATGATATGATGATCAATAGGAACTGTAAGCAAAACTGCTGCTATATTAATTATCACATGCTCTTACACAACCGCAGCTTGAAGCTTTGAGCCAAGCAATTTTTCACAGAGGATGGGAATCATTTTATAGCTAAGTTTAATGCTATGGTGCCTTCTGGCCACTAGAGGGGAGTGACATGTGAAGGGCTTACCCATTTAATAAGGGGTGTCAAATATAAGGACAATGGGCCACAATTGGACGTGCAAAGACTGTAATACAGCCCATTATACAGTTTTGGAAAACGCCAAGAAGAGCTTAAATGTTGAACTTTTACCTGTATTTTCATAGGTTTTACAGCTTTTCCTAATAATATTTCCCTGTGGCCATTTATACTAAAGTAAAGTAATAGATAAGCGTTTAAATGGAAGAAGAGTGCCTGTTTTTTCTTTATTGACTATAGAAATGTTTTTTTAATTGTTTTTGTTTTGCAAAGGCTCAAGAGGTTAAGAAAAAGCACATTTTTAGTGACTTAACAAAACTTTCTACTTGTAATTACAGGACAGTCTGGGCAATGAGCCAGCAGAACGTTTTCCATAATCTTGCACATTTATTCCTTACACTTCAAGTCATGCTGATGGATTTCTTTCAATTTCTATATAGCAAAAAACTGTAAGTTCTGTTAAAATTGCACTTCTTCTTCCTAAAAATAAACATGTAGTTCAACATCTTTACACTGACAGAAAGGGAAGTTTCACTTCAGATCAACATGAGCTGTATCTGATCCTTGATGGAAAATGAGTTTGACATCCATGATCTCGATTCACGGGGTTTCCTGTGCGTATAAGGAATATAAATATGCCCACAGTATGAAATGGTTAAGCCATTCAAGTGTCTGATATTATCAGTATATTACGTTAGTGTGCAGATACAGTATTCAAATTACACATTCTATAGGAAGCCATGCGGAAACTGTTGTTTAATTTTAGAATCCAAGACCATTTGTTTCTTTTTATTTCTCATTTCTTGTGACAATCCATTTCTTGGCAAACCCCGACCTGTCAGTGCAAATATGAATTTATTCCGATCTGGATGCAATCAATCTCTGGCTTTTACAAGTGGCTTCTATCCATTTAGAGCCCTCCTTAAACTCCAGCCTGCAGCCAAATGTGTGCATCTTAGCCCAGAATAAAGCCAGTAATAGTTTAACTGAATTCTCACTCCATCCTTGACAGCTACTGACTAGGCTTGGCTGTATCGATCAGAGCTAAGCTGTTCAGTCGCACAAAACACACGAGCACATAAAACGCACACAACGGCAACATGGATAGAAGTAATTGATATGCACAAACACATGCACACGCACAAAATATCCCACACAAGCACATGCATTTAATTATCAGCATAGAGGAAAGAATTTGTGGAGTTGCAAACACACAACAATATGCGCTTACGCGAACACACACGCGCGCACAGATCAATGCGTTCTCTGTTGCTATACTTAGGCTGTCTACTGGAAGTAGATTAACAGTGGCAAAGGACAAGCAGTTTCATCACAGGTGAAAACAGCACAGGACACTGCACTCCTCTCTGACTTACTGCAAACCATTGAGCTAACACTTCCTGCGCTCGTGTAGTTCTGTACCCGTAACTGAGAATATGTGAGTGTTTTTAATTTGTATGGGACCCAAAAGTCCCTGTGCTGCACAGTAAGTTGAAATGTAATCCTTACTCTGAGTAAAAGACTAAAATAAGAGCTCAGATGAGCACGCGTGTTGGTTCTGTACCTGGATGGTGATTCTCCTGTCGTGACGGGACATGTTAATACTATGTGGCTGTCCATTGGCCAAGTTACGCTGGTCCACATCTATGGTGAACGGCTCCCTCAGACCACCCAGGTTATATCGCACCTGCAGCGAACCTGGAGACGTACAGATACAGCAGTTTAAAATCTCAGACACTAGGTGGCGCAGTCAGTTTTTTAGGCCTTATATATCATCAAAGCAGTTTTCTGTCAGCTGCTGCTCCGTGGTTGGTCGTTGACTAAGGAGGATTTTTGGAGATTATACCAATGTGTGCTGCAAGGAAGACGTTTAAATGTTGTCTGCAATGGTGAGCAACAATTTAATGTGCGTGTGTGTGTGTGTGCTGCGTGTCAGCCTTACCATTCTGTCTTAACACCACGGCAAGATAGTCCTGCGTCTTGGAGCTCACGTACATCAGAACAGCTGGAGCACTGGATGTGCTGAAACTAAAGGCCACCTCCTCCTTTGTTAGATTCACCTCATGTGGCGTGAGCTGGTGCGTCAACACCTTGGTGTCTTTACTGGCTCCCGCAATGGCTTCAGGCAGGAAGTTGTACTTTACCAGCGTCCCTGCCTCAAAGAAACCTCCAACATCTGGGTGAGATGATGGAAGAAGGAACAAAATGTAGGACCAAAATTAAGCTCTCACTCAAATGCAATAAATGTTGCTTGCTTCAACTGTACTGTGTTGTAATGTGCGCTTAAAACACAAGCAAGCAAGAAACCAAGAAAGAAAGAAAGAAAGAGAATTTTCCATCAAAAACAAGCCACAGGGAGCCACTCACAAGCTCATAGATGCAAAGACACAACAGGGTAGACATATTATATAGCCAGAGGGGAATAAACACACACATAAATAAGGCTGTGTTCAGATGATGTAGTAAAGCGAGTGTTAAATTGCTGTAGTCCAGCATTTGAAACCAAACAATGCACTGTTTACCAGTACATTAACAAACCTAATGGCATATTTCAACCATACCAGGAGGCTTATTGATTCTCATAATCAAATATCGAGAAGACGAGACCTTATTTTTCTATAGTCTATTTCTGTTACACTCCTTGTTTGTGTTCGTGTGTACGTGTACTCATTCGCCATGTCTGCGAGTCAGTTAAAAAGGAGATAAAGGCATAATACGTGTGAAATTAAAGAGAATGGTTGCAGGGAAAGCAGAGAGAATAGGGTTGAGTGCGTATGTGTGTGTGTGTATGTGTGCAAATGCCACGCAATATGCCTCAACATGTTCTCCTTCCCTCTGCAGCCATGGTGAAATGTAAAATTACAGCCCTTATGGGTCCAGAATTTCAAGCGAACACATTTATGCATCTTTTTTAAAGCTTCACTTCACCCATCAGCTCCCACCAGACACAGTACAATAAATACTTCAAGCTACATTACTTTAATTTAATAGAACACTTATTACTTGAAAATGGGTAAGTTCTCTGAATAGTATTGCCACAGAAGCAAAATCTCAGCTCTATTCAGGTTACCTACCAATTTTATCCTTTATTTAGCTTTGCAATCATATAGTTCCAAGCCTCAGAAGTCTGGAGAGACCCATTTTAGCAATCCTTTTGTATTAACTGAACTTTATTGTTATGGGTAAGCTCAGATATTCCATATTAGAAAGTGCTATCCTCCCTAAACCTGTCAAACTACTTTTAAATTTGACAAAATTAACTTAAAAAATGATGTGTTTAGACAAATGTAAACCTAGCTTAAACATGGTTAGGAAGAATTACCATAGTAAATAAGAATTATTTCTTTCTTTCATTTAAATATTCATAGAGCAGCCATTCCCAAAGTCAAGAAGACATATCCTATCTATTCCTATTTTCACTTTAATAAAAAAAAAAACATTTCCTTGAAATTCTTTATTTGAAAAACATAAACAGCAATGTTGGCCAATGTGTGACCACCTGTGACTCGGGCACAAACTTCAATGTAAGAGCAGATTATTACCTGTTTGATCAACATTTTATATAAATGAATGAATTAAATGTAAATGCTTTTAAATAAACTTCAAACTGAATTTCTGTTATTACTCAAGCTCACCTGCAGTACCTTTGCAGCCCTCCAGGGGGCCCTAGCCAACCCTTTGGGAATCACCGACATAGAGTATTTTATAGTTAGCAGTTTATGCAACCACATTGGCAGAAATGCTCATTTACTCATTTCAAAGTATTTACTTACATCTTTTATACTGTCTATGATGACAAGGTGAGTTTTTCTTCTACTGTCAGTAACAAGTACTAACAATCATTGTAGTCTATTAAGTATAATGAACTGTGTGTGTGATGACACCTGTTAGCTCTATTTAGCGATGTGTTCATGTAGTATATAATATACACTAGAAACAAACTCATGTAAATCATGGAGAGCATTTTCACGTTTAAAATACTCTCACAGTAAGTTTTTTCTCTTTCCTACTGGGGAAAGAAGGAAAGAAAGTACCCCAACTTGTTACCCAGAGCTTCAGTAGCAACACATAAAATTGTCTGGAACCTTAATGGGGTATGAGCAATGCTGCAGAGCTGGAGCTTTTCGTGTGTGTGTGTGTGTGTACTTCATGTCAGTATGAGAAGAAGTTTCGGATGTGGATTCTGAGCAGTGCAAATCTCAACAGGTACATGTGCAATTGCATTTTTGCAAGTTTTAGCGTGCGTGCGTGTGTTCATACGTATGTACATGTGCACACCAGCTCCACGCGAGACCCTCAAGGGCAGAAAAGCAAAAGAATGAGAGTGTATAATAACAATACTGCAGGGTCCCCTGAGCAGTGTGTAAATATGGATACAATGGAAATGCACTATGCAATTATGGCTGACTTCATGCATTTTTCACTAGCTGGGAGGATGGGGAGAGAGTGGTACATTAAAGAGAGGGAAAGAGAGAAATTTGGGAAAGGGCAGAAAACTGAGAAACCAGGAGAGGGGCAATTGAGAGAGGAGCGAGAAAATAAGTGTGGCAAAGTAAGAAACGGAGGAGGAATAAGTGGAATACATATTTATGGGGACAAGAGTAAAATAATTGTAAAGGAGTGGCAGGAGAAAAGAAAAAACAGAGCATAAATGAGGGGGAAAAAGTAGCAAAGAGACAAAGAGGACAGTGAGTCCAAATGAAAGGAAAAAAAAACTGTAGCAGAGTGAAGGAAAAGAGGGACACAAAGGAATGAAAGGAGGAAATAGATGATGAAGTCACATGTCATCAATGTTCCCTCTAAGCTGCGCGCGTGTGCAATTGTGCACTGCTGGCACGGTCTCTGCGCACAGAAAATCTGCGTTGCGCACAAAAAAATAAAAAATAAAATAAAAATCCAACCTGTATTGAAATTAAAATTAAAACTTTAACAATTCTGCTTTGCAGTGTTAGTAAGTGACTGGCTGCTCCCATATAGGATTAGAACGATGCCACCTTATCCCATAGTCCAGCCAATAACGCGATTCACATTCGTATATACGCAGCAAATCAACGTTGTTGACAGGCTATGACAGCTAGTGATGTGCGGATCGATCCTGAAATATCGATTCATTTATGTTCTAGAATCGATTCTCACATTAAAATATCGATATTTTAGTAATTTAGGGGAAATTTGTAGTTTATCATTAACAGGAACACAGTGGGAAGAACCTATTTCATTCGGTTAGTCTACATTGGAAGGAACTACTAAATTTACCAGAGAAACACACACACACACATGAAGAGAGGGAGAGTATGCATAGTATGCAAACGGCTACCAAACAGCCATCATAATTCGTCATACATTGAGAACAGGACAAATCAACAATTGACAATGACTAATTAATATTAAAATCTGTAACATAATGTATTGTTTGGAGTTTAGTCTGTTACTGTTACTATTTTTACCATTTCTCTTTGGAGCAACTGTAACCCACATAATTTCCTTCGGGATTAATAAAGTGTTCTGATTCTGATCGTTTCAGGATGACCTGCCATTATCCAATGACACATCTTCTTATCTGTATCTTTTGCTCGTTTCTCCTCCTCTTCTTTTCTATTTTTTCTAAACTGAGCACCTTATGGCTTTGAACTTTGCTTGTCCATCTTCCATTGGTTTTAATTTTGGACTGCAGTATGAACACAAATCCCCCAACTCGAAGATCGCCACAACATAACCTAATAGGGCTTTGGAGTTGACGTCACGCGCAATGCATTGTGGGAGCACAATGCAACGCGACCTACACCTTAGTTCACAGATTCACTTTGTCTAAGGTGTATTTCTGGGATTTCACACAACCCAGGATTCAAATCATGAATACATAATGGGCTTGGATTTACAACATTATGAATGAAAAAATTATGAATGAAATGTGCTCTATTTGGAGGCAGCAGGCCTCCCTCCCCTTTCCACGGGTTGTGTGTGAGACATTAAATCATCAAAATATAAAATTTTAATTTTAAATTGTTATTGATCCCTTTACTCCTAGTCCTAAAGTGTATATTTATTTTCTTACTCTTCTTATATTTATTGTTTGTTTACTTGCACTGCTGTAACTGGAGCCTCGTCGTCTCGTCTCTCTCAATAGTGTACTGCATGCAGCGGAGATGACAATAAAGTTTACTTTGACTTCAGCAGCGAGCAGGCGCCCTGAGGGCTCTCGCGCTCACTTTTCGCGTACAGAATTTCGGAAAAACATCGGTGCAAATTATAAGTCCCCCGCCGCCCCGCCCTCTCCTCCCTGTGCCGCAAGCAGCAGGCGCACCTTGCAAACGGAGGGCGCCCTTACTCCCAGGAAATGGGTGATAGAAAACCAATCGGTGCCCATGCCATTCCCAATATGCACTGGCTGATGTCGGGCAGCATGAGTACGAGCAATTTATTTATTTATTTTTTGCTGATGCCCCACCACGATACCGCCCCGGGCAGCCGCCCGTGTCACCCGTATCAAAAACTGCTACTGCTCAGAGTAAATCATATCACAGAATATGACGAGCGTATGTTGAGGCGAACTGAAGACGAGGAGTGGACATGGACAGGTGCTGCTAGGGCGAGACAGACGTCTCTCACGGAGTCCTTTAGTGTGGCAGGCAGGCAAGGTGTTCAAATAGCGCACAACTTCAGTTTTTTTATTTCTATATGATGAATTCTGCATTATTAAGTGATAAGAACAACTAATCTGATGACCTGTAATCATTATGATGCTATCATTTGAGACACAATAAATAAAATACGTTTTTGTATAAAGTATCGGTATCAGATCAGATCGATACCACCCTGAATTTTACTTTCAGTGGTATCGCACATCACTAATGACAGCGTCCTTATGTGCCGACACCGGTGTTTTAGCTAGCAAAGCGGTGTGGCTGATGTGGAGTGAAGCCACGTTAATGACAATGTGTACAACCATTGGAGATGTGAGCAGGACAGACGGAACGATTGTGTGGACTTTTTAAATTGTGTTGATAGGCCACGTAAAACCAGAGTTATGATAAAAATATATGCAATGTTTGGTTTTTTGGTTTACTTTCATTGTTTATATTTACTGCAGGAAGAAACGGTAAAAACGCATTTTTATAAGGAAGAGGCTTGAAAGCGCTCTCCACCTGTGAGCAAAAACAAAACCAAAAAAACCCACCCTTTCCTATGTACCATGTCGACCAATCACAAAATTCAATGGCAACATGGCATTTAGTTGTTTAGGAAGTTTAGCGACGTTTAGTGTAAATCTTGTGTATTTAGTGTGTAGGGTAGTCAATAGTTTTGTTGATGGTATCAAACTTCTGTTCCATGGTGTTGTCATTCTTTTGATTCTGAGACCTCACAACTGCAGTGATCCGTTCCGCGATGTATTCCAACTGTCGCTCAAGGGTCTCATTTTGAGCAGGCCTCTCTCTGATGTATCCCCCCATACGCTCAATGGTGTTGTTTTGAGCCTTCACAGCAGCTGTAAGCGTCTCCAAGGTGTTGACCATATTACGTTCGTTGTGAGAGGTTGCGCCTCGTTCCATTGCGATTCCAGCGGGCAGCCTTGGGGGGGTTTGAACAGCCGGTTCCGCTCTCTCAGGCCAGCAGGTATCAGGCTGTTGTTCTCCTTTATCTCATAGTGGACAGAAATTATTTTTTTGTAGTGGCACAAATAATTTGTGTGGCATCAGATTCATCAGATTCGAGGAGTTACCTCCTTTGCACAGTATCACCTTAAAGCACTTGTTGCAGGCTGCTGAGTTTGCATCTTTTGCTGTGAAGTACAGCCAGAATTTGACCGCTTCGCCTTGGGCATTTTTAATCTGTAGCTCTGCTCTAAAAGAACGTACGTACCTGGGCCCGCCTACTACACTTGCAAAGGTAAAATGATTGGCTAGAATCCAAAGTGTGTGACATCTCAGGAAAAAAAAGCACCGAAATGTGCGTTGCTTTTCGGTCTGGTTACTACCGTTTATGTCAGATACCCATCCCTAAACTTGGATAGATTCAATGCTGGAGTGACCACAGTGCACACGTCTAAAGGACCGCTCAGGGAGTTTGTGTGTTCGCTCAGACACGTGAAAAAATTAGAGGGAACATTGCACAAAAACAAATAGACACAAGGGTGTGCTCTCTCCCTTTCTTTGCCTCTCTCTCGCTCTCTCTCTCTCTCTCTCACACACACACACACACACACACACACACACACACACACACACACACACACACACACACACACACACACACACACACACACACACACACAGACAGTAATCTTTATTCTCTAAATCCTGAAATGCCTGATTGGTTATGACAGAATTCTGAGGAGGTCTTTTCATGTCTTACACTAGCATATCACCACACACTGTCACCCTCCTCCACACCACACACACGCACGCAAGCCCACACCAAGACACACATTCTGCCTTTCTGTCATCTTGTCACCCCCCTGCCAAGAACACAGGGGGGAAAACACCATTCGACTTTAGGAAACAAATTAATTCACGTGTCGGGGATCAACTTCCTGACTGGGAGCGAGCAGAAAGCCTCTGACAGCGCCGCTGCTCTTCTCCCGAGAGAATTTCATGAAAACTTGTTTTGGGAAATAGAACTTTAATAGTGTATCTAATGAATCCCGGTGAAACAAACACGATGCTTTAGCAATATGCAACAGCGCAGAAGCAGAGTTACAGTGTGACACTGCTTGTCTGTGATCTTCAAAGAAAACATCAGATCACTAGACACACCTCTTACTGAAGTCACTCACGCTTTGTTTCTGAGTTTGATCTCTCAGCTCTGCATTTGCACAGTATCAGCATTCAGCGAGATCACTCTAAAGTGAGGGAGAATTGGTGGGTAAGCATAATATTACCCTCAATCGATGCCTTTTATCGCAAGCCCAAACACTTTCAAAAACGACAGCGCCAAACTGAATAGGAAGTGGGGCACGATCACAAAGCGCAGCGACAATCACGGTGGGTTGTCGGGGAATGAAGCTCATTGAAACACAACTACTCCAGCGGTAATCCTGGTGCTGTTTGACTCTGGCTTTGTGAATAAAAGAGAAAGCGCAAATGATAACATGATCTCAGAAATATGCCTGCAAAAGTTGTCGGAGAAAATGTTAGCCGAAGGATTATTGCTCAGTGTGTCATCCTTAATTTCCGAGCAGAAAAGCAGTCCTGCAAGGCCAGGAAATGGGAAAACAAAACCTGATGTAAAAGGGAAAAAAAAACCCTTCAAAACCCACAGAGGGAAAATTTCATTTGTTTTGCACTGAAAGTTTTGAGGACAAAGAAAAGCCAGATGTACATTGTCTTTAAATAGAGTCAAATTGCCTGTCTGAAAATGCCTCTTACCTCTGGTGCAGAACGGACCATCGTAGGCGGTGGCGGTGCAGTCACACAGGTAGCCGTTATACCTCTCCACACACTTTCCCCCATTCCGACAGTACATCCCAAAACTGTTACAGTGGCCTTGGCAACCGGGCTTGACCCCAGGTGTGACCTTCGCCCTCTCTTCCAGATCGAGAGTGATGCCATTCATTCGTAAGGCTCTGATACATCCCAGGAACCCCCGCTGTCCCCCTGCAGCACCTGAGGACCGGAAGAAGGAGCAGGAAGGAGGGAACGCAGAGGGGGGAAGGATATGTAGCGTCAGGAGAAAAGAAAACAAGGAGAAGGAAGGGAGGACAACTGGAAGTCAGGGTCGCAAAAGTCATTCTGAATGCAAGAGGCTCTATTTTAATCTGTTTTAGAAACATTAATATCCTAATGCCTGGAGGAAGCCACTGATGTCACGCTAATTGTTCTGACTGTGACGCCGTTCTTGAAACAACCTTCAACTCGTTTGATTTCTTCAGTAATTGCAACAGCCTAATGAACACTGTCTCTTAATGAACCTCGCACTAGCATACACATGCAAATGGATGCGCGGATGCACGTAAACTACATGCTCGAGATGAACACACACGTTTTAAAAATGCCGCACAGTGCGCACCTGATTTGAATGAGTCAATGTAAGCATTACTGCTTAGCCTTGGGGTGTCGATAGCCATTCTTCTAAAGTGCTTCCATCGTCATTCTGGCCTTGCACGATTACAGTCTAACTACCCATTAACTTGGACAAAGTAGGGGTGTTAAATAGATTAATGTCGACCTAAATGACCACAGCAATAAACACACTCATAAATATACACCCACAGGTATAGATTCAAAAATACACAAACACACCCACCGAGCATAAATATTCTGTGTGGGTAAACACAAACGTAAGCACGCACACTTGCGCGCACTATCGGAGACGAGAACCGAGGGTCATTTTAGTTATTACTGTAAAACATCTCAAGGGCATCGTCTGGCTTAAGGAAGAGTGTCTATTCAGGAAGACATGTAAAGGAAATGTGAACACACATTCTAGCAGGCGGGGTCGTCCCTCAACAGCTGCACTCTCGCTTATGCAATTTTAGCTTGCCCACATAGGTACAATAGAGGCATAATAAGATTACTAATACATGTACTTTGATTTTCTCCAGCCGATACATTATTCACGTATTGGGATGCAGCTGAGCTTTTGCATGCTTTCTCCTATTTTCAGTCCCATGAAGAATTAGACTTTTAGTAGGCCCCTTAATTAATCTATTTTGTAGTACTGATTGGCTGGAGGTTTCTGCCACCTGTTTACCCAGGTCTGAATCAGTCTCTGATTAAATGGACAGCAGGCTCCGAAGCCTGCGGAGACCGGGGCAGGCACGTATACACACACACACGCACGCACGCACAGTCAGGTGCATACGGTTTCTGTGCTACTCACAAACGCTGTGTAATAGAGCCTGACTGATTGTGACCGCAGTCAATATTGGCTTATCACAGTTACAATCATTTAAAAAAGTAAATACAGAAATAGAAATAATTGTTTGACACATAACCAAAATAATAGAGCTGATCTGAACCAGCAATAAAGGCGATATGCTCAAAGAAATAACAAAACTGATAACTTGCAGTCACACTTTCCAATCTAAGGAGATCAGGAGATTAGGTGCAGTTTTATTGAAATCTCTGACATGTTGTTTGCTCTCTCCTATCAAAGTCTGTTGCGTAATTATGCCTGAAGCTCTCAAAGACCTTAAGAAAGAAAAAACCCCACTGACATATTATGATATGAGTGTAAGGAACCACCAGTCCCATCGATTTTAAATAGTTAGTCCAGGACTAGATATCCTAGCAAATTTAGCCCAACCAGCATGTTTGATGTAAAAAAAGAAGTCACCAAAAACCTCTGAATTCAATCACAGGATCTGGAGGCAACTGAGTTAATGTCAAACTACAGATGTGACCTACATGGGTTGGTGTGCCAGGAAAAAAAAGCATGAGCAGCAACTATTTGCAACTGGCTTAGATAGGTCTTTTGCACTGATCTGTTCAGGACAAAGCAATCAATGACAGTGCTGTTTGGCCACATGTTTGGCACAGGATAAAGGCAGCTTTATTTGAAAAAAACCCTCCACACCAACTGTAAAGCATAGTGGAGGAACAGAGTAGTTTAGGGTTCCTTCACTGCCTCAGGGAGTGGGCAGCTTGCAGTCACTGATTCAGTAATGCAGTCTGCATTTTTCCAAAGTGTGCTTGAAGAAAATGTGATGCCATCTGTCCGTAAGTTAAATTGAACCAGATGTGAACCTCGCACCTGAATATTTATCCTACTCCCCCTAGCAAATACAAAAGGAGGAGATGCGGGGCTGTTCAATGAATAAGAAAAAAAAAAGTTAAATCAAAACCTGTGGGGGTAATTCAAAATAGGTGCTACATGCAAGAAAAACACCAATGCATGTTCTGCATTTTTATATGTACAGGCCCAAGTTTTACGTATATTAGTAAACACGAAGTTTCTCTGTATGTAATTATAGTTCTTTATAATTAATAGTCAATAGTATACATTTATAGAGCTTTGGTGATTAAGACAAAAATCAACTAGACTTGTCTCCTAAAACTGTATACTTTACTTTTTAAAATTTTCATTACATTTATTTTTAACGTTTTTGCAAACACCTGTGTATTCAGCATATCTTTAATCTTATGTATATGTACAACATACATATGTGCTTTCTAGCCTTTTTCAGGAAATCATCATATACTCTAAAAAAAACGTGAAAAAGAAGTACACTGCATGATTCAGTAGCTTGTAGAACTACTTTTTTAGCAGAAATGACTTTACAGGTTTCATCAGAATTTTTGTCCACCTTTCTGTGCATGTTTGTTTCAGTTCATTGAGATTTGCAATGCGATTTGCCTAGACTTTGACTGGGCCACTACAGCATTATTTCTTTGCTTCACTTTGCCCTTCTGTTGTAGATTTGCTGCTGCGCTTGGGATTATAGTCCAGTTTCATGACCCGGTTTCAGCCAAGCTTAAGCTGTTGATCACCTCCCTCCACCACCGTGCTTGGCAGTTGGTATGAGGTGTTTGGGATGATATGCTTTAGTTTACACCAAATGGGCCGTATAGTGTGAGACCCTGCATCGTGACCTACGAACTTCTAACCCCTACGAGTCAATCGTGCAGTTTGAGCAGGAGCTGAATCGCGCGACTGAAAAAAATCGCACAGTGTGAGCCCGGCATAAGATAATAGCCAGGCATAAGAATGACACTCTAGTCTACTGGTTGAAGGTCTTGTGGATTATGCCCTCTCCAGCCCTCCTTAAGCAGACTTTGTCTGTTAGAGTTGAATCAGCTTCTTAATATTAAAAAAAAAACAAAAAATGCCTCTATACCCTTTGTTGCAACCTAGTTTCAACATCTGGCTTCACTCGGTGTATGCATGACTACCAGACTTTTCATTTTCTCAATATTAGCAGTAGGCTTACAAACAATCTGACACACAGTCTCAGCAGCACATGACTGCACAGAAATATTGTAATTAATACATATATTTCAAAACATAAGCAGTTATTAAAGTGAAATGTATATATATGGCTCAATTTATTTATGGGAGTAACGTGTGTGCCCCAAGAGGATGTTACCTTGTAATGATGTCCTAATTAAGCAACATTTTGTTTTCATTAGAAGACACACACGCACACACAAACACACGCAGTAGCAGGCAAATTAGAAGGAAAGCCATATGTGACCGCTTAACCTTCACTGCATGTATGGATGTATCAGTGTGAATGCTGAATTACTAAGTAAAGACTTTGCATTGAATAAACTTGCAGTATGCACTTTAACACTGTACTGACAGTATTCGCCACATGTGGATTCTTCTGTGGAGGCATATTCAGATGAATTAAATTAAATAAGAATCGGCTGCAGATTTGCTTCCATTAACATTTTAAAAGTGGTTAAGCCGAATGGCGGCATGTGCTTTTCTTTCTCTTTGCTGTTCGCAACGTTGGAGATATCTTTAACTACAGTATTTCGCACGCTCTGTGTTTATTAGAAGCACACTTCAGGATTCAATTTGTATTAGTTTCTGATGGGTGTTTTGATTCACTGGGTCTAAATGCCATTTCAAAAGCATTCCTAACCCACTGGCATTTCCAGAGGGGGATATTATGATAAAAAAAAAAAAAAGCTCATATCAGCAGCCACATGCTTCATATCTATTGGGTTATAACACTGTTTTTTTAAAGCATCTCTCTAAAAGGTTGATAATAACTTCGCTTTTTATAAAAGGAAGTCATATATGAGTACTGACTTAAATTGCCACCTGCTGTAACTTAGAAGACTTGGGTGCTTATCATCAGTCTACCCCCCCCACCCCCACACCCCCCTACTCAAAAAAAACAAACAACAGGCAATCAAAGCATGAGCACTGATATTTTAGAAGACTAATACTGACTTTAACCACTGTTAAAGTGAGGCTGCCATAAAATCTGAATCAACTAACAGAAGCACAGTTATTTTGAGCTGTAGGTGAGGTGAAAACTGTATCAGTGTCACAGAGACATTTCGCTGTACTCAGTAAATGTTACCTACTGTCTTGGCAGGTGAGCGAGGCTGGTTTCCCTGTGACAGGTGTCGCATGCATGCAGCGACGAGCAAGCAAGCACGATGTCGATTCACGACGGCAGAGACGGGGGTGGAGAGGGGGAAAGAAAAGAGCAGCGCACAAAAGAAAGACAAAACAATCAAGTCATGAGCAAAAACATGCAAAACCATAAAAATCAATGTGATAGTGAGCATTAATCAAGACGGAATTCAAAAAAGAGCAGATGGTGGCCACGAAATGAATAAATTGCGGTGCCATTTATAGTTATGAACACGTATTTGGAGAGCTAAAAGTTAACAATGTGAAGTAAATGACAGCATGCTGATGGTATAACATTTACGCTCAAGGCCATTATAGCAAATGAGCCACTGTGCAGTAAACACTAAAGCAATCAAATGCTTGATGAGGAGCATATTGATTGAGAAAGAGTAAAGGAGATGATAGAGAGACAAACACACGAACACGGTAAACCTCCATGTTGTAGATGTGGAGGACTCACTTTCTTTTTTGTGCCTTTACAGTCAACTCTTTCAAACAAAGATGGCTGCAGTAGAATTTCAAAGTTTCACAGTTTTGAAGTTTTTTGGGTTTCATTTTTTATTTTCTAGCTCAGCGCCTTTGAACAGTTGCATCAGTAATAGTCATTGACAGCCGTGCAGTGGCGGAGATTCTTCAGTAATATGAAGGAATCAAGAGTCGAGACAAAATCTTGTTGCCTGCAGGGCTCTTCCCACTCTTTCCAAATCTCTTGATCAAACACAAAGAAGATCTCTATCTTTTCTGGATGTCAGAGGCCAAATCTAAACTACTTCCCTTGAGTGTAGAGGGGGGTCACTTCCTGTGTATAACACTTTAACTTCTCAAAGAAATCCTCAAATCAGGATTAAGCGGGGATTAGAGATCAGATATAGGAAGGTGATGTCACCTCTGCTGGTGTTGTTACATGCAGTCCATCCATTGCTCTCTCTCTCTCACTTCTTCTCTCTCTCTCTGTTACAGTATTTTTATTCCTTGAGATCTGGTGACACGCGCACAGGCCTAAGCTAAAAGGCCAGAATACAGACATGCAAATTGGCCTTAGATATATCTGAAAGCCATAATGTTCCCGGTTTCATAGCCACGAGTCACACAAAGACCCTTTTTGCCCCTTCCCGTTTCTCTAAAAGAAAGTACAAATACACTGAGAGGCAAATTGGGACATGATAAGGTGAGGATATTTCAGCAGCGCTCAAATCAGCAAAAGTGATGAGACGATGAAATTATATTATAGACGGGGATCAGGAGGTTTGAGGCTATCACATTGGGAGGCCTGATTGGAATTTGCAACAATCTCCTTTGGGCTGAACTTTTTTTTCCAATGAGATAGTAGGAAGTGTGTGATCCGCCTCAGCACTTTTCCCTCTATCCGCAAAATCCCTAAAACTATTTTAGCCTTGGAGTTTGGTCTATAGCGTATTGACTGCTCAGCACAAAAGACGAAATGAGACAGAGAAGTGAAAGCGCAGTGAGAAAACTGGACAAATCTTCCATTTGAAATCCTGATGAGCTCGAGAAGCACTGCGCTGGAGAGATAGATGGTTGACCTTTTACCCAATAGCTATGCACAGCTTCTGTGATAATAAAGGCTTTGTCTATCTGATAATTGATCCATAATTAAAGGATGCAGGGACAGAGAAAATCCAATAGCTGATCCCCTCTATGCAACAGTATCTTAATGCAAAGACATTTACAGTATTAACATATTAAATAAATGAGCTCTGTGAGTAACATGGCCTCACACCCAATCATGTTTAAATTTATTAAAAGTCTGTTCGCTCACATGGATGAGTTTCCAAGGATGCGTGCCTATCATTAAGTGTAAAACCTGCGTGTGTGTGTGTGTGTTTGGATTAACTTAATTAGCAGTGGCTGGCTTAAGAGAAAACGCTGTGATTTCCAGTAAAGCTGGTACATCTTTAACTTGTGAGACAATCAGACGTTCTCATGGAGGTTGTCAGCATTTGAGGGCAACAGCATTATTTAAAAAAAAGCAACAAAACAGACAGTACAGAAAGTTTTTTAATTAACAGTTGAATCCAATTACATTTATGTGGATGATGTGTGCTGGAGTGTTTGGTTTCCGCACTTAAGAGCTCATAATTGTTGCGTGAGTGTCCGTCCTTCGCAAAGCGGATATTAAATGTGCAAATTGCAATCAAATGTGTGTACACGAGTCGCTCTTGAACACGAGGGTTGTTTAGATGATGTGCTAGCGAGGGTGTGCGTCTTACCCACGTAGAGCTGGCTGAACAGCTCGAGCCGTGTGTGTCCCTGCGCGGGAGCAAGCCTGGATGTCCTGTACGTCTGGTCCAGCTGAAGGACAGCCTCTTTCACGTTACGCTCAGCCATTACACGGTGCCACTGGTCATCGTTGAGGGATGTAGCTGAATGCACAATCAGCTCCACTGGTCCATTTCCGACATCGAAGGAGAAGGAGACCACCTTAGGAGCTGCAGAAAGAAAAAATTCCAAAAAATTCACAGCTTTATAAAATCCAGCACCCCCTGTTCTGCTGTAGTTCACTTTGTAGGTAGATATGCATTAAATTTCTAATCTAATGGCTCATTTGTTTCAAGGCCACTCATTTGGCTTGTATAGATTTCAGCTTTGCATTACATGACTGCTCACAGCTTTTGCACAGGCCTAATATCACCAACCGCCAGGAACGGTTGGTTTTTTGTGACAAAGTCATATTGCTGCAGTTTCATTGTTTTTTTAGACTTACTTTTGCTTGGAGTTGGAAAGACGTGTCAGGAAAGGTGTGTGTGAAAAAAAAAGGAAGGGAAAGGTTCCATAGAAAGAAGACAAAAAGAGCGAACAGTGCAAAACGGTCCTGTTTATCTACTAGATTAATTTTTCATTATCTTGAGCTGAGTTGATTTGATTGTGTGTGTCCATGAGACAGTAGGTTGTCATAAAGTTTTAGTGCTTTTCTGCAGTTTAATAGTCTAATTTATCTCAGTAGACCAAGAGGGGGCACCGGTTTACCTTTTATAGCCATGATCAGGTAAAACGTTCATTGATGCTTCTGAACCACCTTTGTGTGTGACTGACTTCAGTAAATTTCAGTTTTGGCTGTTTTGCATTGTGTGTCGCTGCCTGGTCCTGCTTTGAACCTGTCTGCAATGTTGCATCTGCACAATGATACTCTGTGAGTATGTGTGACTCCACAAGTCACA
Source organism: Maylandia zebra (assembly GCF_041146795.1). NCBI lineage: Eukaryota > Metazoa > Chordata > Actinopteri > Cichliformes > Cichlidae > Maylandia > Maylandia zebra. The sequence continues at coordinate 17,865,822 of NC_135175.1, read as the reverse complement.
CATAATAAACCTTATCACATACACATTTTTAAATAGAGGAGAATTGCAAAGTCTCTCTACCTTGTAAATAAAAGACAATGTGTTAACTAACTGAATGCCTCAGCAAAATGTTAAAGGACTCTTTTAGACTTGCTGCTGGAAAGATCATTCGGAATTGACGTATTAAAACCCAAATGGACTTTTCCTTAATGTTTGGAGACTGATGTATAAAAGCTTTATATCCTGGATGGTGGCATATGGTTGGTACTGGCACCAGTGTGCTGCAGCCCGAGTGGTGATAAATAGCTTGATATGTTACCGTTCTATTATAGCTTCATTAGGCTCAGATATTAAGAGTGAATAAATTTATACTGTAGTCAATGGGGAAATGAGCTTACTTCTTTTCCTTTGTTTAATCAATGTCTCTGGCCCTTTTCTCCTTTTCATATTGCTTTCATCTAATTATCCTTTATCTTTCAGTGACTCTTCCATGGCCTTTGGTATCATTTCTACATTAAATCTATCCATTTCCATTTATTCCTTCCTGTCCTGCTTGTTTGTACCCTCCTTTTTCTTTTATGTTTCCCTTTGCTCGCTTGGTTCAAACTTTCCCTTCATCGGTGGTTTCTTTATGCTTCTGTTTATTCTCTTGCCTTTACAGACCCACCTGTGACTTTGGCCTCCCTTATATCATTTCTTCCTTCTTTCATTTTTCCTCGAACCCTTTCTTGCACACAATATTTAATGAAATGATCCAAGCAAAAGCCTGAATGTGCTGAGTACATTAACCTATCAGATGAATTTCATGAAAAAAATAGTGCTTCATCATTTAAACGCCAGCAATACACAAACACACCAACCTCAGCAAAGACACACACAAACAGAGACGCAGTATAAGGCCTCTGACAGCCTTTAGTATACTGAATTAATGATGTTTGTATGCACAGAACAGGTCCGCGGGGCAGGGAGGAGAGACATCAGTTATTTTAAATGGTGAAAGACGGCCAAACATACATCACAATACCCCAGCAGAAACAAAGCTTTAGTAATGCTGCAACAACAATGCTGAACGTCATATATGAGATGCGTGTGTGTGTTTGATAATTTGTGTGTTGTTTTAGTGGCACTGCAAACCAAGACGTATGCCCTACAACCTCCTGTCAACGGGCGCGAATAAAACTAAAGTGCCCTCAGAGCACAGAGCTCGCCTCATCTATTTGCATAGATGATGGATGTAACTAGTGTAAATGCTTGTGTGTGTGTAAATGTAATATTTGTGTTGTGTCCTTACACTTTGCACGTTGGCCTAAAAAAAGGACAAAAAAGCCACGCTTAGGTTTTTATTTTTGCTATTTGTTTTTCTATTAATCTTTTAATATGGAGGCCGAAAGAGCCGAGTTTTAAATTATGCGTCAGCACAGCACAACCAAATGATGATAAATAGTGAAAGCCACTGAAGGTCTTTGTGTGAAAGATCACTGCTCGTGTGGGTGTGCTTGTGCGTTTGTCTAATGTGAGGTTCAATTTTGCTGTTCTTCATCTTTTTTTTTTGTCCAGAAGGCTGGCAGTGCATTATCTCTTCGATCGCTTTTCTGTTAGACTGGCAAACTCTTTGTTGTTGCTCTCATTTGCTTTGTTAGCCTTTGGCTCTGTGTTTTTTTCTTAACTTGAGGGTTCGTTGGAACGGGCTGGACCTTTTGTGTTTTTTGGGGGATGGAGGCTCGGTTTAAGTGCGAGCCAACCCTAAGTGGCATAGCAAACCTGCTGCTGTAGAGGCTGAAGCGAGATTTAAACTTCTTAAAGGCTGGGAAAAGAAAAAAGCAGTTTTTATCAGCAAAAGAAGGAAGTGCATGCAATACAAAGAATGCCGACAGCTTCTCAGTGTGCGCAGAGAGCAGATATGGTGAGATTAAGATTAACTTTTGACTGAGCTCTGAAGAAGAGGCTGAAAAAATATTCTTACTCCTAAGTAGATATTGCTTTAACAAGTCTGACATGTGACAAAAGCGGCACGGCACACTCCTATACTCCATATGTAAACCGTAAATGACTAGTCTTCACAAGAAAAACAGTTTTGGAAGGACATGTCTCCAGCTGGAAAGTACATTTCTTAGCTGCAGCCTTTAAAAATATAAAATTTGGCACAAAACATCCCACAAGTCAATTTTTTTCTAATAGGGATCTCTCCATCTGTTCTCAGTCTAGTTACGAGGTTACGATTCTGAATAAATCTCAAATGTGCCTATGCCTATTTCTTCCTATTAAGATTGGAAAATGAATAGAGTCCACCTCGCGTCTTTGAGCCTGCTGAGGTCACAGTAATGTGTGTTTTGTCCAAGGGTTTAAAGTGTGTATCACTGAGTGTTTATGTGCTTTGGGCTCCTGGAATGGCACAACCATGCTATTCCAGCTTAATGCTAGTCATTTCATGCCCTGACTGGATTGCAGCAGATAGAGTTTTTTTGCGCCAACGAGAGGGCAAAGATTATGTGTGTGTTTATGTGTGTGTGAGTGTGCATGCGAGTAATTTCTGGATTGTGTGTCTAAACGGGTGCTGTGGGGCAAAATGCAAGATGATAGCAAGAGAGAGGAGAGAGGAAATCGATGTGGGGGCATTCTGAAAGCCTCAGGAGACACAAGCACGCACACAAGCACACACACACACACACACTCTGCAACTGTGACAGACCACATATTTACTGTATCTGTGTGTGTCTGTGTGTGTGTATTATGAAGTACGCATTTGGAAAAAAACAAATACCAAACCCCTTGAGCATTTTTCAGCACTCAAATGTACAGAATAGTGTCAGCACATAGATTTTTTTTCTTTGTAGATGAGTATTTGTGTGTAAGAAAGAACTTGGATAGAAAAAAAGCTCACGGAGCTCTTAGACTGCAAACTAGCTGACATAATGTCATTCAGTGTAACGGCTTTAGACAGCACTTTGGCTCAAAATTCGACTTTGTGTCTATTCACTGGTTGGCATTTTGACACAAAATGGTGGGCCAGGCGCACCAGCAGGAAATGGTCAGCAAGCGCTTTTGACACCAAATGTTCAAATCCCTTTGAATCCCAATGAATCCCAATGAATGCAATTAGTCATCAATCGACCGCCATGCCGTGCCAGGAACCCGTTTCACAATGCAGCTTCGAGATTAAATAAAAGCCCTAGATTTTAAAACTCTTGATCAGAAAGGCACCACTGTGGCTGCGGGGAATTTAATTTGAGCCACTGAACATGATCACAGAAACCCGCTGCATGACACGTCAATCAAAGCTCTCAGAGCGGACTAAGAGTCTGTGAAATGAGGGTTGGGCAAAGCTGCCCCATTGATTGATGTTTTAAATGTTTATCTCTTCTTTGTCACAGTCTGTTTGTTCCAGCTTTAATGTTTGACAAAATGACATCTGTTTTCATATATGTACACACATGTACACACTGCTCAAAAAAATTAAAGGAAGGCTTTCATCAGATCCTAAGAAGAACACATCAGATCTCATTGGGGGGAAAAAATCATGCTGGATATGGATACTGATATAGACTGGCTAATGTGTTAGGAACAATGAAAACGATTGGGAGGCCAGTCCATTTAGCTAAAATGTCACTGCAGCAACTCAAAATGCTACTGGTTTCTATTGCCCTTATGTGGTTGTATGCATGCCTGACAATGTTGGTGCATACTCCTAATGAGACCACAGACGGTGTCCTGTAGGAACTCCTCCATGGTCTGGACCAGGGCATCACAGAACTCCTGGAGAATCTTAGGTACAACCTGACAGGTAGTATGCATTCTCAGCCTCCAGGAGCTGCCTACTCTCGCCACATGATGCCGGGCAATGTCGTGCATCAGGAGGAAGCCAGAACCCACTGCACCAGTGTAGTGTCTAACAGTGGGTCCAAGAATTTAATTCTGATAACTAATGGCAATCAGGGTGCCTTTGTTTAGCCTGCTGAGGTCTGTGTGTCCCTCCATGGATATGCCTCCCACGACCAACACTGATCCAAAACCAAACCAGTCATGATGAACAATGTTACAGGCAGCATAATGTTCTCCATAGCTTTTCCAGATTTTTGCATCTGTCACATGTGCTCAGCTGAACCTGCTCTGTTGTGTGAAAAACAAAGGGTGCCAGTGGTGGAGCTGCCAATTCTGATATTTTATGGCAAATGCCAGCCGGACTCAGTGGTACTGGGCAGTGAGCATAAGGCCTACTAAAGGACAACCCGCCCTCAAGAAGTTTGTCTCTGATTGCTTGGTCAGAAACATTTACACCAATGGCCTGCTGGAGATCAATTTGCAGGGTTCTGGCAGTATTCATCATCCTTCTGCTTGCACAAAGGAGAAGATACCCATTCCTGCTAATGGGTTAAGGACCTTATACGGCCCTATACAGCTCTCTAGAGTAACTGTCTGTCTCCTGAAATCTTCTACATGGTCTTCACCCAATATTGGCTGAAAAGTTACAGCTACACTTCTGCTATACTTCTATAAAACTACTGCTAGCACAGAAAGCTCAGGACAAACAGTCTTGTATATTCGCCAAGGTTAGTGCTGGATCAAATTTTAACTTGATTGCTTGTTTTTTTCTGTATTATAACCAAGATTTAAAACTTTTTCCACTTTATCTTGTAATCCACAATAAAAGCCAGTGACAGAACTGATCTCTTGACCTGAATTTCCACCAGAGGAACCAGAATTTGTAATAAATTGAGCTTTGTTCAAACACAATTTGTCAAAAAGTTGCATCTTTTTCTTAGCAGTTCTGCAAGCATGAAAATAGGTTTTATTTAATCAATTAATTTATTTTAGTTTTTACTGTAAAAGATTTTATGATTGTTTTGGTTTTCTGGCCAGGCTTTTGTTCCACTGCAGAGAACAATATTCAGGGCATATGAAACATCTGCACTGTTCTGTTATGTCAGCAGCTTAATATGCTGAATTTGCCCAGCATGTCACAATGTGCAGGGGGAACATTTACCACTACACTAAACTTTCTTGTAATTTTTTTTTAAGCAGACTTAACGGATAGCTGTTCAGGCTTCTTGAAGGACAATTAAAGCTCTTCTTTGGATGTTGGCTTCTTTTTGTTTATTTTCTGTAAAAATGATCACTCACTGCCTCACTAACATTGAGGTCTGGGCTCTGGAGGACCAATTCAGAACTAATGTGTTGCATTCTATGTTTTTTTTTCTATCAAGCAGTGGCAGTGTGTTTAGGCTCAATGACATACTGAAAAATGAAGCTGTTGCCAACCTGAAAAGACTTTTCTGCATTCATAATTGCATGAATTTTGGCTTAATCCCCTACAGCACAAGTTGAAATGGCTGAAATTGTTAGGATGCCTGGGTCGTCGACCCAGGGTTTTGAGTTTATTATATTATTTATGATTTCTAGTCTTTGGTTTCTTTGTTAGAGTTCTGTCTTATGGTTTATGTCTCTGTGCCTGCCCTGGTCCCACGTCTCTGTTCCCTCTGTTGTAGTGCCTGCCTGTGAGTCTGTGTCTGTAAGTTCAGTCTGTGTTATGTTTCCTGTTTTACTTTGAAAGTCCTTGTCTCGTGTAATTGCGTCTGGTTGTGCTTCCTTTGTGTCGTTAGGCCTGATTTTCCCCAGCTGTGTTTCCCTCCTGTTACTCATTCCCTGATTGCTCCCTCTGTGTATTTGAGCCCTGTGTTTCTCTGTGTCCGTGTTGTGATCTACCGTTTACTATGCTGTGTGCTTGCCTGAGTTTGGTTTTTTGGAGTCTCAGTTTTGTTACCTTTTTTGAGTTCACGTCTGTCTCCGGAGTCTGCACTTTGGGTTCTTTTTCTGCCTGACCACAGCCGTCACATAACAGAAATGAAGCCCCAAACCATCACACTGTGTTTTACACGTGGTTGTACCTCAGAGAGAGGTACACCTAACTGTTGTACCTATTTGTTAAGGACATAACTGTTCATCTGGCATAGATAGTTCTTTTCAGGCCTGCCACTTCATCTTTTCTCTTCCATTTCTTCAGTCTCATCACATTTTCAGTACAAGCTACATACCATGCTGAGATGTGCCAAGTTTTTGGATAATAGCTTTTTGGGAATCACCTTGTTGTTACAAAAATACTATTTTATGCCTGTCAAACTGTGTTATCTTTGCCAATTTTTTATAGATCCAACTAAAGAAATGGGAACAAATTATGTTTTTTTTTTTTTTTTTTTTTTCCTGCAACAGGCTGCTAGTAACAAAAGACAGGACAGAATTTAAAATTGGTTTTCTGTTAAGTTGTCTGTTGTTTGTAGACACAACAATGGTTCAGCCTTAAGGTTAGGGGCTTTTTTGTGCTTGAAGGAATTCACTGGCCAGTCTTAAGTGATTTAACTAACAAAAAATATTTTGCTGAAAATTATCATGTACAAGGACTGGACTGAAAATGAGTGAAAAAACAGCCAGCCAAGAAAACTTTTGAAAGCCCTTCAGGCAGCATGGTGGCACAGAGGCATCATGGTGGCACCCCGATTAGCACAGTTGAGTCACAGCAAGAAGGTCCTGAGTTTGATTCCACCACCTGGCCTTTCTGTGTGGAGTTTGCATGTTCTCCCCATGTTTGCGTGGGTTCTCCCTGCATACTCTGGCTTCCTCCCACAGTCCAAAGACATGCAGTTAGTAGGGGTAGATTAACTGGTAATTCTAAATTGCCTGTAGGTGTGAATGGTTTACTCTCTCTAAGTTTTAGCCCTGTGACAGACTGGCAACCTGTCCAGGGTATACCCTGCCTCTCGCCTTATGGTAGCTTGGATAGGCTCCAGCCCCCCCGCGACCCTGACAAATATAAGCGGAAGAGAATGGATGGATGAAAACCTTTGAAAGACCTTCAGAAAGCATCGAGAACTATGGCTCAAGACCACCTGAAAAACAAGAAAGTCTGGCTTTGAAGCAAAATATAACGAATGTTGACTCAGAACTTTTGCACAGTATCACAGATCTCAAATTCTTAAGCTTTTGATTTCACCCTCCAACTTTATAACAGCTAAAAATGTGTGTGTGTTTTATTTTAACACACCACATATATGACTGTGTGTGTTTGTGAATGGATTCTAAAACATGAGAAAGTCATACTTACACTCTCATAACACACACATATATATAGGGCCTTGAGGGTGGGCACGTTAACGGCGTCCAGTGGACGGTCTGTGTACTCAAACCTACCTCTGGCGCTGGTGCCCACCTCCCAATTTTAAATCCATGTAGACATTGAGGGTTCTTGGGAGTGGCCGTGCTAACACCTGCTGCTCTCTGGCAGCAGCACCATGCTCTCCCTTGTTTTAAATGCACTTTAGAACAACACGCAGCAACACTACACATGAGCGGGAGGAGGGAGGTATGGGGTCTTCACACATCCCCGTTCTCTGCTAGCCATTGGGGCGGGGGGGCTGGGAGGAGATGTTAGCTGTCCGATTGGCCTCCCTGCTGCTGCGGAGCCTGAGACGGTCTGCTTGCCTCCACCCCGGGGGGAAGGGTAACATCTCTTGGGTCTGGGTTCTGTTTCCCCTTCTGGGGGCGAGGGTACCTGGACCCGGGGTATAGAGTATGTTTGGGGAGTGTGATTGTGTGTACATGTCCATTTATGTCAATCCTTACATTGGGTGAGTGCTGAGTGTTTGTATATGTGTGCATGAGGGTGGGAATGCATGTTTGTGTCTGTGTGTGCCTGTTTGTCTGTGTCTATATGTCAGGTCGGATCTTAGACTCCACCTCTCTGGGAACTCCAAGGCCCTCCAAGGCCTATCTCCCCTCACCACACTCCCTGCCGGTGACTGATGCCCTTAGGGGTCGGTGCATTGGTGGTTCTTGGTGTCCGGGGCTGGGCACTCAGGTATGTACCGGCTCACTCCCAGTGGCTACCTGGCGGGGCCTGGTGCCTGTTGCTCGGTCAGGCCTCCTCCGGGGTGCGGGGGGCCCTCGGGCCTCCGGCCTCTGGGCCTGCTGCTCTGTTCACTCTGGCACAGCTGGCTGCCGGCAGAGCCGGCGGGCACGCCGGTGCAGCCCCCTCTAGCTTCTGCTCGGTGGCTACTGGGTGACGCCTCGTCTGGGGAGCCTCAGCCCTTCCCATGAGGGTGGCACGGATGCCCCTCCGGTGGTCCTCTTTGGGCTCTCGTGCTCTGGGAGCCTCTGGATGTTTGGGGCCTGGATCTCCTCCATGCCTGCTTCATGCCCTGGGGGACGGGGCTATGGCTCTCTACACCCTCTAGCAGACCATTACATGTGGAAACCATTTGAATACAAGCGCGCTGATCCACACAGGTGTGCACACGGGTGTTCACTGCTCATAGACTTAAATTACACCTTTCTTGGCTGCTACTTCAAAGCACATTGTGCGCTGTCTGTCCTGCGTGCTGCACAACAACATTGAATATTCAGTATTTACTGCTGTTTACACTTAGCTAGATTAATGCGATGGTGTTGTGTTTAGTATGTTGCTTTGTTTTGTTTTTTTTGCTTGTTTTCTATTCTTCTCTCAACAGGTGATCCAGGAGATTTTTTTTCTCCCCCCCCCCTTTCTCACTGTCCCTCTCCCCTTCTGTTTTTCTTTTCCTTCCTCTTTCTTTCTCCCTTTCCTATCCCTCACTCATGTCTGTCCCGTCTGTAACATCTGAAAATAAAATATAATAAACAATAAAGACAAAAGGTCGACCAAATGGACCAATACGGTAATGCCACGATGATCCATTTGGCAAAGTAAATCCATTGGGTATCCTTGTTGGTCTTCAGACAACAATTCTGATGGCTAAAGAACCAAATGGGACAGGCAAAAAAAAAAAAAAGAAAAGAAAAGAAAGTCATACTGGTGCAAAGCTTTTGTATATCTGTGTGATAGTAAACACTGAACACTGAAGTAAATAGAATTTGCCCATTGTAAGTGGGTGTATGATTGTGTGTTTCAAAAGGCTGTAAGGGCTCTGCTTCTATTTGTGAAAAATGTATTGAATAAAAGAGAGAGACAGACACATTGTGTTTGTGTATGTGTGTGAGAGAGCTTGTGTTGTGTCATCCCTGAAAATGGCTGATTTGGTTAAACAGAGGATCATAATGGACATAATTATTGCACACACCAATTACCTTAAATAAATGATTGCTCTCTCATGCAATCACACAAAGCGTGTGCTGTAATCAGGCAGGTAAATGACTGTTGCTCGAGTGTGCGCCTGCATTAGCCTTTGTGCCTATGTGTGTGTGTGTGCGTGACAGGTTACACCCGACATTATCAGACGGACTGCTGGAATAAATCTCACACTAGGGTAGAGAAAAAGGCAGGGTAAGAGAGGGAAAAAGTGAGATAAAGACAGAGGAATGGCTCTTGTGCACACACCGAATCATTCAAAACAATCTTACATTTGAGCTCCAAGCGAATGAAGTCAGTGTTGCCCAAGTTTTCCAGAAAGACGCCATAGGCCGCGCTTGTCTTGAAATAGAAGGAGATGTCAGCGCTGGTCTCACCATGAAAGGTGGCAAAGTGCAGGTAGGATGATGGAGTCGTGAACGATGCTGCATTCCAGTAGTTATCTGTGGAAAAAAGGATAAGAAAAGAAAAATCAAAACTCCGAACCAAGCCATTCCACATATCTGCAACACCTGCTCCATTAGCACTGTACCAAACATCATATTCCATCCTCATCTGATAAGCTGTTGAATAAATCCACGGTAGAAATTACTTCATTTCAAATAGAGCCATTTTCATTTTGTTCAGGAGCAATCAATCTATTCTGGATAGAATATTGTTATATAGTTATGTCATGTCTATTGGTTAATGTGGCTCATTTTGATATTTCCTCAATAAAAAAAAAATTCTTAACTCAAAAGTCTATTTCTGCAAGTTTTGGACAGAAAGTAGACAGTAATTTCCTGCATGTTTAATCACATGCAGCAGAAAGTTGATCATATCAAAACAGCAGAAAGAGACAAGTTTGTATCTCCAAAACGAGAAGCTGAAAAGGGCAACAAGGGTACATGGACAAAATGTGGGATTTTTGATAACTTCACTAATGACTTTTGAATGAAGGGAGAGCAGGGCCAGCTAATGAAGACAAAGTAGCAGCACGCTAAACAGCTGCTGATGAATTATCAGACTGTGGTTGATGAAGTGACTTCTCTCCTGTCTTCCCTCCTCTCACCGTGTCTCTGTCTTGCTCCTATCACTCAAGAAGGATGAAGAGTATTATTGGGGGGAGAGAAGAAGAAGAAGGAGGAGGAGGAGCAGTCGGAGTAGAAGAGGAGTGGAGAAGACAGCTGAGAAGTGGAAATCAGACAGGCATAGGTCAGAGAATGGAATATTGAAGAGGAGATGGAAAAATAGGACAGGGCCCGGTGTGGGGGGGGCATATGAGGGGCAAGTGGAGGAAGTGAAGGCTAATGTGTTATCAGCGGTGTGATATCTCTTTTATGCCTCAGAGGATTGGCCTAAGACCCTTCACTCTAACCTGGGGAAATAGGAACAGCTGTGCACAGGAGAGAAACATGACAACATGCACCTGAGTATGGCTGCTACTGATGATTAATTTAACTCTTATTCTAATCTGACACTGTCTACCTCTGAGTCTTAAAGACTGTAAAAATACTGATCCCAAGATGACACCTTCAATGAAAAAAAGACAAGACTGCACTCTTTAGATAAATTAACAGTTCCATTAACGATTTACAGTTGCCAAATTGTCAGCTTGTACCCATTTTAAGAGTCCAAGTGCATTCCCACTGTGTTTTTTGTGTCACCTATGTATGCACCAACACCCGTGCATCTTTTTGCGTCCGTGTCTGTCTCCTGGACCAGTGTGATAAGCATCCCCCCAGTGACAGGGCTGAGGTTCTCCCTTTTTCCTCTCTGCCTTACATTCTGTCACCAGGGGCAAGGGTAGATAGCAGCGAAGCACACACATGCACACGCCCATTCCCCCACATACACAGACAACCACCCACTGATGCTGTCGTTGCGATTATTGCGTTTGAAGTTGGGTTATGGTTCACTTCTCCATGGGAGGCACAGCCAATTACTGAACAGGGTTAATTTAGGACTAAACAGGGGGATTCCTGCAGAGGCAAAGGAAACAAATAACATCGTGTTTACTGTGATGCTGAGTCATACATGAAAGACTCAAGGGCTGCAGAAGTGATTAAAAAAATATACGATCACTGGTTTGTGGCAGTTTAAACTAGAATGAGAATCTATAGGAAATTAAAAGTGGAGCAGATTGATACACCGATACATAAAAATTACCTTCATTTTCTTTTGTGTGCGTTACATCAATAAAAAACAACCCTTAAAGTACAAACACACACACATAAAATAACCCCAACACAAATACACAGATAACATGAAAGTTTCATGCCCTCTGATATTTATTGGTATGCGCTGAATGAGACCACGAGAGCTTCGAGCAAGAGAGTAAAAAAGAAGACTTGCAACGATACAGGAGCAAGAAGGACACTGGGATAAAGAAATACAGCTTGGAGACAACTTTTCTTTTTGAAGGAGGGAGAGGAAACAGCAGGAAAAGAGAGAAGTGGGAGGTTGGAGAAATTGTTCAAAAGGGATCCAAAGCGTGAGAACCAACAGAAGACCGGGGAAAAAAAATTAGGCGGTTGACAGAGTGTCGGAGAGAAAACAGTGTTAGAGGAATAAAGACAGAAGCCAAAGCATAAACCTCGGATTGCCCTTGTGCCAGATTCACAGATGCAACTGGTTGGCTAGGCAGTATGGCACATTTATCACTCCCATATTGAAATGTTTATCAAACAACTGCTTCACAAACTGATCCAGCAAATAAATGTCTTTTCTGACTAAGACATGGCAAACACTAGGCTATCCATCCGTAATGCCTGATATGCGATGTTTGAAGGCAGGGCCACATGTTTATTGATCAAGGTTCTGTCAAGGGAGTTTTATATGAACGGCCATATGCCACAGCAAGCAGGACAACACCGGCGGGCTCAGACAGACGGGTCAGTCGTGTGTCAACTCTTGTCTGCAATCATCCGTTTTTCTTTTATGCACTGTGTGTAGAAAACCTACAGCAAGACCTGAATCAATGAATAGTGAAGGGCGCTTCCAAGATAGGCTATTTTCAAATGAAATCTGAAGAGGTTTTCTTGACAAGAGTTTTTTTTTTTTTTCTGTTTAATTGGCACTCAAGGTAATACCAAAGAAGAAATTCTCATCGTGTTCTCTCTTCTTTTCCTAGATGCCCTTGGTCATACTGTCTGGTGTATTGTGGGTCTTAGTCAAGATTATCTCAGATATACTTTAAGTTAATTTGTAGCCACTGGCCTTCTCCCTTCTGTGTTTGCTTGTGACCTCGCATTCTGGTGTGGCTAATATTAAAACACAATTAAAAAAACCTCGCCATGAAAACAAGAAAAGAGGACTACATATAGGACGTAAAATATTGGTGAAAAACAGCAGCATGTCCATGATGAGATGAGAACCATCATCTTTAGCAGCCTGTAGAAATCCACATCCCCTCTATGCCCACCAGCCACATACTGATCAAGGATATTCCAGTGCAGGGATGTCAAACTCATTTCACATCACGGGCAACATACAGCCCACTTTGATCCTATGTGGGCCGGACTAGTGAATCTCCCCTCTAACTATACATGTAATCAATGAGATATCTTAATATAAGAAAAAGAAGCACAATTTCCACAGTACATCTCACTTTTTGTACATAATAAATACATGCTGTTGTAAATGAAAGAAATCTGTCAGCATGACTCTTTGGGCTTACATCGTAACAAGTAAATGTATAAAATACAGAAATTTACAACTTAATTATTTAGTGTAATATGAGTGGACATGGGAGAGGTTATTATCACTCGTAAAAGCTGTAAAACGTTTGAAAATACAGTTAAAAGTAAAACCTTTGTGTCCGGGTCTTATATTTGACACTCCTGTTCTAGTGCCTTTGAATTTTTTTTGTCAATTAATTAAAATCAGGTAAACTTTCAGATAATCATCACAGATAAAATTTTGATGATTTTGGCTTATATACAGCTCTTAGTTTTAAATGCGATAGTGAAAGATCAACTACAAGAAAAGGATTTGCAGTACAGATTTTTCTAACTTCTTGTCTGGTTATGTTTTATTTTTTATACTAAATTCTTGGTTGGGGTTACTTTAACAAGATGTGGCATGGAAGTGACCACTTTGTGGTAGTGCAGAGGTGTTGTTGAAGCCCAGGTTGTTTAGTAGTGGTCTTCAGCTCATCATACTCGGGTATTTCTAGTTCGCCTCTTGTGAATCACCCACAGTTTCTCTGTATTTTTCAGGTCAGGCGAGTTGGCTGGCCATTCAAGCGCAGTAATGATACGGTTAGCAAACCATTTGGCAGCAGTTTTGGCTCTGTGAGCAGGTGCTAAGCTAAGTTTGTCAGCAGATGGAAGCAGGAAGTGCTCTCCTGGTTGATGTTGCATTGACTTTGGACTCACAAAAAACAGAACAAATCACCCGGCACCAACAGCAGCAGATGACATGGCATCCCGGATCATCATGGAACCTTCATGCTGGACCTCAAACACACTAGATTTTATGCCTCCTTACTCTTCTCCCAGACTCCAGAACCCATCTCAATCCTCTCAAGGCTGCATTCATTCCTGTTGCTTGTGCAACTTTGACACAGCACTCTGTGAACAGCCAGTGTTTTGAGCAAAAACCCTGTGTTTTGAAGGTTGTCAGGAGAGATCTGCAGTGTTCCCCATGATTGTAGTTACACTTCTTTAACTGTCATACACAAAGTGAAAATAAAATACTGAGATTGAGCTTTAAGCCATAACCATCAAATTAAAAAAAGAAGAAGTTTTTATAATTCATTTTACATGTGAGAAATACAGAATTATAAAAACTTTAATTTAGATAAAAATTTGTGATGTACTACACAACACGATTCAATCTGATGTCTGGCTTTGTAACTTTTATGCTCTGAGTTATAAAATAATTGACACATTCACTGACGGTCAGTTATGTAATCAGGTGATGTAAAAATCTTTGTTGGTAAAAATGTTGTGTTTGAGGCAGATGGTGGAGATTCTACTCAATTCAACCAATTACAAGTAGTTTTGGTGACTAACAGGTCCCAGAGGTTGAGTGTGCCATACCCCCAATCTCTGCTTGACCAGTTTCAATCATAAGGCGGTTGTGCAGGTCACCTGGTGGGAGTCAACCTGTCTCTGTACAATCGGGGTCCACAAGAACTATTTTGGAGTTAATTCACCATCCTGTAGTAGCTGTGTCTATCTAGGCAATGATGTTCTGTACAATATTATGTAAGCTGTACCATAATTTAATTAAAGACAGAAAGACAGAGTTTTATTCTTCATAGAAGGGCTAGTGCTTGAGACAAAGTTTTGGAGACAAAAGTTGGGTGTGAGTCTAGTTTGCTGCTCAGCCTAATTTATGGACAGGGAGAAGCAGAATGAAAAATTCTGTTTCAAATCTAAATTCTGGCTGGACTGACTGTAAGTAGTGAATATGAATTTCTGTGTAGACGGCTACAGATTTCAAACAGACAGCAAAAGATCTATGATTTTTGCGATAACAGTTAATCACTGTATTATCACAATCAGGTCTCATATAATCGCCAAATTGACCCTTTTCAATTGGTAACAATGGAAAACTGATAGCAGTATTTTTGCTCTTTTGACAAAACAAGTCACCTGGAGGTCGGCAGCTGACTGTGCACGGTTGCACACCCGGTCTCCATCTTTGAAGCAACCATTTCAAAATCAACAGGGCTGCAAGTTTTGCAGTTTTGGTCATGCCAACGCCTCCAACCACTGTTTTCCATAGTGTGAGAGGAGCACAAACCACTGATTCTGGTTTTGGATTAGTGTGTGTGTAGCTTGTGACATTTAAACTAACAACACATCTTCTTTTTTGCTCTATTTGATATAGACACACTGAGGAAAAGACAGGAAAGCGGGGGAAGACATGCAGGTTGGACTCGAACCTGGGCCGGCCGCTCTCAGCCGTATGACATGTGGTCACCTGCTCAGCGCACTGAGCCAGATTGGCACCAAAGTGTGTGTCTTCTTGACTTATATTCGTATTAAAGAGGAACTGAGATCTGTCTGTAGGCTAAACTGTTGCTCAACATTTTCTGTTTGCATCTAATGAAACGGTTTCCCATTTAGTACGTTCATGTTGTGCACTTTGATCTATATGAAGTCTTTATCTGAAATAGATAAAAGCAGCAGTTGACCTCTACGTTAGCCCGCACGGAGAACCGTAAAAAAAAAATCAAAGTTCACTGAGCTGTAGATGCTGACTTGATATGAGATGCAGCATAAGGTGAAGTTTGGGTCTGGAAGCCAACTAGATGATTCATCTGTCTGTGCTTGACCAGATGGGTTATATGCCAATACCAACAGATGGTAAGGATGACTGACTGCCCCGTCTCAGGTCATTAACGCGTACACTTTCAGGCACACACACACAATCACGCATATAAAATGCAGTACATGTACATACTCATTAGAAATACAAATAATGTACACTCACTGCTGGAGGGCAAAGCAGACAACACAGATGACAGCGCACCGCTGCAGTAACAGCTGGGCCTCACACGTGTCCTGCTGTATGCGTGAACACGGTGATGCTTTTCCACTGTAAATTCATAACATTTAGGATTTCAGTACGGTGGCCCTGAGAGGCCAAACAGACTGCCATTTAAGAAAACACCAGCAATAAGAAAAACGATGCAAAAGCACACAAAACACTATGGAAATAGGAAAAACGACAACTGAAATAGGAAAAAAGAGAGTTCCAAAAGCACAAGGATAGTGTTTCTGGGGAGACAATAACCCGACAGACCAGCTGCAGGAACCAAAATATGCTAACAATTGCGCTGGGAGACACTTAAAAGAAGTGGAGGCTCTATCGGTTTTGTGAGGAAAGAAAAGATGAGAGGTAAGTGTGTTAGCCTAACAATGAGCCTAAAAATTCGTCATCAGTATTATATGAATCATGATAAAACACAACTAGCATGTTTTGGGTTCCTGCAACTGGTCCGTCGGGTTATTGTCTCCCCAGAAACACTTCCCTTGTGCTTTTTGAAATCTTTTTTTTCCTATTTCTGTGTTTTTTCCCCTTGTTTTAAGATGCAGTCCGTTTGGCCCCTCAGGGCCACCGTATTTCAGGGTATAAGCACCTATTCCTCAAGTTCTCAGAGCAAACTCTTTGCCATCTAATTTAACTTTTCCACTTGCTACTTATTGCGACATATACTTCAGGTAAAGCTGTTGAGAGATTTTTCATTAAAGGACTAAGAATAGGCTCATTTAACAAGGAAAGAAAAGCCACCTATCTTCGAAGGTCACACTTCTGAGTTGTCCCTAAGGGCACGTCTAAGATATTAATGTTTAAAACACTTGAACCTATATACAGCTCTGCAGAATGTTAAAGAGTGGCACACCAAGCATATATCTCTTCATCGCTCATTTTTTTCTCTCCCATTTCCACTGAGACCTGTATTTCATCTCATTTGTATAATTGAGCCGTCTGTGGCACGCAATTTTATGGTCTATGTGCTGTATATTCATGCTAAATGTAGCATTTGAATCTTCAGGTAATTAGTTTGTGTCTGTCATTTGAGACCTGCAAAGCCTTTGTCAGTCTCACTCTGTAATTAAGTTTTTTGTCATACATTTTCAGCATAAACTTTCAGTGCTCAGAGGTATATAAATGGCGAAGCAGTCTGGAGGGAGGTTGAAAAAAGAATAATTTCATTCTTTGTTTTCTTCCAAATAACGTCCATAAATCATCATTCCAATGTTGTTTGTAAATTTGCTAAAACCAGAAATACAAAAAGAATTCTAATGGCAGTGCTTTGGGTGCAAGAGTCGACAAAGCTGGACAAAAAGCTGTAATTCTTTAATGCCTCCTAGGCTTCTTCAGGTTTACCTCATCTTTTAATGAGAGACCAGAGAACAGATAACATTCTTGCCAAAAGCTCCGTCACACTTGAGGATAACTAAGATGGCAGCCTCCTTGCAAATAGGAAAATTGGTGATTGCATTGAAATTTAGTGCGCGACACCCTCGACCTCCTGATGATTGGCAGGAGGCAACCTGTCTTCAAACCCTGTGGTTCGACTAACACTGAGTAATCGGTCTCAGACATATTGGTGAAGGTTTGCAAATAATCACTAATTTAGAAATGCCGACAAATTCCCAGCATGTTGCAATCTGATTGAGTCAGTGTCTCTTTGCATCTCAGCAGGTTTCCAACTTGTTACATTCTGGTTATATTTCTATATAAAAGCAAAGGTTAAACTGGTATCCTGCAGAAAGTGTGGAGAAATTTCTGAATTTCTGCCAATATTTGTATGAAATCGCGGGATGTTTAAGGTTATCATTTATTTGATCAAGACAGCAACAAACTTTACATAAAATTTTACTGTGCATTGATATACAGGGGTTTGCTGCCAAAGTAATAACGGGGAATGAAAGTACAGAATATCCCAGCAGTAAAGTGTAGACATTAAGTCCATAAGTTGTGTATGAACCTTCAATAACATTTTTCTGTTGAGCTTAAGTTATGGACAAGGAGAGGCAGAATGAGAATGCTTTGGAGCCTGGAATGGGGAGGCGTATATAAAATCATACAATCTGAATAAAACAAAGTTCAAAGTGCTAACTGGGACGAATAATGTTATTTGCAATGAACTGAGAAAGCAGTTAGGCCCCTTCACTTTTTCTCAATATACTGGGCTGTGAAATGGTTTTTAATGGCTGTAAATTTGATTAAAAATTTAAAAAGTGCACCCTGCTTTGGCACTCAAAATTGTCTGCCTGATGGAAACACATGAACAGATATTTCACTCAGTTTCAAACGTTGATTGGCCTCAGTTACCGATGCCTTGGCACACGAACAGTGAAGAATGGTGACGAAGCCCTTAATTAATTTTGAACTATAATAGTGTGTGTGTGTGTGTAAGCTTTCATTTGTGGTCAGTCATGAGGCCAAGCGTGTCTCACAGCAGGTGCGTGAGATCATAACAGCAGAATACATATGCTGCTGTGCTTCACTTGCTATCTTTTATTTTAATTTCCATCTATTAAAATGTCCAAACCCTTTTAACATCAATAAATGGAACTAATTTCTCTCTGTCTCCCTGTGACTGTATAGGCTGCCATTAAACTAGCCGTGGAAATGGGCTTCATTAATGCCAGAGCTAACACACACACACACAAGCAGAGAGAGAGAGAGAGAGAGAGACAAAGTCCACTCTAACTTGCTCCTGTGCGTACCACAAAAAAAAAGAGAAGAAACAAACGCACACACAAAAGTGTGTCTTTGTGCTTCCACACAGACACACAAGTACCTCCTTGCTAAAACTTTTCCTGACTGCTCAAGACATTAGTCATTTGCCTATGAAAACCCATTATATGGCAGCCAATCATCATTGCTCTTACTGAGACATAGCTCCATGCACAGTATGAGAAGCATCAATCATATGCGCGGGACCTATTCACGTGTGAAATTTTTAATATACATTTAATATGCCTTAATGGGCCAATGTATAATGTATGCTCCATGTTCCAGTGTCTTGGCCGGCACTATGGCAAACATACCTCAAAGTCATCTTCATTGTAAAGGTTGTTAATTTGGTCACTCAATATAAAAGAAGATGTCTCACTTTGTCTTGCACCCACAAAGACACATGCGGTGATAACAAGGAAGACAAAGAAATACTGCGCCGTCCAAGTGACAGAAGAATCCATCTTTATTAATTGTGTTTGCCACACTTTCAGACCCCCACACACAAACAGATGTGATGTCATGGGTCATTAAATCATGGTTTGTTTGTATGTTGGCAGCTCGGCGATGAAGGGACATTAGTGACTGGCACCGGGTTGTTGATGAAGGGACCATAATGGGTGTGACACCAGGGAGAAAGAAGGGCAGGTGTTCTGTCATGTTCTGCACCCTCGACAGAACCAGGCCACTTCCTGTCTGCCGGAGGACGGGCTGTTAGAGATAAAAATGACAGCGAAATATCCAGTGCGTGATGTTTAACTGTGGCATACTTGATATCTGTGGTATACTTGGCTAAATTCCTTTGTAGTTTTAAATCCAGCACTATCTCTAAAGCACAGCCCGCTGAGATAGCATAGCTCCATTCTTTTATTTCCTTTAGTTTGAAAAATGAGCAGTCAATAGAGAGTTTATGAAGAATTATTAGTGCAATGATCATGCTGTCTTGCACTATAGATTAAATCCATTTTTACTTTTCCTCTCTAAAGGATATTATTTGCCCCAAAACCACTTTGGTGCTTTGTTACATTACAGCACAGATACCAATATTAGTTTCCTTTCTTAGTATGTTAATGTATTTTTCCTTAGGCGACAGAAAAAAAAAAAAGGGAAGTTGGAAGTGACAGAAGCAATCTCTCAGATATAACATAATTGAGGAGGAGATTGCAAAGAAAAGCGTCTGGACTTCTTTAAGTTGCTTGAAAAGGTTTCACCTCTCATCCGAGAGTCTTCTTCAGTTCTAAGGTCAAATGGTGGAGAGTCCCAGATTTAAACCCCGTGGGAGTTTCCCCCCACAGAGGGACAAAAGGACCCCCTGATGATCCTCTAATCGCCTGAGCCAAGGTGTGAAACTGGGTGTGGGTCCCAATCAGCCAGGGTTTCGGGTGAGTTCATTGTGAAACCTGGCCCCACCTTATCATGCGAATTCCTGAGATCAGATGGCCCAGGATGTGAGTGGGTGTTAAGGCGTCTGGGGAGGGAACTCAAAACTGGATTATAGATGGCAGACAGTTGGTGTCGTAAACCACCGCCTCTGTTCAAAGATGGTCGCTCACAGTGGACATAGATGGCTTCTTTCACTCTTTCAAACCATCTGTCCTCTCTGTCCAAAATGTGAACATTGGCATCCTGGAAAGAGTGTCCTTTATCTTTAAGATGCAGATGGACTGCTGAGTCTTGTCCTGTGGAGGTGGCTCTTCTATGTTGTGCCATGCGCTTGTGAAGTGGCTGTTTGGTCTCTCCAATGTAGAGGTCTGGGCATTCCTCGCTGCACTACACAGCATACACCACATTGTTAAGTTTGTGTTTTGGAGTTTTGTCTTTCGGGTGAACCAGTTTTTGTCTGAGCGTGTTGCTGGGTCTGAAATACACTGGGATGTCGTGCTTGGAGAAAACTCTCCTGAATTTTTCTGATACATCGGCTACATAGGGGATGACAATGTTGTTGTGTCTGCCATTGTCATTCCCTATGTAGCATGATAAGGTGGGGCCAGGTTTCACAATGAGCTCACCCGAAACCCTGGCTGATTGGGACCCACACCCATTTTCACATCTTGGCTCAGGCGATTAGAGGATCATCAGGGGGTCCTTTTGTCCCTCTGTGGGGGGATACTCCCACTAGGTTTAAATCTGGGACTCCCCACCATTTGACCTTAGAACTGAAGAAGCTTCTCGGATGAGAGGCGAAACGTCTTCAAGCAACTTAAAGAAGTCCAGACGCTTTTCTTTGCAAGCTCCTTTGACTACGATTACCTGGATGACTGAGAACCTTCACAGACATAATTGAGGAGTTCATTCTGTTTTGAATTGCTCAGTGGATAATACATTTAGAAAAGTGGAATGAAATTAAGGTTGCTTTTAAACTCGTATATTGGTTCATTTGTTCTGCGTTAAAGATAAAAAGATACGCTTGCTTTTTACAGATTTCTGCTTCATGTTCAGGTCACAATACAGACCTGGGCCATATTAAGCAAACAAAATTACTCCTTGGGTTCATCCAAAAAGGTTGTACATGGGGCCACCAAACTGTTTTAGTGGTACACATGTGACAGATTGTAGGATATACTTTTAAAGTTGCTTTAACCTGTCAACAGGTGCTGCTGCTCTTGCAAGCTGCTTTGGAACCACTTTTCCTTTCATGAAGTACCCAGCCTTATCAAAGTCAAGTGCTCTACTTGTGTTTGGGTCTTGATGCCTAACACACAGCTATGCACATGGAAGCCTGGGGGAATCTCAGAACAAAGGTACATAGCCCCCAAAAATGTGAATAATGCAAAAAAAATTTAGTATCATATTGCAGTATGATGGTTTGAATCAAATTTATTTAGCATTTTATTTAGGCCAGTATCACAAACCGGTCACACCATAAATATAAAAATACATCAGATGTGCGTTTGTGAAATAAGGCAGTGGCAGATCTCAACAAGCTGACAAGAAGAGCCTGCTGGCTCGCAGGGATCATGGTGGCTAAAGCCACTGAATATCCTCTCATAATGACAGCTAAGCCTTAATGTAGTGAAAGCTTACACCATTAGAATACCATTTCCATTATCCATTTAACTTTTCTAAGTTTATCTTGAAGCCCACTGTGTTACAGAACCTCTGAATTTACAGAGTAAACAGCTGCATCACAGCTATACCGCGCAGTTGATCCGTGCTGATCTGACAGAAACTCGGTACACACTACAGGAGTCACATATCGCAGGTAAGATGCGGACAAAGTGAACTGGCCCAGGTTGCATGAAACGGGAAGTGGTCAATATCATAGTTCTGCACAATATGTGTGTATCTTCCAACTGACCCAAAGTCCCAATGAGAGCAGTGCGCCAACACTGATTAGAAGCACAGACAGGAAGAGAAACAGCAAGGATTAAAGTGCCTCTCAGTTTGTGTGTTTGTGTGTAGGTGTGAGTGTTCTGCTAGATCTGACACCTGATGTTTACCTGAGCAACAACCTAAACTACCGGGAGTTGACTGAAGGGAATAAAAGGATGAGTGCTTAGATGAAAAAGCTTTGAACGGAGTTCAGATGCATTTATCTCACCACACACATAGACATTAGCACAAAATGCGAGTGCGTTCACGCACAAAAACACACATATGCAGAGGCAGATAAAGAAAGATTCCAAAATAGAAAGACAATCAAGATAAAACAACAGGTTCTGTGAATGATTTGCACACTGCGAGAATAAGCAATGTGCTATTTTCAGACTCAAGTGCAAACCCAGAATGACAATGTGCTCAATTGTACTCTGCTATGCATGAAGTGTTTTCTCTTGCTCTCTCTGAAGATAGTTTTTAATTAAGACCTTATTCAAACCATCAGCAGCAAACAGTCAAAAAAGGGTTTGGTACTTTGCAAAAGTTTGACTGACAATGGATGTATTGTACAGTCAAAGACACACTGATAATGCTTAATTTCCACTGGGGTTCAGGATGAAGAAATGGCAAATATTTCTTCCACATGAGGAAGCCAAAGATAGTGATGAACAAAGTGCCCTTCCTGTCATACTGATTTTTGATGTTTGTGTGAGTTACCATTCGTTTAATTTGTTATGGTTAAATAAAGCTCCCTATATACTGTGTGACTGTACCACACTGTCACTTTTTTTTTTTTGCTTGCTTTTAGGTGACTGCATAAACCCATTACTGACCCCTCGAGTTTCTTTCAGGTCCTATCAGCCTTAAACAAATATAGCTGTTGTGCTGAACTGCAGCTCCAGTGAATTGCACACATTGCACCTGCCACTTAAAAAAGCCAATTCAGGTAGTAATTTAACCGTGATTGTATAAAGGTAGCCAGCTATCAATCTAAGTTTCCTGGCACTTTGCTCGCTACTACTACACAAACCTTTCACTTTTCCTCTCTTTCATAACGTAAGTGAATACATCAACAGTGATGACGGCGGCTGCCACTGGCTGGCTTTTTATGAGTCATTTCCACCTATTACAGAAATTGCCACAACAAAGGCGGGATTGAGAAAGGCTGTAGGCCACAGGGCATACCTTAAAAATGTTGCTCCAAATTGTGTCACTCACCTGCCACTTCACCAGTTGCTACAGGAAAATGCAATTCTTTGAAAGCTAATTCATTCATACTTGTTTGAATTTAAATGTTTCAATCTGGTTTCAGGCCGATTCAGCGGAAAAGACAAGGACAAGCGATCTTATTTGTTTTGGGTTGTTTCGTTCCATTCACCAGGCAATATCGGCACTATCCGCTTTATCCCTGTGTTGACGTTTCTATTACGGTTCACCTGACATAACAGTGCAATCTGTATCTTTCATTAGACAATCTTCATCTGCTAATATCATGTACAGCCTGGTGGCATTTGTTGTAAGCACAATGAGATCTCTATAATTTGAATATGTATCTATTCCAGTGTAAGTTCTGCTGGAGTACCATTAACTGTCTATCTAAAAATGTCATACTGCTTAACATCAAATAAAGAAACAAGCACACAAACTCTTCAGAAGTTACATACAGTGTCAAAAGACGAATTGATTCAACCTTTCGTGAGCCCTTCACAAATGTTATGCAGCCATTCTTCAGCAACCAGCTGTGAATTTTTGAGAAAATAAAATCCCTTCCTTTCCGCAGTCGACCTGGAGATGGTCATTATTGCTCATATTTCTTTTTCATTTAGTCTGCTGCAACAGCCGTCCTTGTGCTTCACTCAAAGGCCCATTTTAACCCTGCGGTGAATCCAAAAAGCTCACGCCTGCTTTCCCCATCCTGTGTAGGCTCCTCTTGAGTTTAAAGTTCATTTTACAACCATACAGATGACTCACACCGTGTGATTTAGCTCCTGGATACTCTATTGACCTTTTAGTTTCTCTTTAATCAGAGTACACCTCTGTGCCTCTCTACGGAGCCCTGCTGTCTGTTCCAAAATACTGTGGATTAGCCTGAAATTACCTACATTGCTGCTAAAAACTTAATCACGCTGTTTTCTGAATATAATAGCGCAGCCTTCTTCAATATAAATCAGTAACAAATATTAAACTAAATAAAAAGTTGACTAACACCACTTGTTGGCTGCCATATGTTGGATAAGAGCTGTAATAATTATTTCCTTTATCAATTATTTGGAAAATGAATTTTCTTTTTTTACCCCTATAAATGTAGTTTATGGGGAGAAAAAATTATTTACTTATTTCCAATTAATTTTCGGTGTATCTGCTTATCTGTACTCATTAACTGAACTTTCAACACCTTGAAGCCCCCCAGTGCCTCGCACACAGTCCATTCAACCACTTTTATGTCAGCAGTTATGACTTTGATTTTTGGACCAAGTAAATACTCATTCGTGATGTTGGAATCGTTTTCCAGCTGTCTGTCACTCACATGAGTAAAGCCAGCTGTTTTGGCGCCATCCACGTGCTCCACACCAAAGTACATTAATTGTATTTTAAATGACACAACACTTACTGTCTCCTTGACAACGAAGTGGTCCAACAGTTAGCTTGGCCTCAGAGCCTGACCTGTTGGTGTCGCCCACCACGACCTGGCTGACTGGCAGGTGTTCTTGATAGACCAGGAGACCAGAATCTTCTCTCCTATAGGATGATTTGGGAAAGAATCATAGAGGTTAAGGAATTATGGTCTTTTCACCTTACTATATCTTTTGCTGTGAAAGAAACATTTTTCTATTCAGTTCAATTTAGAGTTTATTAAGAGCACAATAAAAACAAACAAACAATGAAATAACTGCGGAAATATCTGCCAGACACTATTCACAAATGTGTCAATATGATTTTCCATAAAAAATTCCTTAGCGTTGAGGTGACACATCTCAGGTAAGTGATTTTGAGTATGAAATGAAGAAGGGAAAGCTAAATATAAAAAGAAATCGATTCAGAAAAACATCAGATAGGGTAAATTGTATAAAGTACATAATAATCTCACAAAGGTATTGCAGTTGTTTATATACATAGGAGTATTCATACATGTATCCACATGGCAAAATTGGTATGGCCCAGATGTGGCCCACACAATGGCCCAAAGAACCACAAAGAATGATGGCCCTTTGGTGGCCCAGACCTGGTTTGCCAGAGGTTGCCCACACATGGGCCAGCACAAGGCCAGTTGCGGACATACTGGTGGTCCTGTGCTGGCCCAGAACAGTTTCAGCTCTGGCCCCAGATGTCAGCCTAATATGTACCTTAATCAAGTCATGTAATAACAACATGTGCCAGAACATAATAGTGCGAAAGTAACATGATGAAACTTTTCGGACAGTGAATGGACTGATTCTTATATAGCGCTTTTCTACTCTCCCAGATTACTCAAAGTGCTCTTGAGTACAGCATGCCACATTCACTGAATCACACACTTTCTCTAAACAGAGTGCTTCCTAACCACATTCTTACTCTTGACATGCAGACTGGAGGAGCCAGGGGTTGAACCACTAACTTTCCGATCAGTAGGTGATCTGCTCTACCTCCTGAGCTACCACCACCCACTGGCAAACGTGAGTAAACCGTCATTAGGTTTTGGATAAAGTGTACACTCACAAACCTGGATAAGAAATGTTGACTACCATAGCAGTATAGTATTGCAACATGGCATTTGGGTCTTCTATCTAACAGGAAAATAGGAACATAAATAGTGTCATCATTGCCAGACCTGGCCCACATTTGGTTGACATACACTCTGCCATGACACCAGTCAGTCAGAAGTACCAGCTTGATGCCGGATATGGGGAAGACCTATTTTCTATGAGCCTGGGCCACATAAACCAAACCACAATCGGGCCAGATGTGGCATGCCATCACATAAACAGTGCCATCTACTCCAGACCTGGCCCATATCTGGATGACATACCACTTACCATGCCAGAAGTCAGCCAGCAGTGGTCGGCTTGACACCAGATCCAGGCCAGACCTGTCTGCTGTGTGGGTAGGACAACATGAGTGGGCATTTGTAAGTCTATAGTTGGGGGAGGTGTTATCCACAGGCATGAAGATTTTCTTTTGTTTATGCTGTTAGATGCTGTACCAGCTGTAGTACTGGTTACTACTTAAAGGATACTTTTAACTGAGCCTATTAGTAAACTTCCAAACAGTATCAATACAGTCACTTTGGTCTTTTTTACATGTAGCACACATGAAATAGTCACTTTCAGATATGTTCACACCTCAGTACATGTTATGTGGTTTAGACAAGGGAGCGTAAGGGAGGCTGCATACAAGGAGTTCACTCACACAGTGTGAATTCACCAGAGAATTACCTGCTCTATTTTCACGTCGGTGCAATGAGACATCACACAGGCTCTGTGTTAGATAGCTAGCAGGTTAAACACCATTCAAGGTCTGATCCAATTACCTCTAATGAATCAAGTCTCACTTTTAATTTGAGTAGGTTTACATCAGTGTAGTAACAACTGCACAGGTGTGCCGTGTTTAACACAGATCAATTTCAAGATTCACCCTTTAGACATCGATAGATGTCTTTAGATCTAGTCAGGTGATCCTCTTTGAGGAACGTCTGCAGACACCTTCAGCTCTTTCTTCTTGTCTTTAGCCAGTCTGCTCAGTCACAATAAGGTCATGTCACCTCAGGACTAAGTTGCTGAAACTGAGCATGTCTGTATCTGTAGTCACCCTGTTGCTATAGTAAAATTATCAACAAATTCAAGTGCCCTAGTTCCATTAATGCCCTTAATGCCCCTTAGGTTTTGCTGTTTTCACCACATATTCTCTTTCAATTGCTTTGATAGAGGATAATCTTTCCTTCATGGAAGTCTGTTCAGTTTTTTCTGAGTGTTTTTGCAAACTGCAACCCAGCCAACCCAGCCTTTCTCTTCTTCAGGCTTCTGAGCTGTTTGCTTTTTTTTCCTCTAAGACTCTGCTTATGTCCTTGCGTGTTTATTGATGTGAAAATGTGCACACCTACATGTCAGACAACACTGTAGACTTCCTGTACAATATTAGAGGGTTTTTTTTGTAATGCTTCCTCGCCAGCAAACAGAGAGAACAAGGCACTGTAAAATTTATTTGTAATCTCATCAGTTTTCGAGATGAGGAGGGAGACATGAAAGCAAATTAAATCTCTTCTTCTTGCTAATGCTCAGTAATTACTCTCAAAGAGGAGGCACATGCATACACACACTCACAAACAGCGATGCAACAGCTTTTAATGAGAATATCCATCAGCTGGCTAAAAGAGCTTTAAAATGCAAACTGTTGGTTCTGGATGTAAGCACCCCTCTTAAATAAACACATCACTGATAGTGACTGAATGATGAATGCATTCATCATTCAGTCACTTCAGCCTTTGAAGTTTGACACATCGCCACACTGTCCAGTTAAGGCGGATTCTGCACTGTCAGCTTAATGCAATCGCTACATTAGCATAAGTGACGAATTTAGTGCTATCAAAAATGTAATATATAAATAAAAATGTAAATAATCCGTGGGTTTTTCATTTTTGGGTTCAGCTTATGCGGTAAGAAAAATAAAAAGAATCGACGGTCTGTCAGGTAAGAGATTGTTTGTAGGAAGCCTTGTTAATGTCTACCAAAATGAACTTCTCTACTACCAAACATGCACTTATTAAACATAACAAGCAGTTAATAGACAAACTGACCTTTACAATTTCATATAAACCGCAATTATTTTAGAAGCAGTTAAATGTCTGAGGTATGTCTGAGGAATTCATCTGCCCTGGCGAGAAAATCTGTGGGTGAGTTAATGGAATAACAAACACTCCTCTTCCTTACTGAAGTGCCAGTGAGCGTGGTATGTATGTACATAACCCTGTGAAACTTCCTTGTTTTTATAGCTAAAGCCTAGTGATAACAAGTGACAGAATCATTTTTATCTAGGTTGGCAAAAAAAAGTCACCACTGAATTCTCCACTCATTAGTAACTGTAGCGTTAGCTTTCCACTCTACGACACATGCATTCAGCTTATTATCATAAAAGTAGTATCCTGGTTATTAGAAAGATTAAAGTAGTTTGCAGTGGGTAAAAATGAAGACTTTAGCTGCACAAGATGGTCTCCAAGAAGCTTGATGGATAAAAGCTAATGCATAATTAATGAAAAAGGCTTTCCCATGATGCATGTAGTATTCATGTAATACAAAAAAAGAGCTACTTAGTAGCTTGAAAACTACTGAGAAATGGCTCTCTAATTGTGAAACTGAAACAGTGAACTTTAAAGTCTGACTCACCATTGTTTGACATCAGCATCACAGTTGCAGTCGTACTTGGGGTCGGTGCAGTTCCTGTCGATGCCACAGGCACATTTCTGGATGCCAGGCCCCGATCCACCCCAGTAGAAGTGTTTCTCGTTCCCTCTGCCAACCCACCAAGTGTAGGGTGTCCCGTCTGGGGATAGAACACAAACATCCAGAAAAGAAGCCTATAGGTTATTTCCGAAATGGAGAACATGTCAATGTGACCCTCACAGAGAAGTGCACAAAACAGATGAAAACATCTTTTTCTAAAGGCGATAAAGTTGTGCTGCTAGAGTTACAGATGATTGATTGTTCAAAATTTTAACTGTTTGAGGCTCTTTTTTTGCGTCCATGTGAATTATAGTGACAATTGGCAGCTGCACGGTGAATATAACTCATTTGCTCAACATGTTTTATGCAGCTGGATGGTAAATGCCTTTGAGACCGGAAGGCACACTTAGACACACATCACACCTGTGCTTTTACAGATCTATTAAAACAGCTTCAGTGCCGTTGCATACATTTATCTTTTCTATGCACAAACCACTGCGTGTAATTGTTGGAGTGAGTGTCGGTACTTCAAAACCACATCTGCGGACACACAAACACCTCTCTGTGTTTGTATGTGCCCGTTCGTGTGTGTGGGTTCGTGTATGTGTGATTTTTAATGAGTGGATAAAAGGTGAAGGATCGCTGTTTTTCAATAAGAAATGTAATATTGTTTTCTTTTCCACGGATAATGTATTCTGGCATGGGACAGTAACTAGGCAGAGAGATAGGTGTAAATATTTCGGTGGCTGGCAATATATCACAATAACAGCAAGAGAGAATGAAACAATATTACGTTTCCCTCTTTATTCCGGGAAAATAAGCCGCATTGTCAATATCATTTTGTCAAATTTCTTTAGAGACAATGAAATCTCCCGAGCCCCATTTTTTACAGAAGGGAATTGAAGCAGACTTTTGATGCAGCACAATTGCATTGAGAGGTGTGATATACTGTATTATTACATTTTTTTTTTGGGTGGGACTAGGGGCTAAACTCCAGGAAGAAGAAACAGACGTGTTTCTATTGTGTGTCTAAATGGTTACGTGTTTGGCTTTGGTGACCTGTGGGGTTACTGCCTTCATAAAGAGAATTAGCCTCATCTCTCTTCAAGCTACTGTTCAGACAAGCCATTGTCAACAGGATTAACAGTGCCTCCTCAAGAGACTTCACAATCCTCTCAATTCACGTGTGTGTGTGTTTGTGTGTGTGTGTGTGTGTGTGTGTGTGTGTGTGTGTGTGTGTGTGTGTGTGTGTGTGTGTGTGTATTGTCGTATTTTTATACAATAGAGAGGCCAAGTTTGAATTTAAGTCAAAGTTAGACCTCATAGTCTCACATTTAAGTCAGTGGTTATCACAGATGGCACCCATCTAGCCAACAACCCAGTACTAGTATCAAGTACTGCTTTCAAACACAGACTTTTTGTTGTTGTTGTTTTTGTTCACAGTATCAGTAACTTGAAATTTGAAACCAAAAAGAAGGTATAGTGTCATAAAAACAAGAAAACACAAATATATATTTTTAATTGTCTAAAACCTGTTTCATACTAAAAGTTGTACTGTTATTTATCAGGCCAATAAAAATCTGAATTCACATTTTTATACCTAAATTTGAGCAGTCAGAAACTGATAAAGCCTAATGTTCATCCACTACTTTTCTTCAGGTTCTTCAACTTTTCTTTTTAGAAATGCAAATAACTGTAATTTGTAATCTTAATGAAACAATAATATTGTACCTTATTATTTTCTAAGCTTTTTTCATAAAACTGTTAATTTGAAATTTTGTGGATAACAACAATAATTATATTTTAACACTAAAAACACAATTTCAGTTAAAGAGCTTGCATACACTAGTGGATGAACCAACACACACACACAAATAAAAAATGTATTTTGGTAATTATCAGTGCTATTATTTTAGGGCAGCCAAGGCATAAACCTAACACACATTCATTTGTGTTAAAGATTTTCTTCTGTGTAAAATAACTATCGAATTACTTTTTCTGTAATGAAATGTAACCACGATTTTCTGAACTAAGGGTCTAGGCTCAATCGCTGGATCCTGAACATGTCCCAGCAACTTTGTCTCATTATGAAACAGACCTACTATTTACAGACTTGACTCTGATAACAGCCGTACATAACGCACATAATCATTTTTGGGTCTTTGTGGTTATATTCCGACTTTGTTACACCTCAATTAGGTAGTTGTTTTATTTAATTAGACCCGCTTTCAGCGTTGTTGTTTTACATATTATTTCTCTGAGATATCTGAATTTGCTACAAGCTCATCCTCATTCATCAACTGATTCCCCAGCAATATTTCCCCAGTGGATATATTTTAGAACACAACAACGCCGGCAATAACATCAGCTCATGATGCTTCACAAAGTGCTTCTTCAGCTGATGTGTGACTTTTTGACAAAGCATCATTTCCCCCAGGTCAGCATGTACAAACCTGTGAGGGAGTTTTGCTGTTGACAGACACATTAGCTTCTAATATGACAGGGCAGGTAGGTTTTTTTTTTAATCTTAGGCCAATTGTTCTCTGTAAATAAAAACAAAAATCAAATAGAATCTTCTTAATGAATATTTTGTATTTCAATTATGTCTTATTTAAGTTTAGATTTAATTTATAAAATATTTTCTGTTCTTACATTATAAGAAAATAAATCTGGGTCTTTATAAAACTGCGTGATTTTTGTGTCCCTTTGCACATTACCACATTTCAAAACCAATTAAAATAGATAACTTGTTTTGTAAATGCACTCTCTGCTGGTTTATTTGATCTCTTTTCAGCACACACACGCCATGATAATGATTGTATTTCTTGTACAATGCATAAACAATAAACCATGGACAATCTATAGTTAATACTGGTGGTGCTGAGGTGAGTGGTGGGCGATAGGGACGCAAATCAAAATTCTAAGGCCCCATAAAACCTTGGGCAGACTACTTTAAACACATAATTAAAGGGATGTTCCTTCTAGCTCTTGTATAACTGCAGAGTAAAAGTAGTTAAGCATTAGGAAAAACTTATGACTGCATGAACAAAGGAACTGCCTGTATTCAATAACAATGTGCTCACAATCCTCTTTCTACAGCACAAAAAAGACATCACAGGAGAAAAAGCATCTTGGGCCTATGCCTAATGTAGGCTTGGGCTCTATAAACACCAAACACACATAAATACACATGATAATGGAAGGTTAGCCAGTAATTATGTCTGATTATGCACAGTATGGCTGTGCTGTGGGTGCTGCATTTAAAGCTTGGTTCAGAATAGTGATTTTTCTTTTCTGACTCGCTATTCTGCTGAGGTCACACACACACACACACACACACACACACACACACACACACACACACACACACACACAGAGCAGGGAACTTGAGGTTATATTTCACTGAAGTCGATGACAAAAATGCTTCTTCCACAAATGAGATAAAAGTGACTGTAAGCGAGTAGGAGTATGTTCACAAACTCCTGTCGAAGTGGCAGAACATGAACTTACAGAGATGTGTTGTTTTGTAGTAAATTGCTGTTCATTGTACATCCATTTTTTTTTTAAAGAGAGTAATAAAAGAATGATGACCTATGACGTATTCATGGTGCAGAATTACTTATAAATAAGGCACATAATAATCTGTTTTAGTTTTCTTTGCATAGAGATTCTGATCAGGTGATCTGTGCTCCTCTTCTGATATTCACTGCTCTTTATGGATTTAGCCAGCTGAATTCAGTAAGATATAAGCAGATGCTACCCAAACAGCATAGCTGATTTCCAACCCCTACTCACTATAAAGCTAGCATAAAAGGTAGGACTCAGTGACTGAAACTAATCTGCATCATCATCTTATATATGAGCTGATGTCTGCTGCCCTTGATGTAACCTAGTAACAGTACCCTAGGTGTAACCAGTTCAGCATGGTACATCATTTTAAACATTATCAAAATACTGCAAACTGACCAGTTTTGCCTGGACTAAACAGCCTGGTATTTATATGCAACCTGGGAAAAAGACTAAACTAATTTACCTTAATACGTTTTGCAACAAACTTCCATAAAACATTATTTAGCGAGCATAATGTAAGGGAGTCCGGGGATTATAGTAAAAATGTTTTTTGTTCCAGCACTTATATCTCACATAATATTTGTAAGAGTTCTTAAATTTTGACATGAAATTAAAAATAATGTTACAAAATTCCAGTTTCTGCAGTATCAGTACCAATCAAAATATACACTTGAATAAAAAAGTTCTTAGATGTGATTTTGCCATAAAATCTGAATACTTCTTCATAAAGCTCTACAACAGGGGTGGTGGGGCGGTGTCCTGCAGGTTTTAGATGTGTCCTTGAGCCAACACACCTGATTCAAATTGCTACATTACCTCCTCAACATCTCTTGAAGTTCTCCAGAGGCCTGGTAATGAACTAATCATTTGATTCAGGTGTGTTGACCCAGGGTGTTATATTTAAAACCTGCAGGACACGGTCCTTCAGGCCTGGAGTTTCCCACCCATGCTCTTCAATTTAGTATCAGGGAGGACGGGCGATGTTGTTACATTTAACCCTTTGTTACATCCATCCTTGGTTCCCCCAAAACTAAACTAAGGTAAACTCTAAGACAAATGAGGACACCTAATGTAAGATTTAGGTTTAAATTATAAAATTATAATACAAAGAGCAGTGAGCAAGGTTTACTTTTAAAAAACAAATCTTACTAACATCTCTCTCCATTTATCAGTGTGGCATGTATGTTTTTCTCTCCCTTGGAAATACAGTAGTAGCTACTAACAGACAAACTGTGCAGAAGCAGTTTGTGTTTGGTGATGCTTGTTGCCGGGGTCAAAAAGTTGCATTTGATCACCTGTCATTTTAATAATGTAGCTAGTGCTTAAATAGAAAGCAACTTATGTCTGTACTATGAACTTAAGATTCAAGGCTCAAAAGGGCTCAATGTCATTTTGCATGGTTTTTCAGATATACACAGGCTGCAATGGAATGTTGTTTCTCACCAGGCTCTAAAGTGCAATAATCAGTAAAAAGTAAAAATACAGTATGACAATCAAGCAGCAGCTTGCTGAGACACTCAGCAAACTCAGGTGTAAACAATCACACTCACTGAGCTCACGAAAAGGGATGTGTTGAAGGTACAAGTGCGCCGTGGGATGTCATTATTTTCTTGTTACTGAGCATTTATCTCCATGCTGTCACCGGAAGCAACACCACCCTCCAGCACACAAAATATTAACTCACTCGACCGTAATATATATTAACTTGCCTCTTAGATTTAATCACCTATTAAATGAAGGACCCTGGTTGTGACTGCAAACCTTTCTCAACCCCTGAGTGGTAACCTGAAATACAATTTCCTAGAAATGTACGTACAAGTAATTTTGACACAGTCAGCAAGTATTGTAATTGACCTGTTTACTACCATCTATTCTTCCTCCTATGGATGTCTGTCTGCTTTTTTCTCTCTGCAATTTTTGAATGGTTCAGTGAAAGAATAATAGCCATAGCCTCAATATAAGGAATAATAATCATAGCATTAATCAGATGTCAGCAAATTCCTGAAGGGAGTTTACTAAAACTATTAGAATGGATGTAAGGGAATGTATAAAGAAAAAGAAAAAGAGCGAGAGAGACAGAAAAAAAGAAAAAAAAAACCCCAAAGAACATAGTATCTGCCATCTCATAATAAATGCCAAGAGATGACCACAAGGCCCCTTGTATAGGTTATGTTGTAGGTGTCACAGAGGTTCACTGCAGAAGTGACAGAAACCAAAACATGCAAAGGACTGCATCCAGACACGCTTACAAGAAGTGTGTCTGAAGATAAATTCATCAGAGTTGTGAAGGAGAAAAAGCTGCAAGCTAATGCAGTGCGCCCCAGGGCAGCTGTGGCTACAATGTAGCTTGCCATCACCAATGTGTGAATGTGTGTGTGAATGGGTGGATGACTGAATGTAGTGTAAAGCGCTTTGGGGTCCCTAAGGACTAGAAAAGCGCTATACAAATGCAGGCCATTTACCATTTTTTTAATGATTCATATAATACTGTAGATACATGGTTGCTATTTGCTCTTCAGTAGCTGTTAATAGTACAAAATAATTAAACATTATGGTTAATGGCAGTCTCAGAATACCACAAAACTGTGTATATTGTTGACAATAATTAACAATAATGAGTTGTCCCTTAGGGGAGAGAGTTTAATACTGCCCTTTGTACTTTAACTTTCTAGACAGCTCATCATAGCTATGGGACAGACCTATAACAATGTTTTTCTTGTACTCTTTTTAATCATCGTTATGTTTTTATTCCCTCACACAACATCAGTCAGTGCCTGTGTTGTCTGTCAGGAAATGTAAATAAATCCTATGCTACACCAGGTAAACATTACCAAGCCTCCGAGTGCATTTCCTCCATCACCCGGCTAGTCCTTAAACTCATTGCTTGGCCTCTCCCTTTCCCTACCATATAATAACACAGGTTTTTCAAAAGGTGAGGAGAGAGCACAAAATTGCTTTCACAGAAAAAAAAGTCCACTTGGCCCATTTCATAATTTGTTTTTCAGAGTATGTCGAGAAAAGGAGGAGACAGGAGAAGATGTGTAGGAGTAACAGCAGGGCATCAGGTGAAATGAGAGCTATGTATTGTGCCAGTTAAACTCTCCTGTGTGATTCACTTGGCCGTGCCAAAACAAACAACTCAGGAGCGGAGAACGAAAGGAAGAAGGCGGAGGGGGAGATGAGAGCACGACAGCATGGATGGATGAAGATGTGAGGGAGGAGAGATAGAATCGTACTGGCAGGGAGTTCATACGGAGATCCGCAGAGAGAGAGGGCACTGCCAAGATGAGGCTCAACAGCATGTTTGTGTGTGTAAGAGCATGTCTGAGTATATGAAGAACAGAGACCATGTGTTTGCATCTACAAAAGTCCTGGGTTTAAAAAGCAGGTGCAAACAGCGCTGTGCGATATGACCAAAATCTCATATCCCGATATTAAGACATCTATCGTCCCGATAACGATATAAATCACAAAAATGTAACATTTTCTGTAAATTCTGTGAATCTCGGGCAGCTCGACTTCCGGGAAGTGTTTCCAGCTGCGCATCATGTAGCTGGAGTCGAGTGTTTTAACAGATGCATGAAACGATACATTTTTAGACATAAGTTGTAACGGCCGCCGTTTTCTTTGTGAGTATTTATTACACAGCGTGCTGCGGGGAAAAGCCGGTTCTAACGTTTGAGTCTAAGGTTTATTTTTTTAGCACCTGGCGGCTCTTTTTTAATTCTCATCCGTAAATAATATGCTCTTTCCCGTGATTCAGTTTATTTTGAAAAGTCTCAACAGGATCTTGAGCTTTATTGTGATAGGTTTATGTGGAACATAAACAAGCGGACACGCGATGGTTTTACCGTTGTTGTTGCTAACCACAACGCATAAAAACAGGCGCTTGTCCGTCCCTAGTGTGGTTATATTAAATATAAGAGAAAGAGAGAACTTTAAGACATTAATATAGCCACTACAGTGACCATCAAAACGATGAAAAAATATTGCTGTAAACAGTTTATTTTGCGACACCACGAAACAAATGATAGCGTAAAATAAAACGATAGACGTTTTTATATCGTCATCCGATATATATCGTTATATGAACAGCCCTAGTGCAAACTATCACAATTCCCACATAAATATGATAAACATCAATGTGGGTATTCGAAATTCCATCTGACCGAATCAAAACAACAGGAAAACTGCTTTGAATTTGATATAAAAGTGATTAAAAATGTGCTGCATTCTCTTAGGATTTGCAGTAGATAATCCTCTGTGTGTGAAAATTTGGCTTAATTATAATTTGTTGATGCAAAGAAAGGAGACCATCATTAAGCTGAAAAATCAAAATAAACCTTTCGGCGAGATGGCAAAAACATCTGGAGTGGCCAAATTAGCAATCTGGTAAACTCTGAAAAATGAATGAATGCACCAGCCAGCTCAGAAACACTCGTCCTGGAAGACCACAGGCGACAATTAAGGTGCAAATTTTTTCCTTGGTTAAGAAAAACACATTCACAACATTTACAAAAACCATTCTCTAGAGAACAAGAGACAAAAAGGGTTTATCAATCCATCTTTTTACATGCTCATCTAACCTGGAGCTTATCTCAGCTAAAAGCTTTGTGAAACATGAAACACACCTAACAGGCCACAGGGTTAACCAATCAAACTTACATTTACACCTGTGCCAGATGATAACCCAGAAATTAGAGTTGAACTACATCAGTGAGATCCAAGTATTGGATTAACATTTACTGAGATGATCTCCAAAATAAAATGATGAATAAATAAACACTCACACATGCTAAAAATGTTTTGCGTCATGTTTCTGGTGTCACTCCTTACAGCCATCATCACCCCTTACTTTCTCCTTCATTGCAAAATCCCCAACAAAAGTACTAAATGTTCACAGGAGATGAGGAATCAGACATGACAGACTGATAAGGCCCGGGGCTGTGTTCTTCTTCTGTCCTCGGGGACAGCCACACAACAGTACTCATTGTGATGGGTTTATCTATTTGTTATCCCAAAAGCACACATAACAGGCTCATAGTCACACCTACAGCCACACTCACATATATTTATCCCCGCTCTTATCCAGAGAAGCTAATGTCTTTATTTTCATCATTTCTGCTGTATTTTGTGGAGACTCACTCCCCAAAGCAAAGACACATGAGCAGTAGACAGTAAAAGCAAAGAATGAAAGAGGAAAAGAAGAAGTAAAAGACACATATTGGGAACTGTGAGATAAGAGTATTGACAGCAAGAAACAGAAAGAAAGTGGATAAAAAAAGGATCAGGAAAGTGTGAGATCCTTGTCTTACAACTATTGATCTTAGCAAGTAATCTGATCATTCGGAATGAGTCCCACTGAACCAAACGGGTCCACAGCAGCCTTTTTATATATTTATATTATGACTAGAACCAAACTCATATATTGTTATATCTAATTCAGAAATGGCATCATCGTAGACAGTCTTGTGTCTAAAACAGTAAATGTGATGTATTACACATGAATAACAACAGAATTTACTGCAAATAGTTGAAATACATTTAAAATGTTAACACTGAGAAATAATATTAAAAAATTAAATTTGGATTTATCTTTGCAAGCAAGGTGTAATGCTGAAAGCTATTACTAATTAAGTGCCATTAATACTGATCAATACATAGTCAGTCAGCATCTGAAAAATTCATGACAGAACAATTAGAAAAAGGCTGAACAAGTACGATTTGTTTGGAAGGGTTGCCAGGAGAAAGCCTTTTCTCTCTAACAAGAACATGGCAGCACGGCTTAGGTTTGCAAGGTTGCATCTGAAAAAAACGTGCAAAACTTCTGGAACAACGATCTTTGGACAGACAGCACCACAATGGAGATGTTGCACAGCACCATGCTTGGTGACAACCAAACACAGCATGTCAGCAAAAACACCTCACACCAACTGTCAACCATGCTGGTGGAGGGGTGATTATTTGGGCTTGTTTTGCAACGACAGGACCTGGACATCTTGCAGTCACTGAGTCGCCCATTAACTTCTTTGCATACAAATATTGTGTTGCCCTTAAGGCGTTTCTCTGAATAAATAGGTTCATAAATTTGAAATAAATAATTCTAAAAAGATTTGCCATTAAAAATGAATGTGTTGTTAAAATGAATAATTCATGTTGTATATACGTTTTAGTTAAAAGGAAAATATCGCTAAAATGTATTTCCTGTTCTGGCGGGGCACTTCCGGTTCCGGTCAAGCACTTCCGGTTTTGGTCAAGCGCTCGGTTTTGCTGAGAAACAGGCTCCTCATGTTAAAGGCAGTATGGAGATGTAATCAAATGCCATCTACTCCGAATTATCAGGCCGGAACGCCGTAAGTTACTTTATATGACAGTTTGTACAGATAACTTTGGATATTAATGTGTATTTGCTAACATGAATGTTTTAGTGAGAGTAATGCACTTTATTGATGTAAACATGCTTCTGCCTGTTGAGATGGAGTTTATTTTCTGTCATTTCAGTTTTCACCACATGTTCATGGAGACAATTAAACAAGCTGCAACTAAACTCCAGGGTCTTCATTTGTGGTTTAACTCGGTGTCACCAACATCCTCGTTGAAAACACTACAAATATATTCTAGACAAAGACAAACCATATTGCAACAATATGGCTTCAGAGTAAAAGAATCTGGGTGCTGTGGCTGCTGTATTTATTTGTCACCTAGTGATGCATTATAAAAGGAAAAAATATGGCAAAAGAGCTGAAATATTTCACTTTAACTGTGAAGCAATTGGCCATTTACAGAGCAGTAAACCCGCTTTTCTTAATATTTTGAATGTGTTTAAACATTTTTGTATCTGTTAGACTATTAGACTTTGTAATTATTGCCCTTTTGCAATGAAAAAAATAGACAGGTGTAGTGTCTGCCTTATATAAAAGCAGAAATTTCAGGACCCTGTGGTTTGATTGTAATACCAGACTGGTCTGAAGTACAGAGACAACAACCATTTAAAGTCCATAACACCCATAATATCCATTAAAATTGCTCATACTAGGCATAAGTACCAGGGCCACGCTCAGTTCATATCAGGGGATCATACCCCTGCCAGTCAGACTAGGAACTGAAAGGTCAGTGGATCCAAAATGGCACTTGATATGCTCAGCTGCTCATATCCCCAGTGTAGGAGATAATGGCTTTTAAGAAAGGTGGGCAGTTTGAGTTGAAATGCCAGAATGGCATTCATAACCCTATTTGGCTTTCTCATAAACCTGTCTCAGGCGTCACCTTTTAGTTTGTGCCTTTCTTACTGAAGCTATAAGAGCGGTCGTTATCGATTTCTTCTCTGACCCCGCTGACTGACAGGTGTCTGTCAGAGAGCTGCTTCACAGTATGTACAAACTCATGCATGGATGAGAATACGCTTTTATTCTGCTGTCTGCATTGATCTCTATGGGGTGCGAATGTAAATCAATATTCTTCTTCTCTCTCCTCTAACAAGAGCAGCTCCTGTATTATTGAGAAAAAAAAGTTAAAGGCCAGAATATGTCTTATGCACGCTGCCAAACACTTGTCTTTGAAGAAAAAGAACCACCAACAAAATCCTGCATACCCATTCACACAAATGTGCCCCTGCTCTTACCTAAAGTGTTCTGGAGAAAGTAACACATGCAAACACTTAGTTTTAAAAAGCTTTCACACTAAGTCATGGATCAAATCGTCTTTGTCAGGGCATTGTTGACTTTTGCTCTTTTTCTCCCCCTTTTTTTCTGGAGGAGAAGCTGTGGGGACATTAGCCATGCCCTGAGAGCTCTATGGAGAATTTAATAAATGCACTGCTAGCTTCTGTGCATATCTGAGAAACAGAGAGCGTACTTGTGTGCTGTTTTCTTTGTCTTCATCCTTTCGTTTATCTGTAAAAGTGCATGCGTGTCTTTGTAGTCTCTTCTTTGCTCCTGTTAATGTGTTTCTGGGACTTTGCCTTGCTCCCCTGTCTCTTTCTATTGTTTCAATTCTTCTCATCTTTCTAACCACCTATCCATCAAAACACTACGTGAACCTCCCCAGTTTCTCCCATCTCTATTGCCCCCCAACATATTTAGGCCTCTCTACCTCACACTGCCCTCCTTTTCCTTGCTCTCTCTTATCTCCTGGTCTCAGAGGCCTCTTTTCCTTTATCTATCTTCCTATTACGTCTCTCTACCTTCTCTTTGCACTCTCGGATCTCTTGCTCTATCAGGGTACTCTTTTCCCCTTCTCTCTCTGTCATATCTGCTTTGCACACCTTTGCCTTGTACTCTCATATTGGCTGGTCTCAGTGGCTTTTCTCTCTCTCCCTCTCTCCATGCTCTCTATCTGTCCATCTATCCCATGTCTCCATAACTCTTTCCTAGCATCTACAATAATCTCTTTGTTCTTATTAGTCTCGTTATAATCTACCCTTTAATCCATGCTAATTGCAATCTCCCCTTGCTCTGATCCTGATCTGAAGATGTATTTGAAACACGCCCCGCCCTCCCCGTCTATCCTCTTTGGTTTGATCTGCTAAGAACTACAGTGCATACCAAAATATCAAATGGCTGTGATCTGAAAGCCCTTGTAACTCTTCGTTGACTAAATTGGTTGGTAAAAGGAATACACTAAGTCAACTGCCTTAATGTTTTTGACACTAGCAGAGAAACTGTATAAAATAGTGTTTGTTTTGTGAGTAAGGACATTCAAAATCAGTTTTTCTTTCACTGACCAACAGCTGGTGGTACTTCTAGCACAAAAATGGATTTAATGAAAGTTTTTGTCCTCAAGGAGACACAATTAGAAAAGCTAGCCATTATATTAAATAGTGTGTGAGTACTGCTAATGGGTATATTCTCTCTTAAATGCAGCGGAAATGAAAAAAAAAAGCAAAAGCATAACAGCCTTTTTTTTTTTAATGCTTTCTGTTGCACAAAGTGAAAAAAAGTCTCTAAATCCCTCATTTTGATAATGGAGAGAGGAGGTTAAAGAGAAACACTGCAGAAAATGAGTTTTGTTGCTGCCTGCAGTGCAAGCAATGTCAGGAAAGACATCTCCGTTGTCTACATCAGAACACAGCGCAGACACCACTGTGGAAGGATAATGAGTAATTTCAACAGTTTTTACCTGAGAGCACCCGTGAAGGGATCCACCATACTGACATGTCTGAGGCTGAGCTGCCTTCCTGCACATACCGCTCGGCACTTTATACTCTAGTGAATTCATCCTGCATACTCGCGGACACATCTACCTTATTCTTCACAGGTCATCAACCTGTGTATCCGTCCATTAAATGAAAATACATTGTAAAGAGTAGAGAGTGGGAGGAAGTTGAAATTAATATCAGTGGTTGTACCTCTAATTGGCTTGCCTGCTTTTCAAAGGACATGGGGCAAACGTAGGTATTTTTTCAAAATACAGTCCGTGCATAGACAAAAAAACAAATCCGGCAGCAAGTGCAGCTGACAAAACTGTGGGCTGATGATGACTGTAAATAACCATAATCATCATTACCACAAGGTAATCTAAATCTGTGTGTGCGTTTCTGTGTGTCTGAGTGCCTGTGAGCATAGGTCACATTAAATGTCCTCTCAAGTCAAGGTTGGTGGGCAAATAATAATAATAAAGTTTATTTATATTGCACTTTTCTTAACAAAGCTACAAAGTGCTTCATAGAAAATGTTTTTCTTTTTTCACATATCCAAGACTTTGCTATAAACATCAAAAGAAAACCCCCAA
Source organism: Maylandia zebra (assembly GCF_041146795.1). Classification (NCBI taxonomy): domain Eukaryota; kingdom Metazoa; phylum Chordata; class Actinopteri; order Cichliformes; family Cichlidae; genus Maylandia; species Maylandia zebra. Next base: position 17,824,536 of record NC_135175.1, on the reverse strand, counting down.
TACAAATAGAAAGTATAAAAGAAAAATTAAATAGAAATAAAACCAGCAGTTGAGACCTATTATATGTTTTTGAATGCTTTAAATGTTCAAGAGCTCTAAAAGACAATAAGGAAGATGAAATTCTGATCTCAATAAGCAGAATGTTTGACAGTTTGTCAAAAGGTCTAAAGTATAACCAGCAGCACCCCATTCACCAATTCAAGTATTTAAGTGCCCAGGCACATTGGGGAACAAAAGGTCATTTTTATAATTCAGACTGAGGCTTTTTAATCCTTTAAAAGTCATTAGTATAATTTGGACAACATTTCCAAAATATAACAGCCAGCCAGTGTGAATTTGCTAGTACTGGAGTAATATGTTGACGTATTTTGGTGCCAGTTTAAATCTGAACTAACCAGAACAAAAATGCAGTTGCATAAGAAGCACTGCACTAATCAAGGTGGGACTTAAATAAAAGCATGCAAGTCATTAGAAGATAAGAATTATCTAATTTTAGGATGTTTTTCAAGCTGATAGATGCATAACTGGACAATGTTCTTTGTACTTAAGATTCTTTGACATATCTGGAATATGCTTGGCCTATTTGAAAGAGCTAAACATAACTAAAACACTGGATTTATCCTCAGTAAACTTTAGAAAGTTTAATGAAGATAATGAAGACAAAGCCAGGACTATCAAGAGAACTGTTTTGTTTGTTTGTTTTTTTATAGCAGAGGGACAGATAACTGTTTGTCTTCTGTAAAACAGTGATAAGTGATATCATTACTATCAAAAAGCATGCGCACTGAAAACAAAAGTGGGCCAAGGATACAGCCTTGAAGAATGCCATAATTAAAATGAGCAGCAGAGGAGGAAGTGTTACCTTGGGCCTCATTTGGATAAGTTGAAAGATGTAAAAGATGTAAAGCAGATTCCTTGATCCCAGCTCAGGCTTCAAGATGGTGGAAGAGACGAGAGCGTGCACTTAAATCTCAGTTTACTACGACTGAGCATTCATTTAACTTCTATTAAACCTTAAACCTGAAGTGTTGAAAAAATATTTATAAAAAGATATTTGCTGTGTTGGTTTCTCTATAAAAAAAGAAATGTGTTTATAATTATCAAGTAATTGTCCATTCAGATTAAGCTTATTTAAGTTTCTCTCAGGAGAAATATGTCATGGCAAAAATGGTCTTTGTAAAGACACACTCCATTTCCACTCCCCTCTTTTACTCACACCATCCATCTCCATACATGCCTGTCAGACTCGTCATATGGATGAGGATACAGTGAGCAACACTCATAATTGCACAGGAGGATGTGCGGGTCGTAAACAACTCAGCAGCAGAGAGCAAGCGGGAGACAAAAAGTAAATTAGAGAGAGGGGAGGGTGATAGGAGTTTAGAAAACAAGCACAGAGGGAAAAAAATGACCCCGAAAGCAGAAAGGGAGATGTCACATTGCGAGGACATGACAAGTGATAAGGGAGAAGCAAAGGATCGGTGTGACAGAGATATCGTTAAGAGAGCGAAAACGGGAGCAGCTTTGCAGTCCGTCACTGACATATTGTTATATATGAATAGAACAAGAGAACTATAGGAGTTGTGAGAAAACTCACAGCTAAGATGTGATGATTTGTGTTATCCCCGAAGGTAAATTGTCACCGCTAAACTTCATCTCACCTCCTAATTAGAAGCTGTTTCATCCAGAAAGAAAAAACAAATTGGGGAGGGGGGGCAGGATACGCTGTCATGTTACTTTAGCTGTGAGTAGAGAATTCATGTGGAAAAACTTCCATTGTTGCCTTGATAATTATTTAGAGTCATCATCAAAAGATGTGTTCCTTCAAGTGAAAACCTCACATTTTTGTTGACATCAGTGGAAAAAATTCATAATACAAATTATGTCATACGATTTGTGTGATATCAATATTTGTGTTGTTCCTATAGCACTTTAGTTAATGTTACATCAGGCAAATTATTGCAACTGACTAATCAACACACACATACACTTGAAAGAAATAAAATAAATAAGTGTAGGGAAAAGATCACACTTGGGAGTTCGGCTGCAGGGCTTTCAGCAATGTCAAACAGGGTTTTATCTCTGATTTGAGTGTGTAACACGGTGCCAGCGCAGACACACCGATAACACCTTTAACACCCCTCTCTTCAAATGTTAATATTTTCTTAGTGGAATAATATTTTTTTGAAATTATTCATTAGAGCAAATGACAACATGTTTAACATTCAGCTGTGGTGTTTGCAGCTTGGTAAACACAAGTTCACGGGGATTTAGGATTATGTAAAGTACAAAGATGAAATAGCATTTTTTTATAGCATTTTTTTAGTGAAACAAGGGCCTCACGTGACTAGCTGACGGTATGTCGCTGTCTTCAGATTCAGTGTTGTTCTGATCAGTTCCTGTTTACCTTTCGGTGTAGACTTTTCATTTGGGGTTTCAGAAATAATTAATATCAAATTAATCCTCAGTTACAGGCATAATTACAACAGTGTCACTCATCGCAGCTCATCGTATAAACTGTCTGTGCGTTGCATGAATGCACTTGAACATAGAAGCTAGGACATGTGCGTGCGCACACATACACGCAATATAATTCTACATTTCTTTTTTTTTAGTTGTGGCACAAAATAACGGAAAACTCTCTCTAGTTTCTGTCAGTTGTCAAAGAAGCTCTTGCTGGATTTTGGCTTTGTATTACTCATGAAGGGGATGTGTATCCTGCTGACAGCTGTTGTTCATCATTGCAAGACTTTGTTGTCAGAACCATGATGGATTTCAGGCTTTTATCCTAAAAGACTTTTCTTTTCTTAAATTCTGACTTCTTTCCCCCCACCCCCCATTTCTTTTCCTTTAATGGTCCAGCTGTGCGGGTACCCAAACAACTGCTACTACGTTTCCATCTTTTTTGTCTTACTCTCAAGAGGCATGATCAAACAATATACCTTTCAATTCGCATGCAGGGCAAAGAAATGTATTTACCTGAAGAAAGAACGCTTTGAGAGACAGATGGAGAAATACATGTTGTCAACAATCATCAAGATGGGCTGATTCCTGCCTAGACGTGCTTCACTCTCTTTTTTCTTCCTTTAGTGCTGTCTAGAGCAGGGCGATATGGCCAAAAATATTTATCACGATATATATTTGAAAATTTGCGATAACGATATAACTGACGATATAATGGATGCGAGACAAAATACAACTCCACAACATTACTAGCGCAAAAAGACAACCTTCCATTTATTTTCACTTAAACAAGAAGCTGGTTTTTATGTACATTAAAGCTTTATAAAAATGCAACAGTGCAAATGCAAATTCCTTGCTGAAAGTTTAACCAAAAGGCATTTCCAGTACAAATGGGCTGACATATCCTGAGCATAACCATGTATAATATCCACTGAAGTTAAAAAGAGGTGCTTTGCAACATTAAACTGCAGTGTGCAGTACGTATGTTTCGGACCATAAGGTGCACAGGATTATAAGGCACATTAAGCGAAACAAAGCAGTCAGATAAATCAAACTTGATTAAACTCATTCTTCTTGCTTCCTCCACTTCTGTACCATTGATTCATTAATGTTGAATTCTCTGGCAGCTGCTCTATTCCCATGTTGTTGCAGTATATTAATGACTAACCTGGTATTGTGGATGGATTATCTCAGTTGTTCTCCTGACTGAAGTTTGGTCCGTTTACAGCATCCTGCCATGCGATTGCATTTGTCTCTAACCATGAGGAACCTTCCCCTTAACTTTTATAAGTGGGAAAAAAGTTAGCGTTCATCCTCCAGCTTCACTGTTTATGTTATGCTAACATAGCTGTGTCGCTAGCGATCACCTAGCACATCATTATATACCAGCTAGCCCAACTTCAGTAACCCTACAAACGTCACTGCTGTTTAGTTTCCTGTCTTCATTTATGTTGGAAGTGATAGCAGAGCTGTACGTTTGATTTTTTTTTCAGAAATCTCTCAGTCAGAACATGCAATATCATGCTTAGGTAACTAGCGAGACTAGCGAGCTAACTTCTGCTAGCTTCCTGCTAACTTCTAACTCCGTTAAATGTAATAACTTTTGTTTTCATGGATGCCTGGAAGTTAAACTTTATAGTTACACCTGGTAAAGCAGCAATGCTGATCGTTTTATTAAAGATGAAAGAATTTAGACAGGTTTTAACTCTCAGTGATGCTGCAGTGTTGTTTGACCTGAAGCATACAGAGTTTAGGACCCAGATTACTCCCAGATTTAAGAGCATCTTAGTCCGACAAATACGACAATAACAACGGCCGCTTGCATGTTCTGCAAAAAACTGTGCTTTGTTGTGTATCTGACGGACAAACACCAATCCAGTTCCACATCACTGAAGTTGCACCATTTTTACAAACCAATTCTGGTTCATCTGTTTCACTCAACAATCGGCCATGTGCGTATGAAAACAAAGGCACTGCGCATGCGCGTTTTACTCCCATTCTATCGCGATATTTCATTTTCCTATCATTGCCTAACATTATACCGGTATTACCGTGAACGGTATAATATGGCCCAGCCCTAGTGCTGTCAATACTTATTTAATCACTTGCATGACCTCGGGTGTCCGACTGAAGACCACTAAAGGCAAAAAAACAAGCAAACAAAATATTCCGGCGTGCAAGCCGCAGGTACACATTATAGTTGTGCTCATTGGCAGGAAAGCATATTGTGTTTGGAGGATTTCTTGCTTTGAGAATTTCTTGCAGGCATGTATTATGTTCTAAGACACTGAGAGCCACAGCTTTGTGAAAAGAAGGTTGGGTGGTTTTTGACAGTGGAGACGTTTCAAAGGTATACATGGTGTCTTTCAAAGGAGAACAAAGAATAACCTCTTACATGCCTCACTCATCCAGCCGACTACATTCTTCTCCTCTGTTTCATTTCCACCCTGGTCTTTGTTTGGAGTTGATTCGCAGGTGAAGAGGCTGACCTCAGCGGGCTGGCCACTAACCCGTTGGGTTTTTCCCTGAGCACACAACGAATTGGCAACCTTCTTTATCTACTTCTACTTCTCTTACACACTCAATCTCTGTTTTCAGCTTTATCTGCTCTCTTTCTCCTTTCCCTCTTTGCTATCCCGATATCCCCATTCCCTTTTCCCTTCTTTCTCTGTCTCAATCTTAGCTGGAGTTATTGATTTCTGTAAAGGTTCACTCCAGCTGCCATTGAGGCTATCACTTTTTTTTGGGAGGGGTTTTCACATTGTGTTTCTTTCAGTTGCTATATTTCTTTCCAAACTTCACCTTCTCTCTGTGGGAGAAACAACGTCAGGCAAAAAAGTTCAGGACTGCAAGTCTATCTACCTGTGTCAGTCTCATGATAGAAAGAGCATATGGTTTCTCTTTATAAAATAAATTCATCTATAGTTCATACATTCAGATGGATTTACACAGATATGTCTTAGTCCCTGAAGAAATAACTCCAATTTATTTTAAAAAATTGCCTGAGCAGAGGAGAAATTATATAATAGTTGTCAGGTTACAGCCTGGACAGGTCATAGTTTTATCTCAGCAGCTAACACAAGCACAGGCATGGATGGAAACAGCATATTACACTGCTATCTAGGGTCAGTTGCACAGAAAATGAGTTATATCTTAAATTGATGCAAAAGGACAAAAGCATGTTGTCTGACAGCCACTGATGCGGACCTCATATACATTTACTCTTAAATTTTTTATATTCATGTACAGATAAGTTCTGATGAGCATGGCAACTCAGATTCAGAGTCACTTACAATGTTTCCCTTTAGATTTTGTAAAACCTTGCCACATAAATCTGCATATTAATGAGAAAAAAATGATATCACTAAAACTGCTGAAACAGTGACTGTTTAAAGACACGCATATTATATTAATGTCAGCAGAATGTGTGCAGACTGCAACTGAAGATAACCATAAATATTTATTATTACATTAATGGACATATGAATACAATCAGTGATGGTAATATGGTTATGTTTAACACATCATGCTGATCACCTAAGTATGTCAGATCAGCAGAAGTGCCTCCTGGTTGAGATAGACTGTGGTTTCATGTTATTTTGCCTCACTTCATTTTTTAGCAGCACTTGCTGTAAATTTTGAGTCAACAGCAAAATTGTCTATCTTTAGTAGAGTGAACTTTACCTTTAGCTGTTTTATGCCATTGTCTCTTAAACATATTGCATTCTGGCAATACAGCCATATTAAATCACAAAAGTACACAGAAATGTAAATAGCTCACATCACTGAAGAAAAGTCATATTATATAAAGTATACAGACACGTAAAAATAATGCAACATTATATTGGTGCATACGGTTAGTAATTAAAGGCTATGTTACATTTAGATGACAATTTATTTTAAGAAGCATGGGACTACATCTCATCTGTATACTAAGTGCTCCTCACCTGCCCATCATTCCCTAATAACCTGTCCATGATGTCCTGGGAAACATGACCATATTAGTAATGAGGATGTGGCTGACAGGTGAGGCTGCACCTGGCTTCAGGAAGCTCATTACAGAGTCTTAATGATGTGCTGTGTTCCATAATTAGGAAACTTCTCAGCTGTCTGTCCAATCTCCCTATTTGGTTGCAGCGTTGGCTGGGGGCGGCATGAGTGCTTTGGTTTGGTTTGACAGCTCGAATACACAGAGTGTCTGCGAGATCTGTGGAGTACTCATTGAATGTGCCAGTCGAAGGTTGTGCAGGAGCTTTCAGGGCATATACAGGATAATAATAAGATATAAGGAGGAGTGATTTAAAGGCTGACAGCTGGCAAGTTTGAAAATATATTTGTGGTTGATTATGTTTAATAAGTATACATATTTTTTCCTACTTTACTAAACTTTAAATTTTACTTGTAATTTGTGTAACGCTCAGTAGCCTGGACGTTGGCTGTGCTCATGATGCAAATATTAGTTTGTACATCTGTGTGTGGCTGTACTTGTTAATATGACATGGAATAGTAATTATGTTTTTATAGTACAAAAACTGTATTTTTATCTGTATTTCAATACAGTATTTTGACAGTAGCACCAGCAGTCTTTGGGATTATTTATTCAAAACAGGATTTCAGCGTTGCTTGTTAGGACTAACCACAACATCATGATGGAAATTTTGTGTGACAAGGTCAAGTTGTCATGGTCCTGGGCCATGTGGGCCCAGTATTCTTAGTTTTCATGTATTTTTGTATTTTGTTCTTTATTTAGGCCATGCTTCCTGGGTTACGTTCTGTTACGTTGTTCCTTATGTGTTTTCCCTTCGTGACTCTTACCCCCTGTGTGCCCCTCTGTGTATTTATGAGCCCTCGTCTCTCTTTGTGCTTTATTCTATGTTTTCCCCAGCCCGTTATGTCTGCGTTCTCCCCGTGCTCTCTCTCCTCCTGTTTGAACCTCTGTGTACTTCCTGCTTTACTTTGCCCATCTCCCATCAGTGTTACGTTCACTCCTGCCGTGTCTTGTTATGATTATCAGTGTCACCTGTGTTCCCCGTGTGCATCCACTTCCCCTGATCTTCCCTCATGTGTATTTAGTCTCTGTGTTTCGTACAGTCTGTGTCGCGTCGTCTGTGTTCTCACCTCCATGTTTTCACGGTCAGTCCTTGCAGTGATCATCATAGTCTGAGTTTTCTTAGTTTGTCGCAGTATTAGTTTTCCCAGTTTAGTTATAGTCTAGTCACGCCATCCCTGCTTTGTTTGTGCACTTTGTCTTCAGCCATAATAAAGGCTCGCTTTCTGTTAAGTCCACTCCCGTCTACTCACTTGTGTATGCACCTGGGTCCATCACACACACCACCGCACGGCCTGTCTCTGCAGACCGTGACACAAGTCATGCAGAATGAGCGCAGCAGGCCCAGATTTCTTGCAGCAATACACGTGAAAATGTGAAGATTCAAGATTCAAAGTGTTTATTGTCATGGGGCACAAGAGAAAAGGCATTTCTTTGTGCAATGAAATTCTTTCTTTGCTGTCCACCCACAGATGCCGATTAATAGGGCTGTGAGATATGACCAAAAACTCATATCCTGATATAAGACATCTATCGTGCCGATAAATCACAAAAATTTAATATTTTCTGTAAATTCTGTGAATCTCAGGCAGCTCGACTTGCGTGAAGTGTTTCCAGCTGCGTGTCGCATACCTGGAGTGTTTTAACCGATGCATGAAACTGTACATTTTTAGACATAAGTTGTAACGGCCGCCGTTTTCTTTGTGAGTATTTATTACACGATGTGCTGCGGGGAAAAGCCTGTTCTAACGTTTGAGTCTAAGGTCTATTTTTTAGCACCTGGCGGCTCTTTTTTGCTTCTCATCCGTAAATAATCTGCTCTTTCACGTGATTCAGTTTATTTTGAAAAGTCTCAACAGGATCTTGAGCTTTATTGTGAAATTTTTACGTGGAACATAAACAAGCGGACACGCGATGGTGTTGTTGTTGCTAACCATAACATAAAGACAGGCACTTGTCCGTCCATAGTGTGGTTATATTAAATATAAGAGAAAGAGAGAACTTATGACATTAATATAGCCACTACAGTGACCATCAAAACGATGAAAAAATCTTGCCGTAAACAGTTTATTTTGCGACACCACAAAACAAACGATAGCGTAAAATGAAACGATAGACGTTTTTATATCGTCATCCCATATATATCATTATATCAAACAGCCCTACCGATTAATATATACAAATTAATCGGCATCCATTAATCAGTCCGCCATTCTGAAAGCCAGTCTGACAACGGGGTGGGTTTATACAAAAATAAGTTATTCTGGTGCATTGTACAGTTATCTTCATGTAGCTCTCACTGAATACATGACAAAAAAATTTTGCGGCTCTCTGTTGATGGCAGACATGTCATGCAGTGCCAACTAAAGAAAGCAAACCCTCCCAAAGGAGAAAAAACAACAAACAAAGTTTACTTACTAATTGGAAAATCTGAAACAGTGAATCACAGCTCGAAGATGAGTTTGGTATGAAAATCTAATTACAATCTCTTTTAACCCAACAATCACATATGGTGTTTTAGAAAAAGAGCCCCTTTTTTTGTTTTTTGAAGACGCAGTTTATTAGTAATCATGTGGGGGAGTGCTTTTATCTGTTACTCCATGTCATAGGCATCAAATTAGTGAAGTTCCGCTATTGAAACAATGATATATCCCATGATACTGATGCTTAATGTGGGTTACAAAAATGGTTGTCAATAAAAACAAGATCTGTACTGCTTTAACATTTGATGGTGTCAACATAACATTATGGATGGCTTTAATAACTGTTCTAAGGTCCATCCATCCATTTTCTCTGCTTGGTTTAGCAGCCTAAGCAGAGAAGCCCAGATTTCCCATCCCAGCCACCTGCTTATCCAGCGTATCTGGTGGAACACCCGCCTCCCAAGCAAGCTCAGCTCTACCCCCATTCATGAACGAGATCATGAGTTACTTAAACACTTCCACTTTGGGCAGGGGGGAGTTGAACTAAAGTTATGATACAAAAAAACGGGGGGAAAAAAAGAGATAAAAAATATGCTGATTCTAGGATACTGTAACAGTTACAGATGCATGCATGCATGGATGGGTAGTTTAAGTACAGTCTATATTGGGGGTGAGCAATTAATTTGTTATGGTCATACCAGTAAGCTTAATTCAATTCAGCATTATAAATTTGTTTTTCCAATTCGTCACTGTTAGAAGTCACAGTTAGGCAATGAAAACAGGCAAAGTAAAATCAACATTTATCACAATTTAATGAAGATTTCTAAAGGTCATTGTGAACAAAATATGCATGCTTTTGCAAAATTTCCAAGATTTTTAACCTTATTCAATTACTATTTTGTTTGTAGTTTAATTACTCCATCTGCAGTCTTCCCGCTCTAATAAAATTGATTAGCTCACCGCCAGTCTGATGGTCATCCAAAAGTGCAACAAACACTCATGTCATCCAGTTCTCTTGCTCTGATGAAGTTAATTATTTTAGTTACAACATCAACAACAGGTTTGTTTTCACCACTGACTTGCACGTGATCTCTTGGTGTTTAACACAACGCAAGCATACCACCAAGCTTTATTTTAGTCACTTTATCTTGCATCTGCTTCTAAAGTCTGACAGACATGGGCATCCCCTCAGTTGTAACACAGTTTATTCCATTTCATCCCAAGCATCCCAACATCCAGTTACCATAAAAAATCACTCCTTGCTGCTGTCTCTTTCAGTGAGTGCATTACTCCCCGCCCCTCTGCAATTTCAGCATTTTCTGTTATCATACGTACAAAGACACCCAGAACCAAGGAGAAAAAGTTTTAAAAAATGCCAGCTTTGCTTTTTTTTATTGAAGCTCTAGATTTCCTACAATGTTCTTGACTGCTGTGGTTAACTGGAAGAGACATGTTCTCAGCGCTTTCTTTATTTTCAGGGCACATTAGTGTGGGAAAGTCCAGCAAATGTTCTTTAATAAGAGAGAATGGATTGCTGTGCAATTTTGTGGGAAATTACAAAGTTGGTTTTGACTGCTGACTTGCTTCCTGTTTCCTTGTTTCTTTTGTAGCTTTGCTAGCAAAGGTTTAGATATCCTGCTCTGCATCAGTCAAGTTTCTGTCTTCCTTTGCGTGTCCAGACTCATAATAACAAATTAAATTGTAATCCTTTAACATGGCAATCTCCTCTTCCCAAGCTGAGCACATGGCTTACAGCTGACTTTGGTAAACAAATTCATGTCTTGTCATCTCTCATAAAAGCAATGGTATTTCCAAAGATTTCCTGAGATTGAGTTTATCAAAGTTGTAGTTAAATCGGGGAAACTATATGATGTATACTTATTTACACATGAATTTTCCATTGACCTCATGCAGGCAACCAAAAGCCTGGATGTATCTCGAGGTCAAAAAATGCCCAGATCTGGTCTACATTTATCTCTTTATATGAAGCTGAAACTCATATGTGTTTATACTGTATTCATTTTTGAAACACCTGAAAGTAGCAGGTATACAGTGCATTAAGTGTGAGGTGTGTGCGTTTGTGAGTGAAGCTGTGCCAGTTAATGAGGGCCAGAATGAGTGAGTCGAAGTTTGCAGGTCCTGCAGAGGAGAGCAAATGATGAATACACTTCAATCATTTTGAGGGGGGCCTTCATCATTTGTTGGAGCTGTCAAACAGTTATCAGGGCTCACTGTAGGCAGCTGGAGAGAAGGACTGGTCCATAATTGAAAATTGAGTTTAGAAATGTCACATGTAGCCGTCCATCTAAATTTCAAACTGGGAGATCCCTGTGGGCGCTCAGCATGTAGAGACCTGACAGTACCTATCAATCCAAAGTTCAACATTTTTGTCAATAGAGAATCACCAGTAGGAGATTTGTTCATTTTTAACAAGGGGAATGTTGGCCAGTTTCAGTATGAGAATATGCCTCAGGCTGATCTCAGTACTTCACTAAAATCTCATTCTTTGAAAGAATAATTTTTGCTTCTCTATTTTTTACTTACTGTGTAATTGATTAAAAAATTTGACATGTGTCTGGCATTTTACACAATGCTCCCTTATTTAAACCTGCTATCTTTCAAACCCTTCAGTTACTCTTTGATTGCTACGTTTAAAACCAAAAAACAAAGACTTTAACCTTTAAATCACCAGCTGAGTAACCTTTACATTCTTTGCCACAGAACAAAGCTGCCAATTTCCCCAATTTGAGACCCTGACTGAGCTTCATCTGAAACAAAAAGAAATAAAACAACGATGTAGCTAGATCTAAGCTGTCTTTTCCAAAATCCGCAGTGAATGTACTCTCTAGTATGTGTTCACCTTTACGTCCAAGGTCTAACTCCTCCACAGTGGTTTCTAAGCGAGAGAAATGGAACACTAATCTATTCTGGTGTAATCATGCTTTGACCTGGTTAATGGAGGCAGCATACCCCAGGGCAAGATGTAATCAGGAAGACAGTTAATAAAATGAACAAGACCGCTTTACTGATCTTACTAATGTCCCTGACCTTCCCCCAGGGACCACACTTACACGTATGCACGCTCACACTTACATATACGTGCCTTAATGTTAGGTATGCATCCAATGCATCCTTAGGTATTTACGTGGCAGTCAGTTGATTAATGTAAACACAAAGACGAACAGGGACACAGCTTGCTGCAAACATAAATTCACTAACAGTTCACACTCTGAGTTCAGGGGTTTAGGCATCATCTATTTCTGTGTATGTGATTCATTTAGAGCTGGAGGAGAATTCTCTTTACCTGTTGTACATATCAAGTCTACAGAATAGAGTCACGACTCCATAAAAACCTGTCAATCACAGTCTACGACTAAGAAAGCAAGGAAACATGTCACTTAGGACGGGGCTATATTTACATGAATAGCATTGTAACCATGCGACTATCAACACTGACAGAAGTGAAGCACTGACAGAAATAAGAGTGCTATGTTAAGAATAAAAAACAAATAAACAATGAAACAAAATATGTCAAAAATGTGCCTGTTTATGACCCTTTATTGAAATTTACACTGATGTAGGACTGTGATGATTTCAGTATAGGGACTTCTAAGTGTCTGTCAGCTCAGCTATAACCACCCATACATGTTCCCAATTATCTGCTCTGACTTGCTGTTTGACAGTCTTTATTTCTGGCGTCTTCTTTTCTTGTTATCACACTCTCACTTTGATTCGTTGCTATTACACAAGTGTGAAAGTGTTTGCTCTTTATTTTGTTGCAATGGTTCTGTTCTTTGAAGCTACATTCATAAATTTCTTATTCTCCTGAAGACAGGATTCCAGTGTTGACCACATGCCGAACCTTACTCAAACTTTATTTAAATTGTTTGTTGACAAAAATGGCTTTTATTAGGTTTATTGGAAATATTTCATCTGTTAAAGTCACGCTTTACTTCAAGAACGCCAATAATATTTAAAAGTACACTCACCAGCCACTCAACGGCTGTATCATTGTTAACACATATATCGAATCAGCCAATCACATTGGAGCAACAAAACACATTTTCTAAAACAATGCAAAACATAGGCATGCAGACATCGCCGAGAAAACCCGTGTAGATCAAATCAAGCATCAAAATTGAGAAAAATGGGATTTAAATGACTCTGAATGTGGCACAGTTGCTGGTGATACTGGTTGGTCTGAGTATGTCCAAAACTGCTGATCTACTGGGATATTTTCTTTGCAACAATTTCTAGTGGTTTAAAGAAAATGGTCAGAACGAGAGAACATCTCCAGTGAGTTCCCTGGGCAAAATAATCCTTTGCTATCAGCTTGAGGCCAAAATGCTTCGAGCTGATAGGAAACCAATAATAACTCAAATGACCTCTGGTTACAAACAAGTTGTGCAGAAGAGCATCTCTGAATGTACAACAGCAGCAAATGGCCACACTATTGCTGTTAACTTAGAACAACAAACCTTGGCTCACCAAAATTGAACAATAAAAGACTGCAAAAACATTGCCTGGTCTAATGAGTCTCAGTTGCTCAGCAGCATTTATCTCCAGTTCATTGGTAGGATCAGAATTTGGACTAAACAACATGAAAGGACAGATCAAACCTGTCTTGAATCAGCATTTCAGGTGCTGCTGCTGGTGGTGTAATGGCGTTGATGGATATCTTTTGGCACCTTTTGGGCCTTCTCTGTAACCACTTAGCATTGTTTAAATACCACAACCTACCTGAGTACTGTTGCAGACCGTGTTTGTCCCTTTATCATGAAAATGTACCCATCTTTTAATGCCTGCTTCTAGCAGAATAATGTGACATGTCACAAAGCTCAAATCATCTCAAACTGGTTTCATGAACATAACAGTGAGATCATTGTATCCATGCATCCTCCACAGTCACTAGGTCTCAGGACAATAGCACCTTTGTTATGTGGTGTAACTGGGAATTCTCATCATGTATTTGCAGTTGACAAATCTGCAGAAAATCTGATGTCAAAGTGAACTAAAATCTCTAAGTACTGTTTCCAACACCTTATTGAATCTATGCCAGGAACTATTAAGGCTATTAAGGTTTTGAAAGCAAAAAGGGCCTAACCCAGTACTAGCAGTGTAACAATAATAAAGTGTCCAGTGAGTGAATATTTTGTACTGTTGATAGGTACTTTGAAAAACATAGCTGACATGCAGTTCCATCTTTAAACTCATATGCTGAACCTCACTGTAATGATAAACCATAGTCACTCTTTAATCATGGCTTTATAGTGTTAGCAGGTTAGGGGCAGCCTCAGCACTCTCCTTGTGTGGGATGTACTTGAGCCATTTGGTGGATTACAGCAATGCATCAACACGCTTGCAGCAAAAATGAAAATGTAATTCTCTGAGTGCTTGAGGGAAATACAAGATGAGTGGAATGATCTCTCGTTGGAACATGATCACTGGCTGCTGAAAGTACGTTCGGTCCTGTCCTGAAGCTCCGACATTCCCAAATGAAAAACCTATAGCCATAATTCCTACAGGTCATTCCAGGGATATCATTTCCACATATTACAGCTGATGAGTGATAGGTTCTATTCACTGTGCAAGTGGTCTCCTTGGAGTGTGGAAGCATTGTTGTGAAAGTAATATAACATCTTTTAATCAATGAATACATGCATGAATGCATGTACAGGCACAGCAAAATGAATGCAGTCATGATATTGACATCAGGGCACAAAGCTGACAGTGATCGAGTTAAACCCTATTGGCAGTGCAAATGGTTATTGACATGAAACTATTGAGTGTCAGTGTGTGCAAAAGCTGGCAGTAATGGAGAATAAAAATGGAGTTAATTAACTAAAAAATAATTAGCCGAACGGGCTGTCCATGAATCATCAATAAACAACAGGTAACCGATATCAGAACAGTTTACTACTGGAAGCCATCGCTCTCTGGGGACATAAACGTATGCTTTTCTAAGTTTGCAGCCTAATGTACTGCATTTCTAACTGTGCTTTGCTCCAATGTTAAACATTACTATGGGTGGAATTCAGTTACATATTATTATGTATATTCCAAAAGCTATTATAAAGGTGGAGTCCAGGATTCTATATCCACAAGCATTAGTTTACTTTTATTTCAAGGCTTCTATTTTAGTCCAAGGATTGAAAGCATGATTTGGTTTACCGATCTTAACCTCTAGATAAATAAGAGTACGCTCAACGTGTAATTAGGTTTGAAATTTTAATTTGATTTAAATTTAGTTGCCACCTGCAAGAAAATACAGGTGGCACTAAAACCACAGTTTTAAAAAATGCCTTCAAACTCACAGGGACAGGCATTTTGTCCCCATAGGGGCTGTTGGTCCCCACAAGTAAAGTAACACAAAGATATGTAAACATGGTACACATATACATATGAATGCACTACTTGCCCTCTGGTTTCTTATTTCTTTTGCATAGTTGTCACAGTTATATGTTTCAGATCATTAAACAAGAGTCAAAGATAACCAGAATAAAAAAAATGTAGTTTTTCAATGATGATTTCTTTTATCATTGGGAAAAAAGTTACCCAAACACAAATTAAATGTGATTAACCACACTTTTTAGAAAGCTGCCACACCTGTTGAATTAAAACTGAACCGAGTGACAAAGTGATGGAGGCTAAAAGGTTTGAAAAAGCAACACATTGTGACAGGATCTAAAGAAAAAGCTGAGAACCAAAGTCACTGACATCTATCAGTCTGGGAAGGCTTACAAAGCTATTTCTAAGGCTTTGTGAGTCTATGAACCATGGTGAGAGCCATTATCCACAAATGGAGAAAACATGGAACAGTGGTGAAGCTTCCCAGGAGTTGCCAGCCTATTAAAATTACTCAAAGAGCACAGCAATGATTCATCCAGAACCCAGAACAACATCTAAAGAACTGCAGGCCTTACTTGTCTCAGTTAAGGTAAAAACAGTAAAAAAAAAACAACAACAAAAAAACCCAGACTGGGCAAAAATGGCATTGAAGGGGAATACCACTACTGAAAAAACAAACATAAAACAATGGTTCGCCCAAAGGACAATGCCTGGCCATCAATTTGAACCCTGAAGCACACACATATTTGAATCATGAAGCAGGACAGTGATCTGAAAGACATCAGCAAATCCTCTGAATGGTTCACAAAAACAAAATGAAGGTTTTAGTTGCTTGATGGAGATGCTGTGGAATGACCTTAAACAGGCCATTTGTGATCAAAAATCCTCCAAAGTGGCTTAAATAGCACAAGTCTGCAAAAGAGAGTGTGCCAAAATTCCTCCACAGTGATGTGAATGAATCATTGCCAGTTATTGCAAATGTTTGATTCCAGTTCTTTCTGCCAAAGGTGGCACAACCAGCTATTACTGTAGGTTTAGTGGGTAATTACTTTGTCATATATTGCCAGATTCATTTGAAAAACTGTTTCCCTTGATAAATGAAATCATTTAATAACTGCATTCTGTACTTACTCAGGTATCTTAGTAGAACATTACAATTTGTTTGGTGATCATCTAAGCATGACAAACATACTAAAAACTAAGAAATCAGCAAGGGGGCAAAGACTTTTTTCACAGCATAATATACACCTTGCTGATAAAACAGAGAAATCTTAATTTACACGCACTGAGAGTGTTTTGCAAGAGAGTGAATAGTTGCAATCAAAGGTGATGGACTGTCATGACCTTCACGAATGTTGGCAGCAAACCGTGAACAGGAATAATGTAAAGGAGTGGGAAAGAGTGAAAGAGGGATAGAGAGCAAGCAGAGTGTGAGAACATATAAGAAAAGAGAAACATTAAAATAAATTATATGGCAGATTTGTTACTAATAAGGCTCAGCACAACACGCAAGTGGTACATCTTATGTTTAGACTCTGTGGAAAATTCTTTTTGTAATCTCCACACTAATGAGGCCTTGTAATTTCAGCTGAGAGTATACTAGAAAGATTCACAGGAACACAGGAACAAAAACCCCCCAAAACAAACAAGCTCTTAAATCTTTCATGCGAATCCTTATTATCCAAATGCATTGCTCGCTTTCTCCCTCTTGACCTCTATATCTTCCTTTTTCTTCTTGTTTCACTGGCCTGTTTCTTTACAGGGAGTAAAGCTGATGTTTCACAACAGGGAACACCTATGAACATTAGCTTTCAGTCTTTCTGCCTTAGACTTTCTCTATTTTCAGCATTTCTCTCCCTTTGCTTCTCAGTCTGATTAAAATTCTTAGTCTTTGTTTTTTTTCTATCCACAACTTCACTCCTTATTTTCTGCTTTCTTTCTCCCTCCTTCATTCTATTCTCGATCTTCCTCCGCAGTCCAGCTGACAGTATGAAACATGACCTCTCACTTTGCCTTGGTTTCTATTAAGGAACACACACATACAAATGCACACACTCCCACGCACCTTCACATACCACCCAAATCCCAAATGCTATTTCAAACTGCTTTGGAGCTGGGGGGAGACAGGGGCTTATTGAGATGAAGCATGAGGCCTTGGGGGTGACAACGTGGGCATGATTGTCTGCTCGGCTGGCATTCTCTTCCTTGAAACTCCACAGAAGCTAAACCCCACCAGAAACCAGAGCTAACCATAAGAGATAAAAAGTGAGAGTGCTATTTCAATTCTCGGTGTCATGCCATTCATCACAGGCCTCTAATGACAAACTGTGCAGTTAAGCTATCGTTTCCAAGAAGAAATAGGAATTCTTCAGTCAAATCTATCCATAAAAAAAGCAAGGTCCTGGTCAACACAACTCATATCATGCCTGCATAATGGCTCACAATACATCTGACGCCATCAAGAGCATTCTGTCCTCTCCTGCTCAGAATAAATTCTGACTGCCCTCAAATTAATGATCAGTGAAATCTGTGGAAACCATTCAGCATCGCCAAATCAAAGGGAAGGTTATGAATATAAAATGATGAAAGCCATTCAAAGAGCTGCCTTTGATGAGGAGTTAAAAACTTCGACTGACAGCGGTAAATGTTTCTCCGGCCTTTTTTGTAAACCACAGTCTAATGTTTCCTGAAGTAGCACTGGAGGGCACTGATTGCACTGTGGGTGACCAATCTGAGCGGCACGCGTTAATGTGTTTTTTTATGTACAAATGGGTGGGAGAATAACAAATTCCAGATAAGTTTCACTTAACAATCAATTGTAGAATCATAAGAGGTAACAGAAAGAAAGTAGAAACAAGATCCATCTGTCTGCATAATTTTTCAACTATTATTATGACTGGTAAAATGGATATTATGCTTGACCGACGTACCAAAGTGCCCCATTAGGCCAATTAGTGCTTTTTTCCTACACAAGACAGTTCTAATTAATGTGCAAGCAACTTTTTAAAAAATGGTCCTTTGATGTGACCAACTGAGAATTGCTAAGGTAGAAAATTATCCCCTTAACTCCAGACTACCCATGGCACCTTTAATAGCGTCCTCTAAGGTTTAAAAATTCAAACTTTTGTGAAAGTTACTCAGCTGTACCCACTGATGCGTAGGTCAAATATGAAACATTTACATAAAGAAACAAGATTTAAGAACATCTCCAAATTTTCTGTTATTCTGAACCAGAGAAAGCATTTAAAGGGAGCACGACATAGACCAAAGCTTGGGTTTTGAACAACACCCGCAAACGGAGAGAAAAGCAGATACGGCAGATACAGAAAGGCTGAGCAACAAAGTGAATTCCACCGTTGGCGTTCACAATAGTCATGCTACGTTATGTGATCCTGTTAGCTTGCCTGAGTTATTGTATTGGAAACATTGTGGGGCGGTAAGCACCGAAGAGGCAGTAGGCTTTCAGAGGCACAGGGATAGAAGGCTAAATGACAGATGATACACAAATTTAAAGACCACAGGATGGCCCAAGGCAAGCTGGGAGCCACAGACAAGTACCCTTTTACGGTAACACAGACACTGCTACTGCATACTCAAACAGATAAACTCTGGGGGACTCTTATATTAGGCATGCACACAAGCTGCTGTACAATCACACACACTCAACGTACTTGCTGTGTTTCATTTCAGGGGCTGCTTCCTTTGCAAATCTGCATTCCAAGAACAAATCAGAAAAAGGCTGACAGGGCCATGCTATTTTAAAAGCTTGTTCACATGTAGCCTTTGTCGTCCCCCAAATCTGGAGAAAAACAAACCACCATATCGCTTTTGTGCTACGTCTTCTTCCTTGGTTTCTGACTCAGCAAGTGAATGAAGACTGCTCTGATTAGTTCTGTCCACACAGGGAACTTGCAATTAAGCTAAAGCAAGTCTTCATTTAGCAATGAGGTGCACTTGCGTCCTACAGTCTATGGTCCTCTCAAGGACATCATATGTCGTGTCCTTTTAAGGTGTTGACACAGAAGATGAGATTCTGCTAACATCCCATCTATATTTGCATGCACAGAGGTGCCTCAATATCATGCTGTGAATCTAATCTCAGTTTACAGCCCACCATGGTATAAGTCTTCTAGTGCACACTGAAAATGGATTATAATTCTATAAATGCCTTGGAAGGAGTAGTCTGTTGGAGTTTTGCAGAAAGATCAGTAGCCTCCCTTGGTACCTCCTGCTAAGGTGCACTGCAGGAGTTATCAATGGAGAAATCTAATAACACATACTTCTGCAACCTTTCATGTTCCTTGTCTTCCCCTGTTTCGCACTTCCAGTCTATCTTCACCTTCCCTTTCTTGTTTGACTCGTCCAACCGCTTTTGTCTTTGGGCGACTCTTTACAAACGCAAACAATCCCGCACAGACACAGCTAGAGCACCTTTTGAAATGGATGAAAGCTTAGTGACAACATCAAGTCCCGTTATGGTGCCTGTTGTAATTGTGCAATGTTGCCGACAACAAGGACAATAAAAAAAGCCATGGCTTCACATCGAAGCAGAACGGATGGAGAGCGACACGGCGTCTTGGAGTCTCCGGCTGTAATATTTCTCACAGTGTTGTGATGGTGTGCTATTTTCCACCCCACAAGTCACAAAAACTGCCATGTACAAAGCAATACACTCTCTTAGTGAGAAGTTGAAGGTCCCTACTCGAATTACAATAAAAGTAAAAGTAAACGCATATAAAGAAAATAACCTCACAGTCATTTCCCTCAGTTTCTTCAGTTCCTGCAGTTGTGAATGGCTGACTTTGTGCCAGGAATGGGTGCTCCAATTGTAAGGCAATGACAGAGACAATGAGGCAGTGAGACGCAAATGGAGATGGGAAGAACAAATATATGTCTAAAGGGAAACATAAACAGGAGAAATCAATGGACACAGTAAGAAGAGGCTTTTATTGAAAGAAAAACTTTATTATTGTCATTTAGTGTTTTCTTTTCTTTTTTTTTACCATTAAAGGACTGAAAAATGGATAGACATATTTGGTTAGCATTGTACTTATGAGTGCCATGTGACTAAATATACAGTAAACACTAATCAAAATATGCAGTGCCTACAATCCCTGAATACCTCGACCGTACTGTTTAGTCGCCAAAATTTTGCTTTTCAAGTCAAACAAGCCCTATTGTCAAGCATGTTCCAATGAGTGCTTACAAAAGTTATGGTTTTCCTGATAATTTTAGGGGCTGCAGAAAATTTTGAGTTCAAGGACTGTAGAGCACCTGGGTGTGCTGTGCATAAAAAGCTGAGGTCATTAGAGGGAGCATTTTAATTTATGACCAGACTTTGAAAGACTTTGTTTGTATTAAACCCCGTGAATTGCTTGGTATTTCATTCTCTGCTCTTTCTCTTCTCTCTGCTTGTTGAACACATTTAATGTTATGAATTCAGCATCCACTTTGTGGTCTGACGTGGGTTCCTCTGGGTATCCTCTGAGGAAGTCATTTGGACATCAGGTGGTAAAGCACTCTTGTTGGAGTCCCAATTTATGAACTGCGCTGCTCGACTTGCTTGACACAGGCCTGTATATCTAAAGGAGTGCTCACAAATGACATCAAACTCTTTTCTTCTGTAATTAGATGGGATTAGTCTGGGTTGAGAGAAGCAGCCCCAAACGGACGGAGCCTCAAACTCAATTTGCATAATTCAAAACCTCAGGGGCTTGTAAAAAGTAAGTTTGAAGGAAGAATAATGAAAGGGCCAACCTTTTTTTAGTTAGGTTGAGTCTAGAAAATCAACAGACAGATGAACGCTTGATGCCATAGAGAGTCGGAGATGTTTAGTCATGGTAGAAACAGCAGCTTGGTAGTCAGGACAACTATGTCCTGCTCCCAGTGACGCAGGTATCCTTGTTAGTTCTGTTACTCTTCACATGATTTCTCAAGTGCGTACACACTGTTGGCTCATTATTTTTTCTGATTTAGGTGCTGACTGAAAAGTCCAGATGTGTACATGGACAAATTCTTTTTTTCCTCCTTCTTCTCTTTTGTTAGGTTTCCTCTTCTTTTGGTTGCTCCCTTCAGCGGATCATCTGCCTCACCCTATCCCTAGCATCCTCCTCTATCACACCAACCTTCTGAATGTCCACCTTCACCATTTCCATGAATCTTGCCTGAGGTCTTCCTCCTTCTGCCTGGCAGCTCCATCTTGAACATCCTTTGTCAAATCTATCCACTATCTCTCCTCAACACATGTCCAAACCATTTCAGCCTCTCTTTGTCTCCAAAATTCTTCTCGTTGTCCTTGTTTTGAATCCTGTCGTCCCCGGTCACTCCCAGTGGAAATCTTAACATCTTCAGCTCTGCCACCTCCAGCTTGGCCTCCTGTCTATTGTCAGTCTTGCTGTCTTGACACCATACATCATAGCAGATACTACTTCAGTCTCGTAAACCATCCCTTTCACTCCTGCTTATATCTTTATGCCACAAATTACCCCTGACACTTGTTCCCTCCCACTCCACATGCTCAACTGTCTGTTGTTTTGGATGGTTGACCCCAGGTATTTAAACTTGCACATCTTTACTACCTCTACTCCTTTCATTTTCACTGTTACACACTGTCTCCCTCATTCACAAAACTGTATTCTGTTTTTTATTTTACTGACTTTCACTCCTCTTCTCCTCAGATCTCCACCCCTCCAGATTCTACAGCCTCTCTTATTTCCAAAGCTGAATTTTGTTTTGTTACTATAATGACTACAATGTTGAGGTAAATGCCTGACTTTTCCGTTTTTGAAACTTGCCAGTAGTTTGCACCTTGTGGTCAATCCCCTGTGCATCTGCAATATGTTTTGATCCACAAGGGAACGAGCAAACCTACTCCTGGAGAAGCTTCTTGACCTGCTGTGCTGTTATAAAAGGGTTTTTTGTTTTTGTGCCTCTCAGTCTGCCAGTTTCTTTCTCACTTCCTACTTTTCTTTAGTACTTACTACATTTTAAGCACTCTTTGGTGCATGAAATAATGTTGAAACAATACACAGCTGGATAAAACAGCTGTTTGTAGTCAAGTACTTCATGGTTAAATCCTTGTGATGCAAAACTTGTTTTAAGGCTACAGCTCACACATAATTTGTCATGGTCCCTGTGCCTCCCCGGACAGCCCAGTGTGGCCACAAGTGTTTGTTGTTTTACTCTCTCTCTGCTCCCCTCACCTTGCTCTCTCTCTCTCTCCTACCTGTCTGCCTGGGCGGAGCTCTGATTGGGCTCCCGCCCTTGGCCCACGCACCTGCAGCTGATCTCCGGTGATTTGCAGCTCTTCTTAAGACAGGGGCTCTGAGCTACTCGTCGCTGGAATATTGAGTAACTCTCGTTAGTATTGCCTGGCTTCATTGCGATTCTGTTGTTCCCGTGCTTGCCTCCGACTTACCCTCGTCTGTGTTAATAGGTTTACCTGGATCAGCCCTTTTGTGACCCCTGGACCCCGTGAGTGTGAGTGGGCAGCTTGTGTGGAGATTGTTTGGACAAGCAGCGGAGCAAGTGCGAAGAAGTGTGTTTCCCCAGCCTATTGATCCCCGGAACCCTGGAGTCCCCCCCCTTCACGTGTACATTTCGCACCAGTGTGATTAATAAAGTATTGTTGAACTGTGCTTTCTCAGTCTGCATCTGAATCCATTCCACCAACGTGACATAATTCCTTCAGGACTGTAAACCAACCTAAATTAAATCAGATAGTCTTGTTATTTCAACTAGAATCTCACTATTAATACAAATGTTACAGCTCAAAGACCAATGTTACAACCCAAAGGGCCTTTTAGTAAATAGCACAGGTCTTTGGTCAGTCTGATGTAGTCTTGTAAATGCTGTAAATTCTGCAAATGCTCCACTGACGCTCACACAGAATTACAATTTAAACCCTTAGCCAATCCATTACCAGTGGCATCACTGGAAGCCTTATATATTTTATTTAAACCATATTTTTCCCCTTTTTTTCAACATCCCTGATGCAGTTTCTCTACTTCCATTAAAAAAAGAACTGTTTGAGAGCCACTCATATACACTCACAGGCCACTTCACTTCAGGTACACCTTGCTGATATTGGGTTAGATCTCCTTTAACCTTCATAACTACCTTAATTCTGAATCGCATAGATTGAACAAGTTGCTGGAAACATATCTTGGAGATTTTGCCCCGTATCTGAAATAATCTTTTTTGACATAGCGCATTATCCTCCTGGAAAAAGCCATCAGAAGATGGGTCACAATGTACAATGGACATGATCAGGAACAACACACAGGTAGGCTGTAGTATTTATAGGATGCTCAGTTGTTACTAAGAAGTCCCAATTGTGCTCAGAAAGCTTTCTTCCTCATTCTGATGCTCAATTTGAACTTGACCAGGTTGTCTTGACAATGTCTGCATGTCTAAATGCACTGGGTTACTGCCATGGGATAGGACGATTACATATTTGCATTACGCAGTTGAACAGGTGTACCTAACAAAGTAGCCAGTGAGCGTATACTGATCTGCTAAAGCCAACTTTACAACTGATATCAGCACTACTACTACTAACATTACTACCACCGAAGAACTGTCTATGTATTTCAAATATGACATCCTAATTCTAATACATCCAAGATCAAATGGTTTGAATATACCTACTGGTTTTATAACTCAACACAGGGCTGTCAAATCCATTCCACCTTCTCAAGTTCAAATAGCAGACATACGTTTTTATCCTTTGCTAAAGTTATAACACTGCCTTAAGTCATTGGCTGTCTTAATCTTCCTTCGTCTAAGCTCTTTTAATACGATTTGGTTGCGGTGGGCAAGTCAAGGTCTGGGGAAAAGTATGTAGAGAGGACCCACTGCAATGCAACACTCTGGGACCAACAGAATGAAACTCCAAATTGAAAATGGCGCCCACCTTGGCCGGGTCAATGATCTGTGTGTTAGTGTGTGTATGTACAAACGTGTGTGTGTTGGGGGGAGAGAGAGAGAGAGAGAAAGGGACAGAACTGCAAGTAGAGCACTTTCTTGAGCAATGGAGCGCATCTGCATAAAAGGCAGGTTGAAATCTTGGAATCCTTTTAGTGTGTTAGACATATAAATTGCCTTTCACGGTGCTACATAAATCAGAAAGGACTATGCATGTGTGGCCTTTCTCTGCCTCTCTGTCTTCTGTCTCTCTGCAGCCATACTCCTCTTCCTATGGTGCTGATGTGACTGTGTGTGTGCGCGCGTGCGCCTGTACGTTGCTTTCTGACAAAAGCTGCTCTTGACAAGCCAAGCCTGCCCCCTCTCAACACCCGTCTTATCCGCTAACATCGTGATCCATCATGCTGTGGTTCACTGGAACCCCTCCCACACACACAACGATCCCCTGCTCTCATCCTCACCTCCACCCTCCAAGCTGCCACTCTGACCTGCCTCAATCCTTCCCCTTCCTCCTCCCACTTACCTTCCTCATCTCATCACGCTTTCTCATGCCTCCGCTCTGTGTGCCACACTCCCTCAATCCCACCCATCTGCACACCATTTCCTCCTCCCTCCCGCCCTGTGAGTCTCCCTTACTCCCTCTCGCCCCCTCTCCTGCTTCAAGTGTTTATCTCGCTGCCTGCGCTCCAGTCATCCAAGCAGTCAGTGGAAAGAAAGAGAGCTCTCTCTCTCCTGGGTCTGTGACCCTTGTCAGGGGGACAAACTGCCCACCGCTGCTTGCCTACACAGCTGGAAAATTAAGAACTTGTGGGGGCGGGAAGGTTCACGGTGTTTGTGTGTTAATGTGTGTGCGTGACAGGGAAGGAGGGAGATGCTCATAGATCAGTCTTGAATGTGGGGAAAAAAGAGAGAGCGAGATGGTATGTGAATGTGTGTGAGACTATAAAGAGTGTGCGCACGTGTGTGTGTGTGTGTGTGTGTGTGTGTGTGTAAGTGTAAGAGAGAGATCAGGTTAAGCAGTCTTGTTTAGAGAGGAAACAAGCTGCAGATGGTTGTGGGTGTCCAGCTGTTACTCCATCTAATGGGTTAATGAGTATCACAGCACCATCCAACTTGCCTTGTCTTCCTCTTTGTCTCTCGTGTTTTCTCTCTATCCCACATTAGCCTGGCACACAACCACATGACTATTTTGTGAACATGACTATTTTGTGAACAAATAGCTCAAAAGAAAACCAAAGAGACAAAAAAAATAGAGAACTTTAGGACCATCCCCTTCCTCCATTAACAATCACAAACAGCATCTGCTGCTTGTTTTCTATGAAGGTATTAATTTCAAAGCCGCTGCCCAGGTTTCTGTTATTGTTGCATAACATTACTGGGGTTCTTTGACCTTAAAGCAAATCAATTGCCCTGCGGGACTATGGAAACACTAAAGAGTGTCGGGATTCTTTATTTGCAGGATTTTCTCAGGGGGGGTTTTGACAAAGTGCCTACCAAGGTGTGGATAAAAAAAAAGAAAGAAGCAACATAAAAAAACCACAATCCTCAAAACTACCAGCACATGTTTCAAAACCATCCGTGGGCGAGCAAACAGTGAATGAGTTTTAAAAGGATGAAATATGAACCATTCGCAACACATTTTTTTTGAGATAGAGTACCCTGAGAGAAAATGACTCCTTCTCTTTGGTTTATGTGAAAGATGTAACACAAAAAACCCAAATGGTTGCACACAACTAGACTGCAGACAGGGTTATGGATTTCTGATTTGTTTTCATAAAGTTTAGTTTCATTTTCAGGCTTGCGCATGGGCCCACGTAAGTGAGGTTCAGAACATACAAATGCTTGTGGAGACACCTCACAAGCCAAGAGACACAACGTTTGTTTTGATCTTTTAAAAAAAATGCTTTCATCGGATCAAGTGTCTCTTTAATGACCGGCCTGATTTGGGGTTTTTAACTCAAGGGACATAATTAAAACGCGTAAAACAATTAGACACAAAGAAAACAAAATCGGCTGGAGCATTAAATTATATATTCAAAAGGTACCAAAGCTAAAATTATAGGGGACATCTTCTGTTTGTTGTTTTTCTGAGAGAAGAAAGAAAACAAATCAATCAGCCAATGCACATGCAAATCCACAAACGTACACGCCAGAAATGTGTCCTCAACTTTAAGAGAAATGTGCAGGAATGTGAATGTGTAATCAATTAATTGGCTATTATGAGATATTATAGATATTATGTCTCCAAGCATCTTTAAAAGATATGACAACATGATAAACACGGATTTTAAAACATATAAAATATAATGCAGTGTCTTTCTTGTCTTTCATATTTTTTCCATTACATTCTTATATGAAAAAAACCTAAAAGGATAAACAGATGGTTTTCTTTTTTCACCATAATTGTTAAGCTAAAATGTCTGTTGTTCACTCACATGTATTTTAGTATATTAGTATTTAGTATTTATTTATTTATTGTCATTGTCAGAGAACAATGAAATTGCATTTGGGGCTTCCGTACAACCCGTAAATAAAATAATGAAGAAAATAATAAATACCCCTTAAAACCCAAGTGTAAATATTTAACCCAGTGTGACTCCAGTGCAATAAGACAATCCTGTATAGACCTGTACCTTCTCCCTGAGGGCAGCAGGTGGAAAAGGTGGCGCGCAGGGTGATGTTGGTCCCGCAGAACACTGTGCACCCGTCTCAGACAGCGAGTGGGGAAGATATTACTGATCTCTGGCAGACTTATTCCAATAATTCTGCCAGCTTCTTTCACCAGTCAGTCATGTGCTCATGACTGACTGCTCAATTTGTTCACACCTGCTAGCAAAGTGTAGAGCATGGATGGCCCTGAAAGCATACACACTCCTCTTAACCATGCCATACAACTGCTGTTGTATGGCAAACCTTTATTGTGAAAGGTTTACGTGGAAAACAAACAAGCGGACAGCGGAGCCACGCGATGGTTTTACCGTCATTGTTGCTAACGACAACACGTAAAAACAGGCGCTTGTCCGTCCATAGTGTGGTTTTATTAAATATAAGAGAAAGAGAGAACTTTAAGAAATTAATATAGCCACTACAGTGACCATCAAAACGATGAAAAAATATTGCTGTAAACGGTTTATTTTACGACACCACGAAACAAACGATAGCGTAAAACGAAACGATAGACGTTTTTATATCGTCATCCGATATATATCGTTATATCGAACAGCCCTCGTGTCCACTTCCTGCTCACTACAAGATAATATCTTATGATTGTTATTAAATTATGTAAAGTTGATCAAAATGTTACTACTGACCTAGAATACTCTCTACATTTCTTTAATTGTGAAATCATTCATGCTCTACTACACGACAGTTATAATGTTAACTGATGTGCAGCAGTGGTTTTAGCATTTAACATTTCTTTGACAACAAAGAATTCCTTGTCCTTCATCTCCCATAAGATCCATACATAAAACTGTGAATATGTTTAGGATGGATTCTCCTCAAGATAGAAACACACCACTAAAATGGAGCTCTGGCAGACGGTGTTTTAGGTTGTCTTTGGACATTAAAATAATGTGGCAGGCGATGTAATATTTAAAAGTGCTCAAAGCTCGCCATTTCTTTCTCTTTTGAAGTGATCTAAATATCTGTGACACAGCAGATGGACCCTCAACATGTCTGTGCTGCAGCTCTACTTTAGTGTCCAGTGCTGGCCAGCATCTTGTAACAGTGCTTTGCCCTCCAGGACTCTGCACCTTTTCACATGACTGAGAACTATGAATAGCCACAAGATAATTGGTGCTCAAATACTACTGGCAAAGCTGGCTAAGTGAAATAGGGTATCTGTATTTTGGTCAAAATGTCCAAAGTGATCACTCGCAAGGTCAAGTTATATTCTCATCCACTCCGTGTACATGCCTACAGGGCTGGCTGAAAATGAACCTGTGAAGTTCAAGCTGAGTTTCATCTTAGCTTTTTCATTCACTTTAGCATTTCATGTCATGCCATATGGGTACAAAGTATAAAGCAGTGTACCTGGTCTATTTATCTAGCTACAGGACACGACTCCATCTAGTTATTTTTCTATCATCTTCAGTCGGGAACTCCAATGTATTTCTACCTTTATGATGATTTTTCAGTTGAAGGCAGTTCCCCACTTGTGGTAGCCAAGTTTTTTCCAACTGGGGGAACATGCATTACTATTACTATTGAGTATTACTACTACTCTCTTGTAGCCAGAGCAGTTCGGCAATTTTTTAGTGGTTTGGGTTGTTATTTTTATCTGTTATGACAACAGCATAGGGCGAGGAATCTTTGATGGATACAACTCTGCAATAAAGAGCACTAGGGAAGCAAAGTATTGTTATGGTTTTTAATAAGCTCTCTCTCTCACACACACACACACATGCACACACGCATGCACACACCGTAATATTTTCTTAGTTTACAATGGTAGCTAAGAAAATGTTACTGAATATTTTTTTTCTAAGAAGCCAAACGGAAGTGAAATTTCTGTCACATAAGGCAACACACCCCAACTGGCTTTTGTTGAAGAGCTCAGTATTGCCTAAAGGCAGGAAAACCCCTGAGTAAGTAGAAGTGACAAATACGCTGTTTGGGAATTATTTTTTTTTAATGTGACCTATTTTGATTTGGTAAGATACTGATGCTTTGCAGCTGCCTTTGCAGTTACTTTATGGTTTATAAAGAATGAACTCCAAAAGTATAAGACCTAATGGGTGGCTGAGGCAGTGAACTGGGGCCCAGAAGGTCAGGATGCGCCCAGTCTGACTATCAAATGGACCCCTCCTCTGCATTACACTAGATAATTATTTATCTAGTGGGGCGATCGTAGCTCAAGAGCTGGCAGGTCGTCTTGTAATCGGAAGGTTGCCGCTTCGAGCCCCGGCTCGGACAGTCTCGGTCGTTGTGTCCTTGGGCAAGACACTTCACCCGTTGCCTACTGGTGGTGGTCAGAGGGCCCGGTGGCGCCAGTGTCCGGCAGCCTCGCCTCTGTCAGTGCGCCCCAGGCCACCTGTAGCTACAATGTAGCTTGCCATCACCAGTGTGTGGATGACTGGATGTGTAAAGCGCTTTGGGGTCCTTAGGGACTAGTAGAGCGCTATACAAATACAGGCCATTTACCATTTATTTATTCACCGTGTTACAGAAGAGTGGGCACATTATAAAAGCTCAACACATTAGCTGCACTATATGTTTCAGTCATGTTTCCATCTTGAGAACTACAGGCTAACTTTTTGTTATGCAGTATGTATTTTCCTGCAAATATTTATTCAATCGTTTTACACCACACTGATTATAATAGCCAGAGCGGTATGCTGGTTTCTTATAGAGTAGTGGTTGGCCTTTATATTATGTTACACAAGAAAACTAAAGTGGTGCTCAAAGGAGGAAGGAGAGAAGATAGCAGGACCTGTGACTGCAGCTGTTATCCATGGTGGGGATCAAAAGACGGAATGATATTATTTGTATAAATAAAACTATATGCTATTACTTTAACACTTACACTGCGTCTGAAAGAAACAGACTCTGACAAGAGACAAGCTTTGTTTGCTTTCATATAATGTGGTGGTAAGTCCCCCCCCCCCCTCCCTTAAAAGTTTTTACACCTGTGATCAACTTAAGGAAGTGCCCAGGCTCATGACAATGAAGTTCTGTAGAAAAACTAAATAAATGTATAAATGCCAATTAGATATTAATTGTGCACTAATTTTGTTCAATTTCACATGACATATATTTTTTCAGAATTTAAGAGATATAGTGAATGGCTTTAAATGCTTGTTTTGTTTTCAGTTATCACATCGAGTTATGATTTAAAATCATTCCTTTGTTTTATGCTTTCATAGTATGAAACTAATTAAGGGCCCTACATCCATAACTGATATAATAGGACTACGTCTTTGATCACAAAGCTGATCTGTTGATACTTAAGAAGTCAAATGCACGAGCACTCAGGAAACAAAGGCTGAATGTGCAAATGTGCTGCCCGACATGTGAGGAATATGTGCGCAGGCACACACACACACAAACAGCTGAAGCTGAGTAATTACGAGAGAGTGCTGCATGGTACATCAATATTCGATAAGACAAACATCATGAATATTCATTAGTTTGTTTACTCTCCCAGAGTGACAGACAAGACAAAAACCGTTCCACTGAGATATGTCATTGGCCCAAAGTAACACACTCTGACACAGGCACGGACACACACGCTGATTCACTTACACTGATAAAAGTTTACGACAAGCAGTAAAAGGCGCACACATTCTCACACACACACACACACACACACACACACACACACACACACACACACACACACACACACACACACAAGACTTCATCAAAAAAAAAAAATCACATAACACACAGATGGGAAAGACAATAATTTCGCTTTCCTCACACGTAAACAAACGCATCCTCTACCCTCTCTCTACATGACAGCTGTAAAACTCTTCCCCAACTTTGTCTCTCTAACTTTCCCTGGGTTAAAATTAAAACCCCTCAAGGTCAGGTTGGATAATCAACTTTCTTGCCTGTGCTGCTTCATTAGCACCGCTGAGCGATATTTCCTCAGTTTTTTTCTCCTGTTGTTTTTCCAATTGGTCTAATCTCTCTGTGCCCCAATATCCCGCTGTAATCCGAGAGCTGTGTGAAAACTGCCTCTAGTGATCGCGGCAAACACAGCCACAGATGTCAGTGCACTTCCTGGTGCAGGCACACTGCTGCATGCATAAGCACTAATGACCCTCGAAACACTGCATGGTTCATAATATAGAAGGAGAGGCAGGTAGAATGACAGTGAGAACATTAGCATGTGTATGCAAATTGACTTTTTTTTTTTTAAATGAAGCCGGATCTTCTCTCTTGTGTCATCCATCACTGAAATGGCAATGTCTGATGATGGGTTTGTGGTCGTACACCACAGCTCACCGGGCATCTGCTCTCCCTGGCAACCTTGTGGAGGACAAACAGAGAGTCGAGGACTGCTGCAGAAAGCTTCAAAATTGAGATTAACCCCTTAGCTCGTCACAAATGAGAAGACAATATTATAATTACTCCTCAAGTGAGCTGTTTCTGTTTTTCCATTTGCCTTTTATCTTTCCACCAGGCGGTGGCCATATGGTGCATTGTTTATGTGTATGTGCGTGTTTCGATGTTTTGGTGTGTATGTACGCATGAGAGGGAGCAAGTATAGCTCGAAAAATCCCATTAAGGGGGATATGTATTGGTTTGCTGTGTTATTCAAAGCTTTCTGGGACATTAGTACCGACATATCTTTCAATGTCAGTGCAAACGGCAGAAAACAAACTAATCTGCTTCCCTTTTCCCCCCACTTTCTCTCTTTTCCTTTTTGAAAGTTTGCTTTCATCCCTCTGTGTTGCTCTACATCCATTCTTAGCTTCTTTTTTTTATTTCTTTTTCCCCTCCTCTCTATGCTGCTGCAAGGTACTTCATTTTCTTTCAAACTCCCTTCTGTCTGTCCTCTTAATACCACGAAAGCTTGTACTGATAAGCTATCAATGCACTGGGGTTTTTTTTTCCCTTCTGGAGCTGAACTTGGTTTATAATAGTATATTTTCTACCTCTGTACATGCAAAATCCAAAAAAAAACCCAACCCAAAACATTAAAAAAATATGGTCCTACAGCACTGTATAGTCAAAAGTTACCCCTGATTTCTTTTTATTTTGTGTCCAAGAAGCCAGATTTTCTTTTAATGTGGTCTTGAACAATAGTTCTCCAGGCTTCCTGGAGGTCTCTCAAAGGTTTTCTTTGGACTGTGGCTGCTGTTTCATTTATTTTCACTCATATTCTTTTACCTGACCAATGAATGTTTTCTTTTGTTAAGCCACTTAACATTGACCTATGATGCACTAAGGTATATAAAGACACCTAACCAAAAAAAACAAACCCTTTTTAAATTGTATCTATAGGGACATTATTACTAGCAGCCTGTTGCTTGTCTCCAATTCTTTGAATCTCAGATAAAATAAAATAAGAAACCTGGACAAGTGAAGGTCAAAAGATGACAGGCCTTAACCTTTGACATCAAGAAGACATGGCACAGTTAGTCCAGGCACATCTCAGCACCCTTGTGAGTCTTCTAGTGGCTCCAAAACAATGTACAGTAAACGAACAGCATCTGAAAGTAATGTCTTTAAAAATAAAATTAAAAAAAGCAAAGACTTAAGACAGGACCCGGGAGATGCATTTCTCTCCCATCACTTGCTGAAGCCTCATCAGAAGTGATGACAGTGCAAGGCTAGCTGTCAAGGAGCCATTCTCAATGAAATGAAGCAGGGTTAAAATGCTGAGGTATGCCAAATTACACAAGTCCTGGGCTCAAATCAGTAGCAAGAGGACTTGATGATGATGAGTGAATCCAAATTTAAAATGTTTGCTTCAGATTGGTGTCACTATCTATGCTGTGGAAGTTCTATTATGATTCGGAGCAGCATTTTAGTTAGTGGTGTTGGAGAGTTTGTCAAAATTGCTGCAATTGTGAAGACTGAAAATTACTGTCAGATTTTGATCCACCATGCAACACCATCTGGAAAGTGTCTGATTGGCAATGGCTTCATTTCTCAGCAATGATCCCAAACACTCTCCCAATGGTGCAAAACATATCTTGATAGATAAAGAAAAATGGAGCAGTATCAGTCATGGATTGGCTTCCCCACAGCCAGAACCTCGACATTACTGAAACAGTGTGAAATCATCTTGGCAGAGAACAAAACAAAAGGCAGCCAACATCCAAAGAAGAGCTTTGAATGTCCTTCAGGAAGTCTCAAGAAATATTCCTGAACTTCAAGAAATTACAGGAAAGGTGGCCTAAGAAATTACAGGTTATGTTGAAGAACTCAATAAATATTTGCACATTTCAATGAACTGCTAAAACTCAGTTATTCAGCTTTTTCCAATCAAATGTAATGAAATGAGAGACAGATCAAGACAGTACTGTAGATATAGTGCTTTTATGAAAGATGCAGTAATGGCTGTGATAGAATAATTGGTATTTTTAATTTAAGCACAGAGATTAAGTATAACAATACATATTGCATACACTATGGCAACAACATATTATTATCAACATTCCAGGATTGCAGAAAATTGGATGAGTTGTTTAATACCTCTGCAGAAGTAATTATACTGATGCTGAAAGTTTTGTTGATGGTTCTAAAGTGTATAAATCTACACAGAAGGATAATTATATCCCAGTTCATCAGCAGCTTATAAAACAGCATCTGTGTTGGTGAGGCAATAATGGTCTATTTCACATGATAAGTGCTGAAAATACTAATGTCCATCGTACGTTGATAGGTCCAGTACATTGTCTCATCTGTTATTTTTTTGAACATACAGTGAATAGACATTTTTGTGAATATTTACTAGGTAACAATAGCATGACATGCAAAATATCTAATATATAACACTCTCACTCCCCAGAGGTGCGAAAACGAGAATTTCCCAGAGGAGATCAATAACCTATCAGGTTCATTTTTATCATCACTCACCATGCTTATATCAGATATCTCACCCACTTGAATGCTAACCATGTAGAGCTTTTCCCTCAAGAGGGTTCAGTTGCTACCTCACAACAATCTCCACCCAGTAGCATCAAGAGCAAGGACATCCACAGGGAAAGACACACATAGCAATTTTCTTTCTAGATGTATCAAAACTGAATCGAATGAATACATTAAAATCCTCAGTATATTTGCTGTATCACCGAGAGTGCCTGATGAAAAATGCACGTACTGAAACAGTTTAATTTATGCAGCATAGGCAATTGTTTTTTAAAAACAGAAAGCCACATAATAATACATAATGTTAGATTTGTTGAAAGCTCTGTCATAATGTTTGCCTGTGTGTATTACATATGTGTGCATTATATATATATGTATGTATATGTGTGCGCTACTTTTGTATAAGCAATGCCTAAGGCCCAGCCTTCAGCACTGAGCATTTCAGATAGGTGACGAGATAAAAGGCGAATAAATATATGGAAGATGGGGAAGAAAACACACAACAAAAATCAAAAGAAAGAAGCCAAAGAAAGGAGACAAAAATAAACACAGAAATAAGATAAGACAAGCTTTGTGTGGATGCTTTTAATCAGACAATGCAACATCCATTCCACACAGTTACACATTTGGTTTGTGCCCTTGCACATTTCTGACCTTTCTCTTGCGTGAGTGTTTGGTATTGAGTGTGTGCTGCTGGTACATGTTTTTGAATAATAACTTGTTTCCTGTGAGTTAAGCGACAGGGTAGGCAGGTGTGCAGAACATCTATTGCAGTGTGTCGCTTTTATTAGAAAGATTCCTGTTTTTAGACTTTTTTCCTCTTGATAGCTGCAGTGTCGTGCAGCTCACAGCGCACTCTCAACAGTTATTCCTCCTTATACCTCACTGAGCATACTCTTGGTTCAATCCCATAAGGCTATTCATAAGGTTTTCTTACAAAGACTTATTATGCACACAGTAGCAATAACAAAACCATTAGCAAATTGTTCAAAGTACTGTGTGCTGAATGGTGCCTTTTGTTTATGGATAATGGACTCCCTCATAGGCTCTTTATAATAGTGGATGTCTAATTTTGGCTGAAAAGAGCAAAGACAGAAAACAACAGATCTGCTTGCACTGTTTGAACTGGCTCTGAAAAAAAAAAAAACAAGCTTGTCATACGAGATGCAGCATTTTAAAACTCAAATATCTTTTAGGATACTTAAAAACATTTAGGTTCTGCATGGATTTTACTCTGCGTGTCCAAAAAACTGAAAATGAAATTTAAAGCAGCCATAATCATTGTGGACATACCCTGCAAATATAGGAGCTTTGTATTGCACAGTTATATATAGCTTTAATGCCAATAAGATAGAAACTTCAAATGCAAGTTTAATCTATGAAAATTGAATTAAGCTGTAGTATGAATTATATTCCTAGCTCTTTTTTAAAATAAAGGATGGATT
Organism: Maylandia zebra; assembly: GCF_041146795.1. Classification (NCBI taxonomy): domain Eukaryota; kingdom Metazoa; phylum Chordata; class Actinopteri; order Cichliformes; family Cichlidae; genus Maylandia; species Maylandia zebra. The sequence continues at coordinate 17,789,335 of NC_135175.1, read as the reverse complement.
TAAAAGTAAAAGTTAACAGTGGACTTGCATAAAGAATGAGGAAATATTAAAAAAAAGCTGCAAGACTGAGTTCTCATTCGTTGTATACAACAATCCATACACCTCAACAAAATGCTTTAAACCACTTCACAGATGTAGCATGCAAAATTCTGCAATTAACCACACACAGTGTCAGTGCCTGGAAATAACTGTTATTTCAACACATAGCAGAAGTGCAAGTGCAGGATGTTTAAAGCAACTGCAAAGGACTTGAATTGTTTCTTCCCCTTTCTTTTTCAAGTGGTTCTGATAAGTCAATACAGTGGATGTCTCTGTTTTTATTCACAGCTCTGTGTTCGAACGTGTATCCCTGACATCTGAACGAGGTTGGAGTACGACAGCCACGGAGCCTACGCACTGTGTAATATTTTATCCAGAATATTTTTGCTTGTCATTCTGAATTACAAATGAATAAACAAGTTGCAAATAAGGACTTCAAAGGACTACCTTTACCTCTGAGTGTGAACTAGTCTGGAGCAAAACATTACCGAGAGCAGCCCATACCATTTGATCTTTGGCTGTGAAGCACAGCACTAATTTCAGCTGCCAGCAGCTGTAAGTGTCATATTGTGCTGAAGTAAGGACCCAAATGCAGAGAGGCATAGATCAACAGAAAGCGAGCTGTTTAATAGGCTGATAAAAATCCAGAAGATTAATCCAAAATAAGAGCAAACAGAGTCCAAACCACAAAAAAATGAAATCTTAGTAACATGCAGAGGATGCAGACAACAACACAACGCGAAACAAGCAAACTGAGACGGCTTTAAATAAATACAAATAGCGCAATCAGGGGAGTGGAGTCACCTGGGTATCAAAAAACAAAAGGCAAGACGTGAGAGACAGGAGACTATCAAAATAAAACAGGAAATAACTGACTAACCACAAAGACTATACACTTAAATCTGACACAGAAGGACACAAGGGGCAAGGCTATGAAAATAATATGACAAATCCACAACTGAATAATGTGAATAAACATGAAGTGAAACAAAGAATGAAGGTTTTAGAAATGTGAAAATCAAACATAAACAATAAACAAAAACATCAAGTTTATGAAAACGTGAAAAAAGTGTTTATAAGAAAAACACAAAAATTCTCTTTCCTGATTAGGTCACAAAAAATATTGTCCCGAGTAGTAAACATCCAGGTTACTTTGAAGTTTGAACCACCTCACATGACACAGCAGCCCCAACCAGTTAGAGGTGTTTGGCCCTCAGCTGTGACACTAATTCTCAGGACAGACTGGTGGTCACGGTGGATCAGTAGAGAACTGCACAGGCTCCATCGGGGAAAGGGATCAAGGTCCAATGCCATCAACAGCAGACTTGTGAAGATCTATGCCAACCGGCTCTGTGACGTACTGCAGCAGCTGTTCAACCTGAACGTGTGTCTGGAGAGAGTGCCAGACTATCTTTGCAAAGTTCCAGCTCCAAAAAACAAAACAAAATAAACACTACAGACCAGAGGCCTTAACCTTTGAAGACATGGCACAGTTTCTTCTGGCACATCTCAGCACCCCGGTGAGTCTTCTAGTGGCCATACTGCTGTTTGCCTACCAGCTCTTGGTGGAGCTGACACAATCATCTACATGCTGAAGAGGCCTTGCTCCCTCCCGGACAGGTCAGGCAGCACTGTAAGAATTATTCTTCAACATGTTCCAGCCTAGACTGCTAAGAAGAAAGCTGGGAGAGATGCGGGTGTGCACTCCTGTGATAAGATGCATCAAAGACTACCTGCCAGGAAGACGTCCCTGAGAATTCAGAACCATGAGACCGCTGTGTTCAACACTGGGGGTTACACAGGTGATATATTGTCTCCCTTCCTGTTCACAATCCACACCTCTAACTTTAAGTTCAACTCTTGGTAGGCGGGAACAGAAAAATGGGGAGCGAGTAAACAGCTTGATGAAGGGGTGTGGGATTAACCACCTTTAAATTAATGTGGCCAAGATCAATTCTAGGGACTGATATTTATAAGTGTCACAATTGATTCGGCTAATTTGTCTGGTTCCCTTAGTGATCCCTGATTTTCTGTGTGGGAAGACAGTAGATCTATACAAGCAAGCTTTTTATTATCTCTGAGTCTAAACACAAACATCCATGTGTGGATGATCCTGTTTTGCTATGTGAAACTGTCATTATTGAGAGGAACTGATAAGCATGGAGGTGTACTTTTCTTATGGACTGGGCAACAGAACTGGCTCTCAGCTGGAATCGATTCTCATTTCCCATCCCTATCCAGTGTGCTGTTTGTGGAAGGAGGCTGCAAACACTCATCTGAAACGGTCAGAGCAGACGATAACTAATAACTGAGAAGTGTGAGCATTTTCAGCATCCACTGCAGTATTCTTCACATGCTTTTGCAGTCCGTGGTAATGAGTGCATTCTTGTGTGCTGCTGGTGCTGGGGAATTAAGATGAATGCTGATCAAGTGAAGAAAGTTAATCAGGAAGCCCAACTCTGTCCTTGGTTCTCTCTCTCGGACTCTCTGCAGGTGGTGGTGAAGGGAGAAGACTTCAAACTGGGAACTATGAGGGATAATTGCTCTCACTACCTCCAATATAGAAGGCTGGATTTCAGTTTGAGGCTGATGTAGCTCAGATGCAACAGGGAGACTGTCTTTACAGAAGTCAATATACTGTTTAACTCATCCGATATGTGACAGATCACGGTCACATTGACTATCTCTACAGCTTGGGCTGGTTTAATTGAGCTAAAACTGCAACTGTGCACATCCAGTGCACATCCAATACCAGCAAAAACTATTTTTCTTTTTACATCCATTGCTATTGCTCGCACTAGAATAAGCATATCATTAAATCAAACAAAGAATATGCCGAATGAAATTTTGATGTATTGGAAAAGTATATTTCCTAATGGTTACTTATTCTTTTTGTCTATACTTGCATTAAAAAGGGTTTGTTCACTATTGGGGAAGCTGAAAAGTAAGTATTTGTCATGCTGGGGTAACTGCCACTGGGCAGCAGGTTCAGAAAGATTATTTTCTGGCAATGCTAATGATAACACACATGGGGAAAATACACACAGGTAATGACTTGGTAAAAAAGAAATACAGACTTTAAAGGCACACATAGACATAGACATCAGTGGCTTCATAGCCAGCTGGCATTCCCTCCACAGATCACATCAGTTACACTGCACATTTACCACAGCTACACATTTTGGTTGTCACAAAAAGACTCGACCACCCATGGGAATCTGTGAGTTTGAGAGACTGAGAGACTACCAGAGAAAACGACATGCACAATAAGACAGAAAGAAATATGGAAAAAGAAAAAAAAAGTGCGAGAAATGAAATAAAAGACACGCTGCTCTTGCAAACACCTTATTACTCCAGCTTAATGTAGTGTAAAGTGTTAAACTATTTTCCTTTTCGACACTTGCACCTGCTTGGCTATAAGCTGTAAGTGTTGGACTCAGGTAGAGAAACATGGGCGGAATAAGACGCATGACTCTGTCAACACAACATATGACAGCATTATCCCGGGCAATGACGCATTACCAAGGCAACAGCAACCAGAGAGCACGCGTTATGCGATGTAAATGATCTGGGCTCCTCTGTGACGGATTGCACTTTGTTGCCGTTTCTTGTAAAGTCTCTCCTGCTAAATGCCACATAGCTACAGAAAGGCTTGGTGCTGCACGTCATCATCACACACGCTGCTGTTTGCTAATAGCAGATGTTTTACCATCACAGATGTCTTCGACTGTTTTTATCAGAGAGGCGTGTGAAATCTTTCAGGGTAATTCTATCTGTTAACTTGCTGTGCTATAAAAAGCCAAACTTTTACATGTCAGCCTCAAGTGTCTCTCATCATCTGAGTGAATAAGCTCTCACCCCCTGCCTGCAATGGGCACGGGGCAAAAAAAAAAAAAAGCTACATGCAGCCTTGAACTGAGGTAGATTCTTATCAATGCAGTAAAAGTGGGTGAAGTTAGAAATGATGGTTTAATGTTAATTAGCATCTTGTCTTCAGGGAGTAAGAAAAGCAAGGGCAGGAAGAAACTGGGGAGACATAGAGAGCAAGAAAGAGAGAGGATGCCTGAGGATCCTAGAGATAGTTCTCCTTTCTCTCCTCTTTTACTCTATTAGCTCTTGTTCTCTCTCCTTCCCTGACTTGCTTCTTGCCTCGAGTGCTTTCACAAATTAATGACACTGTAACCAGAACATTAGTCGAGTAATGAAAGACGTGGCACAATCGGGCAGAGCGTGGGCACAATAGGCAAATAAAAGGGGGTAATACAAGAAATATAAAGAGAAGTTAATAATGAAATAATCCCAAACAGTTATAGTCAAGGCAAGGTCCCTGTTGATTACATTCATCCTTTTTTTTCATTAGTAGTAAAACTGCTAAATAAATTCATATGAGAGTGTGTTGATGTTAAAAGCCACTCTGCGGAGGGAGGTGGTAGCGTTCATTGCAGATTTGTCAAGAATTGCATATTTACCAATAAAACATAAGGAGTGACAAACTTTGAGTTCAGCTGGATGCAAGCTAGCCATTTTCTCATTTCACAGCAGTGCAACCATTATCAGGTACCTGTTATTTTTATAGGCATGTGAGCTTAAGAGGGAAGGGGGAGAGAAGGAGAAAAGAGGGAAAAAAACAGCAATTGCCACTGCTGGATTTGTAAAGGTTAATGATGAACATCCAAAACCACAAACAAAAGAAAAAAAATAAACAAGTGGTTAACCAGATCCACGGAATAAAGTCATTAGGGTGTAATGCAAGACCTTCGAGAATGTGTGCGAAGACGTGCGTGGAATATGACAGTGGTTGGCTTGCTGTTACTTGTGAGGCAATAATTGAGACCAGAAGTGCCCAAGGACTGGACTGTAACAATGCCACACATACAAACAGCCTCATTATCCTGAACCCCACTCATCTCTCATCTCTATCCCACCCTGTTCCTTTTTTTTTTTTTACCTCCTCCTGTGTCCCTGACTCTCTCCTTGTTTGTCCTTTATACCCTTTTTGTACCAACGACCAATTTCTAACCTGCTTTTCATGCAAGGTTGTTACAAATAGGACTTTACATCAGAAGTCTGTAAAAAACCCAAAACCTGCAAGGTATAGTCACAAAGGAGCACATGCTCATTAAAAGAATGACAAGGTAAACTTAATAAAATCAAATAAACACTTGTTCACATTTGATGCTTTGAGTTGTTTTTGCCTCGACTGCCAGCCAAAGAAGCACTTTTTAATGTCCTTGTCAACACCTGAATCAGTATCCTTGCTGGCTAAAAAACAGTAATTTGGCTTGACATGTGACTGTAATGTAAACAGAGCAGGAGTGACAGACATCTCAAGTATTTCTTCAGCTTTCTTTTCTTCTTACTTTCATCATTGTCTGTGTACCATTTTCACGGCCTATAAGTATGCTACTAATGTGATAAAATCCCGAAATATTAGGATTTTATAATAAGAGCATGAGCTTGGCTGGAGATCTAACCAGCATTTATTCATATAAACAAAAAAAAAGTGACTGTATCAGTCAGTGTTGGTCAAGTTACTTGAAAAAAGTAATCACTAATTAATTACTGATTACTTCCCGAAAAAAGGAAGGTAATCAGTTTACTTATTTTCAAAAGTAATTAGTTACTTTGTTACTTTTTAAAACATGATTTATCCCCTAAATAGGTAAGAAAGCAAAAGATTTTTCAGCCCAATTCTACTTTTTCATATAAAATGTAATCAAATGAAAAAGTCTCTTTTTAAAACTTGTTTTATTAGTTTTAATCTTTTAACTTTATGCATCAAGCAAACGTTAAATTATATGCAACATTCTCTGACTGGAAGAAAATTGTTTAACATTTAAACCTATTTTCTGCATATTCCAGCATATAAAATTCAATGTTTTTTTTGTTTACACTCACTCTTTCAAATAGATGCAAGTAAAACACAGCAGAAAATAAATAAAATCAAAGACTCAGCAGTCATGTTGCTCTATTTTCACCTGTATAGCAGGAGTGGGGCAGGCGGAGGTTTGCCCTGGTGCAGTTGTGCTGCAGCGGTCAGTGGAAGGATAATAATAATAATAATAATTTCACATTCCAGCGGCAACGTATTTGGTGCTTGCTCAGACGTTTAGGGGTTTTTCTCGCTGTATAAAGAAGTTTTCTTCCCACGCAGTGAGCAGCGGACGCTAGTGTTTTTGTCACTTTTTACGGAATTCAACTCAAAGTAAGGTTAGTACTTCCACGCTTTAAACGCGGCACTCGATATATTATCCATTTTTGATCTGCACACAGCTGTTGCCACGAACGTCACACTCGCTTGCCTGCAGGCATTAGACATTTCTGTCTGTGACCAACACAAGAGAGGAAGAGAAAATGGAGCATCAGAAGAGTTTCTCTGTGAGGAAACATGCTAAATACACTATATGGACAAAAGCAGTGGGCTACCTACACATTATACCTATAAGCTGCTCAGCCATGCAAATCCATACCATGCACCTCTGCCCTGCTCTGTAACTTTACATGATCTGCCACTTTGCTTCCTGAACAATGGAATTTTGCAGTAATACAACTTCCAGTTGATCGTTGAATATCTTGCAGGAAAGAAATTTGATAAATGACTTTTTGTAAAGGTGTCATCCTATTACAGTACAGTAGTGAGCGCTTCAGAAACCATTCTTTCACAAATGTTTGCAAAGGCAGATTGCATAGCCAGGTGTTTGAATTCAAGGAGGTGCTATTTTCAGTGCTATTTTTCAGGTGTATAAAATCAAAGATTAAGAGGTGCAGTGCAATATTTTTATCCATGAAGTAGCTAAACAAAGCCAGGCTAAAACCCTTTAAAAAAGAGACAAAAAATGTTTCAGATTGACATTTTTTTAATAAATGTTTTTCTTTTATTATATGGAGAAATATTGCTTTGTCAAGGCATTTATTTTGGCTTGCATCACTCATATGTTGCTAAACCTTTAAATTCTTCAGAGCTTACCTTTTGAAGTGTGGTAAGTTTTTCTTTTATTAAAAAAAAATCTCAAGCAAGTGCTTTAACTGAATAATCATACTTTGACCATACGCTTGCATCATGCATTTTTATGTGAAAATAACCTCCCAAGAGATCATTTCTGCAAAGTATAAAATATGGCCACGTTTATCCAGGAAATGCTTGATATCAAGAAGAGAGATAAGTACAAATGTTACAGAAGTATGGTCATCCTGAGCTTATCCAACCACATAGAAATATGTTTACACCTCCCTCCCACACCCCCTCTTCCTTTCAAATAATAAGGAAATTCAGGGTATAGTTCAGGGAATCTCCTGAAGTAACAGATAAGCAGTCAGGATGTCCTTGAGGTCTCCAAATAGGCACAATGAAACATGGGCAAAGCATCATGCTCCACAAAGGCCTGGCCCTTTAGACATCCCCGAAACCTCATAAAATCGAGGTCTCAATCAAAAAAAAGGAAAAAAGAAAAACACAAACACTCATGATAACCTTAACCTTATCTTAACTGTGGTTGCCCTTGCAGATATTACAGAAAGGAAGAAAACTGTAAACATTTGTACTTATCTTAAAAAAAAGATGCCACATTCGGTCTGGTTTACAATGAAATGTTTAGCAATTGTTCTTATCAGATGTTTGAGCCGATGGGTGTTGATGACAATAAACAAGCAATCTAATACTAAATATACAAACTGTAAGATTTGCTGGGAACTGTAATGGGTTACTTCAAGGACACAAGCTGATGAAGGAGCAAAGGCACTAGAAAAACAAGGGAATGAAAATGCTTTGTAAGTTAAGGACAGCTGTGCAGCAACAACACACTTCAGCAAAAACGCTTTATCTAAACTCCTTTGTAGGTGTGAGGGTGTGTATCAGAGGGAATTATGGAGTGTGTTTTTATCCATGTTTGCATCTACACAAAGGCTTGTTTGTGCGAGCCTTGCTCTTTCGCTTGTTTACAGATTGTTTGCGGTGAAGGGAGTACTGATGATACTAAATCATTAGTGAAGGGCGCTAATTCTTATCTAAAAGCTGTGATTCTAACACTAATGGGAAAAGTGTTCAACGGCGTGAGTGCGAAGACCAGGGCAGAGAGGTAAGATGATGGGAAAAGTGGTTTTAAAGAGAGAGGGAGACAATACCGTGAGGTAAAAGTGGAGGTGAAGAATGAGAATGAGGCAAAAATGGAGACTTGAGATGTTAAATTGGAGGAGGGGGGAGAACAATGAGAGAATAGGGGAGATAAGAGTGAAGGAAGAGGAGAGAATAGATAGCTAGAAATTGATAAATGTGCATGCAGAAGATTATAGGGAGCAGTGGGGAGAGGGAAAATGACACTGAAGAAGGACCGAAGGAAAGAGAAGGAAAATATTGCTTTTCTCTATGTACTTGTGTGCGCGTGTTTCTTTGCGTGTCACTGTACACATCAGCATCGAGGTCCCCGATTATTGGATCTCCCAATCGTGCCATCGAGTGAGCGTTCGAGAGCGAGAAGGAATTTGTGGATGTTTGAGTGCGAGAGAGAGAGGTGATAAAAAATGATAAAAAGGACAGAATAGGTGCAGGAGGTGAGAAAGGGGTCAGGCAATTAGAACAATTACTGCCAAGGATTCAAATTAAGGGTGTCACTGGTGGCAGAATATAATTCCCATTTAACGGTTCGTTTAGCTCCAAAATGCCAACCCTAGTCTAATAGATGAGATCTGGATGGGAAAAAAGTGGAAGTGGAAGAGTAGCAAGTGTGTATAGTGACGCGTGCGTGTGTGCTTGTGGTTCACAGTGGAAATGCTGTTGACAGTGTAATTTGATGAAAGCTGACAGCTAATTTATGAAGCATATTTTTGGGTAAATGATTTTTCCTGGTCCTGCTTTCTCTGTCATTCTAGACTAGTAATTGGATTTCCCCTAACTTGCAAGGTACTGAATTAGGAGTAAACTAGTTACTGGCTGTCTGTGTGTGGCTGTGGCAGGGTATGTGTGTACACGCCACAGAGGGCTTGAGAGTTAAAAAGAAAAAGAGGAATTTTAACAAAGCATGGGTTTGTGTATGCGCGAGTATGCGGATACCATATTTGTAGATGGAGGTGCAATCTCAGAGAGGAGTGGAAGTTAATTGCAAAGTTTTGGTCTGCTGCACTAATACCCAACTATTACTAACCACCTTTTGCTTTATTCCCACTCAGTCAATCAAGGACCATGGACACAAATATACGCATCAACACACACACACACCTACACACTCACACACACACACACACACACACACACACACACACACACACACACACACACACACACACACACACACACACACACACACACATCAAATGAACTCGCCATCCTCTACTCCTATCTCAGTCTCTTTCTGTCTTGTCTCACTTTAATTGCTAGGAGTGTCTTGTCTTTATGAAGCTATTCCCTAAGGTGTGTCATGGTGCACAAATATAAATGTGTGTGTGTGTGTGTGTGTGTGTGTGTGTGTGTGTGTGTGTGTGTGTGTGTGTGTGTGTGTGTGCGTATGCACGAGTGTGTGTTAGGAAACAGAGGGAAATTCTAAATAGAAAGCTGTTCCGACAGCAAGCTTGTAATTCTTGTAGTAAAAAAATTAAAACAAAAACAAATGCTCTGTGAACAATACCATGCACACCCACACACATGCATGAGGATGCACACACACACACACACACACACGCACACACACATACACAGACAAACACACAAACCCAGTGAGATATTAGACTAAACACAAACATGCCTCTGTCACCACCAGAGACAGCTGCACAGCTATGAGCCCTCCTCTTGTTGCGTAGAGGCGTTTTAGCTGTTTAAGCCATTCACACACGGCTAAACCGAACCATAACACAAATCAAATGTATCTAATCCACGACAAACCTTAAACAACCGCCAGCCTAACTAATATAAACCAAACTGACACAAAACCCTACCAGGCCTTGCTCAGGCAAACCACAGCCAAACTGACTCAGTCCAAACAAATCGAATGCAAATGTGTGTAATCCAAGTTAATCTAGTCAGAATGAGCAAAGCCAGAACACAACTCATTTTCAGAGGTCTGCTTCAGTTGTATCGTGTGTAGTTCTGTTGGTGGCTAAAAACAAGGATGCAGGCAACGGTTCAAACATACACATGGGGAAAGCCAATGAAGGGTATCTTGCCATGGTGCTGGACAGCAACCAGTCACCAGAAAAGCTTTAAAGCTCCTTGGCATAAATACTGCAAATGTCTGGTATTCAGCCTGTGGGGTGGTAAACCATTTTTTAAAATATATTTGTAATTTCTGTTTTGGTGATGTTAGTAGAAAATCTGTAACAGGTCTATAATCAGATCTAGCAAAGGCCATGTCCTTAAATCCCCCATGATTTTGACACTCATAAAGAGCCCTAATAAAACAATCTTCAGTCTCCCATACACAGAATCCTCAGACAGAAGCAGACGGGAAGACTGTGTTTTTATATGTTATGAATTTTCCATCAAAGGTTGACTATGTGGTGAAAACCAAACCTCCTATCTGTGTCAGCACTGTCTACCCATGTTTGAGTCAGCGGTGAATAAAGATGCCATCCTCAGCATTTACCTGGAGTGTTGAGGAGTCTGGACATGCGACAGCTGTAGGCGATTTGCTGCTCACAGTATTCTGCACTGGTGGTGATGGCTGTCACCTGAAAACACAAGCAGGGATATGTATTTTCATTTTATCTTCTTCGACCAGACAGGCCCGTTTCATGTAAGAACAAATTACTGAGCTGTGAAACGAAAGAAAGCACACTCTAAAGTTGTTTTAATTTTTGCCTTCTGTGACTCCGAGAAGCTGAAAATGGAATAAGCGGCCACTACAAATTATGAAATAACGTAATTTGATGGATATGCTTCTCAAACCATGTAATGTCATAGTCATCCTGCAGTCTCTTCCCATTGGGGTTCCTTTAAACTTCACACACACAGTTTTCTTTTGACTGTGAGTGACAACTGCAATCTGTAATCACTCACCAGAAAGATTAAGATATTGACTCTTGAGTGTGAGAAGAGATTTAGGTAGTCTGAACTGTGTGTGGGTGAAGCACAGCAGGCAGGTGATGAGGGGATGATGATGGACACTTTTTATGTTAGTATATCGCAGTATGTTTGAAAGACTGGCTGAATGCGTGAAGTGCTGTAGCTCTGGCTGTATTATACTGCGATCATAAAGTTAGTAACTTTGTCAAAACAGAAGAAAAACTGTGCTGCAGCATAAATGCTCACTGTGTTCTAAACCCAGGACCTCTGCTGTCAGTGCTTTGAAGCACCAGCTGCAGGAACAGCAGAGGCCGAGCGATAACAATCCTCTTAAAGAGGAACAAAATCCGCATTTGGAGGTTGGAAGTTACAGCTCTGTCAGTCAGAAGACCATGGTTTGTCTCCCATTTGGGGGCTCAGTGTGTTTGTGTGACTTTGTTTTCACTTTCAATTTTTGCTTCAGTTTGTTTAGGAACCAAAAAAGTTTTAGAAGACAATTTGGCTTCATTTAAAGTATGACCCTTCACAGTATTAACCTGGCACATTGATATGATACTAACCCAGTCTTTTGACTGTCGAAAAGTAACAAGTTGGGAGCAGCTTTGAAAAAATATAAATAATACTCTGAGCTAAGAAATGCTTGAAATGTTACTGTAGTGAAAGACCATCCTGTGTGTGTGAGATCATTACAAACACCATGCAGAAATTTCATTTCATTTCATTAGGTGGATCTGTTCAACTGCTGGCTAATGCAAACATCTAATCAGCCAGTCACATGGCAGCATCTCAGTGCATTTAGGTATGACATGATCAAGATGGCCTGCCGCCTTGTTGTTGGCAGAGGTCATCTTTGAAGTGACCACACTGTGTATCACTGCTGTCAAGACAGGAACTGGAAACTGAGGCTACAATTCTCATGGGCTCAGGAGTAGAGATGGACCGATCTGATATTACGTATCGGTATCGGCCCGATACTAAGCTGTTGTTACAATTTCTTTAATATTACTTTGTACACCAGGATCCTTTTCTACGTAGCTGACGCTGGTAACTGTGCAGGGGCGGATCTAACAAAGTTTAGCCAGGGGGGCCGATAGGGCATGAACAGGGAAAAGGGGGCACAAAGACATACTTTTCTTTCTTATTCTCATTTAAAATATCTAGCTTTTAATAAATAATTATCCGAATCTTACACCCATAGTTTTAATCTGATGTAAAATGTATAGAAGTCCATTACTGTACATAGTAATTATTAAGTCTAATATACCCTAGTAAGCTATAGTACTTTTTCCTTTGGGAAGGTACCATCTGTGCAGTCTGCAATTCTGTTGAAGAAAGATGTTGAATCTATTTAATTATTCTTGAAAAATAATTGATTTCTGTGCATTTTTTTTCACACTGCATCAAATTAAAGTTAAGCATCATGAGGTGGTTCCCTATTTTACAACCCTATTAGTTTGGTTGCTTACTCTTTAAAATACCAGAATAGGGAGGATGGTGTAGGTTAAGTTTACTAGGTTGATCAGAGAGACTGATATTGCTGAACTATGAAATATTTTCGGTGCATTGTATTTTTTGCATAGAATAGCTTTAGTGTTTGTTTTTTTTAACTTGAGTTTGAACTTATACAAAAAGCAGCAAGATATTAAAAAAACAGTTTTGTTGATTAAAAAACACTATATCGGATTCATATCGGTATCGGCAGATATCCAAATTTATGATATCGGTATCGGACATAAAAAAGTGGTATCGTGCCATCTCTACTCAGGAGTTGAACAAAAGAAAGCTGGGAAAACATTGCCTGCTGTGATGATTCTCAATTTCTGCTGTGACAGAAATTTTGACGGTAGTGCCAGAATGAACGACATAAAAGCAACTGCCTTGCAGTTAGGCTAGTAGTGGTATGATGATGCATGTTTTCTTGTCTAGTTTTGGGGTCTTAAGTACGTATGGTTGCCCAAGTGTTGCAGTGTCTAAGTGCCTATCTGAGTATTGTTGCTGACCATGCCTATCTATTTATGACCACAGTGTCTTCTAATGGCTGCTTCTAACAGTAAAACACACTATGTTACATAGCTCAAATCATCTCAGTCTGGTGTCTGGTTCACTGTGCTCTAATGGCCTTCACAGATCTCAGTACAATAGAGCACCTTTGGGGTGTGATTGAAAGGGAAATTCACATCATGGATGTGCAGCCAAAATGCAGCAGCTTTGTGATGCTATCATGTCGATATGGACCAAAATCTCAGGAGAATGTTTCCAGCAACTTGTTAAATCTAAGACATGAAGAAATTAAGACAGTTTTTAAGGAAAATGGGGGTCGAATGTGACACTGGGATAGTATAACCAATGAAGTGTCCTTTTAGTTTTCAATTATCTTGCACTAATCACTGTATCTACTGATATGTAAAAACTCAAGCTATCCCAAATTCATGCTGCCTGTATGTTTACTTAACCAGAAATTACAGAGGCTGGGGAACACATTAGCTCTGGGAAAACTTCAATTTGCATACAACTCGAGGCACAGCTCCACAAGCACATTTAGTATTTGCCAAGAAAAAAATGATAAATGATTAGTTGTAATGATTGAACTATTCTGCACATATTCATTTAATAAATACAGTATTGTGCCATGGGAAAAGAGACGTGGCTTTATAACTGCTTCACTACTTTTTAATTCACGCACTGCATGCATAATGCTAATGCCAATTCAAGTCCATGTGACTTAGGCGTAGTCGGAAAAATAAAGGGCTTTTTTTTCAGCAAACAATAAGAAGACTGCTATCACAGAAGAAAATGCAGCTGCTTTCTCACAAGCAGAGGTCTCAGAGAAAACAGCCCAAAAATGAAACCCTATGGTCCTGTCAGCAACAGCAGAGTAACGTGTGCCGTGCACCATATTAGGCTTGCTTTTAAAGGGTGGGATAAAATCATCTAAAACAAAACAGATGTTAGCAGTAGTCAGTAAAAAAATCCTCACGGTTCTCATCGTTCATAATATGTACTAAGGGAGAAGCCCAGAGCCTGAGGGCTACAATTCAAACAAATCCAAACCCTTTTTTCCATCTCATAATATATTCCTTTTCATTTTTTAAAAAAAAGATTTTTTGGCTTCTAAACCTAAGTATAATACTACTTTTGCCTTATTTGCAGACAAAACACTTTCTATGCTTAACGTGTTCAAGTGCATTACCTGGTCCATTGAGGCACTGTAGTTGACCTGTAACACGGTCCGTCTGTTTCTGCTGGAGCCTGTGACTATGGTTTTGGGAGGCAGGTTGTTCATCACTGTGGTCCATACTTTGTCCTCTATGAAAATAGACAAAACACATTCAAAATGAAAACAAGCCATAGCGCAATTTAAACCTAGGAAACGTATTTGATCGTTCGTTTAATTTTACACATGCAATCGATTCGCACATGCAGACATAGCAACACATGAGTTGTGCAGTTTAGCTGTCATGGCAGTGAAGTTCTTTCCGTGTAATCTAAGTTACAGCTATGAGACTCCGGGATTTAATAGACACTTCTGTCCTGTTATAGTACGAACCAGTCACTCACACAGCTCCTTGTTCATTCACACTGTCAGTCAGGGAATGTGTGTGTGTATGTGTGGTTCAGGTTTCTGAGGTGTGTGTGTGCGGGAGAGAGAGAGAGAGAGCGTGAAACTCTTAACATTTCAGAGGTGTGTGTGAGTGCGCTATTCAGCGTGACTAAGGGGCCAGCCAGTGGAGTGCAGTGACATTTCATTAAAAGTCTCGCCTTTGCTCTGCCTCCATGCTCTGCTGTTCCAGACTATCTACTTATTCCACTGTGTGTGTGTGTGTGTTCATGGAAGTGTGCAGGTGTGTGTGACAGAAGAAGTGTCACACAGACCCTTAGAGCACTCCTAGAGTTGCATAACAGCTTCGTTGCGTATATGTTTGTGGCGTGTGTTTTGATGTGCATGTGCATCTCAGTATCTGTGTTTGCTGCTGCTTCAGAAGTAAATGTCAGTTACTGTGAACATGTTGCCATGGAAACCACAGATATAACAGGTTAAGGCTGCAGAGTTTATTTCCTTTCACAGGTCACTGGGGCTAGACAGTATGGAAGGCACACACGCAAACACACACTGGAGACACACACCTGTCATGTTGCAGTTAACTTTGAAGGGGCCAAGAGGTCCGCTGCCATCGGGGTCGATCCAGTAGGCATCGGAGGACTTGCCCAAATGCTTGTAGGCCTCACACGAAGGCTCATAGATCGCTGGAGCAGAGCAAGGGTGAAGAAAAATGAGAGCAAACATGAGCAGTTGAAGGAGGATGGGTATTAAAGGAAAAACACAAAAAAAAACAAGCGCACTATACATCCCCTCCCCAAAATTAGGCTTACAATACAAGTCTGTGTTTGACACCTACTCAGTGTGACACCACGTCATGTTGAGATATACACTGACACTGGGGAACATCCATATTTAAAGGAGCACAACTGTTGAATGGATGACAGATGAGGAAACACTTTTTTCCTATTTATAAATCTTAACCAATGAGGCAAAAAATAAAAATAAAAAATGGCCGTGGGTGGTGGCAGTGTTAAGGCCTGGCTTTCCAGCAAAATCAGCAGTTGATTCCCCGTAAACAGAAAAGCGTTCATAGATTGGCAGTTTTTTCTTTTTTTCTTTTTGCCCTGAGGCTGGTGCGAGAGAAGAGGCTACAGTAAGCCACTCAAAAATATACTATAGACAAATGCTAGAGTAACATTTCTGTTTTGTTATCTAATTCAGCAACTAAAGCTTCCAAATCCACGATGGACCTAAAATAGCAACTCAGTTTCCAAAGCTGCTTTCTTTTTTTCCCCCCTATTTTTATTTTCCCCTTCGTCCAAAAGGCAATTTCATATGGTTGCCTCGCTCACCACATTGTCTCTATTCAGTGCCTGTCAAGGAGCGGCGTCTTCTCCCTAACACTCGAGCAATCTAGCTGACAACATATTGATGTTGTGTTTGTGTTGACGTACACACAGACAGACAGGGACGCGGACAGCAGGAAGAATTACACTTCAAAGTGAATTGCGAGCGTGACTTGAAGTGAAACTTTCTTGATTGAAGTGTGACTCCTCACAGGCTTAACAATGAGTTTAAAAAGAAAAAGAGCCTGCAATATGTTAATAGTTCTTTGTTAGTTTGCCTGCTATCAACTCCTTATTTCTGTCTGCAGTTTCTTTATTTTTCAGCCTTTTCTTTTCTATATGTTCTCCGACTACTTCATTGATCTCAGTTTTGCAGGGTGGTTTTCTGATTAGAGGAGACTCTTTTTGGTAACCACAACCAGTGTTGGGAGGATGTAACTGTACTGAGGAATCTCAAAGGATCAAGAGAAGTGTTGAGGTTGATGTTTCTGTTCTGGCTCAAAGCCATTGGCAAAGGCTGTAATACAATGGTAGTTTAATAGCCAGCATTTCTCCTAGGACTTCTTCAGTGTTATGTACCACAACAGAAAGATTCAATGTACAGAGAAATTCAGAGAAATTTCTCCAGAGGGAACTTAATTAGAATATTTAGTAAGTCAATACAAAAATTATGTCTGCATATATTTACCATCAGAGTGGAATACTAGCAGGATTTGGAAAGGAGCTTATGGCAGTATCAACATAAAAGCTGTAAATGCTGGTAACCCCTGTGCTTATTTTTTAATGACAAAAAAATACAGTCAAAGTATTTAATTGGCATGAACTAAAATGCAGTTTTCAAAACTGTATACTCTTTTTTTTTTAAGTTATTAACCATTCAGTTATTGTTTTTTTTATCTCAGAATATGGTTAAAACATATTTATTCTTCCATTAATTGACTATTACGTATCTAATCACTAAAGGATGGGACACTACTGCACACTCCTGGGTCTTTAATTGGTGACATGTTTTAAATCATTTCATGGCGTCAAATTACACCATTGTTTTGTTTCACTCTTTATTTATGCTGCCATCGTAGTCCAGAGGTTGAGAAGTGTAATTCTGGTGGTCATAAGGTTTGCCCTGTACCCATGTGTGCTGTCTGAAGGTACCTCAGCTTCTTTGTGCATGTTGGGTTAATAAGGTGCTTAAATGTAGAATAAAGCACTGTATGAATGCATGCTTAAATGTGGTTGTTACTCTAAAGCACTTTGAGTGGTCAGTAAGACTGAAAAAGCACTATATAAATGCCCGTCCATTCCATTTCATCAACTTTGCCACCGACAAGCTCCACCAGAGAAACTATTTAGAGGTCCGTGACAAAGAAGCGGCTCTTTAAGGAAGTGAAAAGAGTTGCTCATTCACTCTCTCTCCCCACACTTTACTGGCAGGTCTCCAGATTTGCCTCACACCTTTATAGCCGGAAACCAGAGACCTTCATTTCTAGGTTACTACTGCCTTAGGCTGTCTCTTATTACTCCTAACTAATCCTTGACAAATTTTTTCAGAGGGCATGCGTGAAGTCAGCACCTTATTTACTCATTTGTTTCTTTCATGTATCATCACCAGCAGCTGTTATTTTGGCACATATGCAGCACAATGCATCGCAGAGCACTATGTGGTTGCATAGCGTTTCCATATAGCCCCAGAAACTCAGAGGTGTATGTGATACAGTAAGTATATAGTAAATAGGGATGCAATTTTGGACACAGATTCACACATATAGAGAGATGCAGTCGTACAAAGACATTTCTCGATGTGCATCTTGCTTCATCTGTTTCTGTATTTTTTATGATCTATTCATTATTACCTACTTAGACCAACTCCGCAGTGCCTAAATTTGAAAAATGTCTTTTTCACTCACTTTATTCCTCTGGCTTTCTCACACTTCCATTATATTAAATCTGCTCTTTTAGATTTATTTCCAGAACTTTACTTATCTGCCTTCTCTTAAAAGAGAACAGTCTTTGAGGCTTATGGGAGGAGGGATGGCATTCTCAAATTGTTAAGCACTTTTAAAAAAATCCCGCTTTGCTCTCTCCGACTCTGTTCTCTTTGTGTTATGGGGCTTTTTGGGTCGTATTCCTTTTTCTCTGTCGGAACAAAACACACAGTGTCGTCAGAAAAGCCTGATTCCCATGAATACTTCAAAAGTTCATCTGTCCCTCTAATGAGAATTGTGGCTTTGAGCTGAAAAAAACCCAACAAACAGCTTAATCACTCAAATTCGAATGGAGGAAGGCTAAATCAAACACACACACGCACACGCACACACACAGGCAGAGCAGAGCGGCCTAAAGTGTTGTTCCACGGACGGGAACACAAAGAAACAAAAAATGAATAGAACAAACAACTGTACACACAACTTGCCACACACACACACACACACACATACTTACAAGTATGACATGTTGCTCCAGTGTATCCAGTTCCATCACAAGTACAGCTGAAGCTGTCCCAGGTCTGTTTACACCGACCACCATGTTCACAATGATTGGGCATACATCTAGAGAGAGGAGGACAGCAATAGCACTTTTACAGGAAATGTTTTCAACACTTGTTGCTTTAAAAACTTGCTTTATAAATAAATACACTACCATTCAATGATCAATATCTGTCACTCAGAAGAGTTCTTATTTTGAAAGGAAAGCACATCGATTTTTATAGATACTTTTTAATGATAGCACCCATCCAACAGCACATTGTGTTACTTAATGCAATTTATCACGGTAAAAAACTTATTGATCAGAAAACAATAAAAGCTTCAACAAAAGCTTTTCTAACTACAAACATTTTTGTACCATGAGTCAGCGTGTGATGTTAGAAAGTGTGTGCCATCGATAAAACACTGTATGAACCGTTCTGTGATTAGCTGAACGGGGCTTGAGCCAGAAAGCGCTTTGAGTGCTCAACTGAGTAGAAAAGCGCCATGTAAGTGCCAGACCATTTATCAAATCTTTTCTCAAAATGACCCAAACTCACCAGAGTATTTTTGTTCTCCAAAACAAAAGATATCCCATTCTGATTCTTAGTTCTGTTCCCAGCTTTAATTGAACTTAACTATAAAAGAAAAAAAAAGAAGTTGTTCTAATGCGCAGCTGAGCAATGGGACAAATACACTCGAGTCTCTGACTTAGAAACAGATCTCTTACAGAGTCATATGGTGCTAGGTTGTGAAGAGAGGAGTGGATTATTTTCTTAAAACAAACAAACAAAAAAATTTCTTTGCTTTTTGTTTTGGCAATTTGCTCCTTTTCATAGAACAACAGAATATTCTGGGCTATGGTAATATGACGAATTAACAATTTAATGTGACAAACTTGCGTATGCCCATATAGACATCTCATTAAAAACTTTTTTTATAACAGATGATCTAAATTTTGTGATAAACAATGTTAAGGTGCACTATATCTAACTTGTTGAAAAGGAAAGGAAATACATTAAAAGGTGATTACTTGTAGGTTACATGAACTGTGACCACATTGAGATTTTCTTTAGAAGTCTATTACTATAGGTAGCTACTATCTAAAGAAATACAGGACTGACAGAGTGGCATCCCTATTCATCTGAGACAGAAGTCTTACAATATAATAATAAAAGAATGTGATTCTATGAGTTGAGATTAATGTAAGTTTTATGATTTCACTGACCCGAGGCCCTTGAAAACTACCACACATACCTTTGCAGGCAAAGGATACTAAATATTTATGCTGTAAAAAAGCTGATTCAAAAGGACAAAACCAGTGATAAGATCTAAACCATTCAAACATGTCAGTCAGCATGATGATAATTTCTAATAATTTAAAATAGAACTCGGCAAAGAACCTTCGTTCTTTGAATTTCCACATATTTTCTCCCTGTTTGGACTCTTTTCATAACCAATGATGTCGCTATTAGCTTGATAGGTTCAATGAATCTGTCAACATTTCCATTCAAGGTGTTCACAAGAACAAAAGAAAGAAAGTAATGCCTTCACTTGATACCAGAGGTGTGGACTCGAGTCACATGACTTGGACTCGAGTCAGACTCGAGTCATTAATTTTATGACTTTAGACTTGACTTGAAAAAATGTTCTAAGACTTGTGACTTGACTTGGACTTTTACACCAATGACTTGGGACTTGAATTGGACTTGAACCGGTTTACTTGAAAAGACTTGATATTTTACCCAAAATATAAAATTTAACATGCATATTATATAGAGATTGAAAATGTGACGTCATTCACGGGTAGAACCGCAAAGGATTCTGGGAACTCGTGGCAAGCGGTACTAGCGCACGCAGGCTTTCAATTGAAATCAGTCACACAGCGATAAAAAGAAACACAAAAATGTCAAGAAGCCGTTGTATCATTAACTGCAATAGCCAGTCGCATGACAGCCACGGGAAGCCGACGGGTAAAGAGATCGGTTGTTATCGGATTACGTCGTTGAAGAGAAATTGTTCAAGCCATGTTTCCGAAGTAACAAAGACGCGACGGATGGCCTGGATTGCAGCCATTCAAAGATCAAATATAACGTCCCAGAACCCTCCAGCTCACAGGTTAGTCTGCTCCAAGCATTTACACGAAGGTCAGTGTTTTTTAGTAGTTAATACGTCATTTTCATAACATAATTAGTGATATAGGTTACAAGCAAGTCTGGCGCTGAACAGAAATTGTCGCGCTATGCTCCTTTGTTTATTGTGCATAAATAGTGAATTGTCCTGACACAATATTGCGTTTCGCTTCTGTTATTATGGTACATTGACAAAAACATATACTTTTATTCACAGGATAAAACAGGTTTTTTGTATCACTAATTGCCCAGTACGATTACAGCATACAATATTGTTGTCACTGCTACATTTCTGTGATGCTACCAGAAATTATTTCCACTACTAATTAATTACCGTTGAGCTCAAAGGTCCTATTAATAAACGGTTAAGGAATGTATATTTATGACGACGATTTGTGAGACTGGTAAACTTATGATACGTACGATGGTCTTTCGTTCTACACGGTGCATTTCAAGGTCCTGTACCCATCCGTCGGTAAACTGTACCTGGGCTTGTTGCAGTGACCTGAAGTTACTAAACTTCATGAGTGTATGCACTCACTCCAAGAACCGTATGATTATAAATATGCATATAAATATGCTACAATGAGATAGCTGACTTCATCTAACTAGCAAATGTTGTCCAGGCTACGTTGGTGATACAGTTTTTTTTAATGTGTATGATATTTTTGTCATGCGATTTTAAAGCTGGTCCTACAACCGCATCCAAGAATAACATGCAGCTTATCTCAGAACTGTCGGTGAAAATTATTCTTGGAGCTAGGTTTAATTGAGCTGCATTTTAAAGAGGTGCAATTTCACAATTTGTGTATATTTTCTAAGTTCACTATTTTGTATGTGTTGAGAAAAACACAGATTTTAAAATTACATGGTCTAATATTTACATTTAGCATAACTGCAACATTATTTTTTCGTTTTTTTTTTTAAAGACTCGAAAGGACTTGAAATTCAAAGTTTCAGACTTGTGACTTGACTCGGACTTTTACACCAGTGACTTGAGACTCGACTCTGACTTGCCTGACATTACTTGAGACTTGACTTGAGACTTGAGGATAAAGACTTGAGACTTACTTGAGACTTGCAAAACAATGACTTGGTCCCACCTCTGCTTGATACCCCCCCACCCCCACAGCAATACTTGTGCCAAGACACCCAGTCAGTGAAAGAAAATGCAGGATCTACTGGTGACCTTGGCTAACTGTAAACAATCAGGAATAACTCAGTTTTAATCGGACCATGTGCGACTAAATAAAGTGAGACTGTCAGTGACTACTGAAGTGTGTGTCTGCCTATACTAAAATGAAACATCATTGATTATTGAGTGCAGGAGGCGACAGACCTGCTAATGATGCTGAATCTCAGTGTTCCATCTTAGGTTTCTTAACATAAAGCATATTGTTATTGTTAAAATTTAGTCTCTATATTCACAGATGGAAGTAAACAGAGTGTGAACACAGCACTGAGCACACAGCAGTTAAGACATCACAGTTTTTCTTGTTAAAATTTGAATACCAACCCAAATCCCGAGCACATCAAAGTTCTGTGGTTTGATCTGCCTGCAGGCCTGTGGGGATGGATCCCGAGGCACGGGAGGCTTAAAGCGGGGTTTTCCACACACACAGTCATGTATGAGTTATGCGATTAGAATTTTTAAGTCTGCTTACTTGAATGTAATAAAATGGTGTTAGCAGGAAAGCGAGCTGGAGGACAAACAAACACTGACTCGTAAAAGCTGCAGGGGTCCTTTAAAATTCTGAGTTCTTCTCCAGCCTCACTGGCTGTCGGGCAGTTAAGCAGCACAAATATTCCACCTCTGGAGCTGGACATGATGATTACTGCTGTTGTGCACACAATACTGATGAAAGTGACATACTACTTTGGCCTTGTTCACATAACATAGGATAGCTTCACTGACAGCAGAGGGGGTTATAATTGTGGCCATCTTTGGATTTCTTTGTACATTTGGACTCAGTGTACTTGGAAAACGAGGGGGACAGCATGTGCTGTAAAAAAAAGAAATAAATAAAATAAATAAAAATCCTGCCTGTCTGCTAGGCTACAAAATATTTGACAAGCATTTGGCTATGTACAAAATCGACCCTGTGGCAGTCTAAAAGCTGTGAAAAACAAACATTCTAGTGTGACACTAGATTGCACAGCACATTTTTAATGCAAGTAACGCATCTGGAGTGCAGAATGACTCAAATTCCCTGAAATGTTTCTGTCAGCGCATTTCGGGCAGTTTGTCCAAGTAGAGTTAACTTCAAGTTAACGAGCTTACTGCGCTAAAGCTTTGACGCCGTGCAGCCCCACGCACAGTTAATTTCCTTTTGCTGCGCAGCTCTCACACAGTGGCTCAGCTATGCTCCAATCCCTCCATATTGTGGCCAGTCACATGCGAGGATATAGGATAATATCATTATATGAAAAACAGAGGGAGAGACGCGACAGTTAAGTGGAGTGTGCGTCTGTCCTCTCAGTAAGTGAGTGAGACAGTAGACAGTGGTGAGGAGGGCTGTGCGAGTGCATCGCAAAAACACATAAATATGCCTGACACCCGTAAACGAAGCAGCATCTGGCTTTTTTGTCTCGGTCTCGACTTTGTCTTTGTCTTGACTCAGTCTGTCTTGGTCTTGTCTTGACTACAAGTCTATTCATCAGTGGTGCAGAGGGTATGTTGATGATGAAAGCACTAGCATTAGTGCTAATCTTTTCTGCAAGGCTCCAAAAAGAAATAAATAAATAAATCCATGATTCAATTCCAGTTACATCTTTGCAGCATGCTTCTTGTTATGGATAATGCAACATTGTTCTGTTAATTTTCAAGACATTTCCCTAATGTTCCTACTTAATCTAGGCATTTCCAATCCAGAGGTAATGTTAGTCATTTTTTAAAAAGGTTTGTAGTGGTGTAACATACCGACAAAGGTTAGGTAGATTTGACCTATTTGTGTTGTGCTTGAGTACAAATATAGAGTAGATCGCACCTAACAAATTGTGTACTAATTAGGGTTAGGGTTAATTGTTACATCAATTTCGTTGAGTATATTTTTAAAAGTTTGTTTTTACAGTGTAACAAGGTTCAGATAAAGGGCCTTTCACAGAGGGTTGCAATTGACAATCACAAAAGACATTATGCTCAGCAAGCTGTGATCACTCAAGTATACTAACTATATATGCGGCTTTTTTTTTCCTGGAAAAAAAAAGACATTTCGGCAAATTTATGAGCGTGTGTGGTTTTATGTGCCTCTGCACTCATTGCCTCGGCAGTATTACAGAACAACAGTGACATTGTGGGAATTTGCATGGGCATAGCTATGTGTCCACCTGAGAGTGTGTCTGTTAGGTTGTGTGTAGTTTCTGTTTCTTCCACTATCTCACCCTAAACACAATCTCACAGTGGAACGGCATTGATCAAAGGGAGGTCAGACAGGGCTATTGAACTGCCTTCAAAGACATTCTGATTAGTTAGATGGTAACAGTGCACCCATTCATCTTCCATGGCAGAACAAGGCCCACCTCAAGTACTGCAGGGCTTATACAAAACATTTGAAGTAATAGACTTGGGCAATACTGGGAGCACAGAGAGTAGGATAGTTTCATTAAATTTGGAAACTTCTGTGTTAGTTCACGTCCAAAATAAAGTTTTTTGGCCATGGACAGTTTTTTTTTTCTCCACCTGTGAAGGCAGAAGTTTTCTGGAGAACTGTCAGCACATCTGCTATTGCATTTTCAATATGCAGCAGCAGGAAGCCAACTTCCAGTGGTCTGTAACACTCTCGGTCACTCATCTTTGTGATCGTTTCCTCCGTACAGTATAGTGTACGTCACATAGAGGCAGTTGCACAGAATTGCACAAAATAAACAGCATCAGTATTCTGTTGAAGTGAAATTGTAACAATGGTGAGTAACATTTGATCAAATTAAAACATAATAACGCAGTCTTCTGGCTGACTCAGTCAATTAGCACCTCTAAATTGGGCATTTGATTGCACAGCACAATGCAAAACAGAGTCAAACAGAGTCAAAATGCAAATTTTGACTTTGTAAGCATTTTGCTATTTACTGGATGACATTTCAAATCAAAATTATTATTATCATTCATATTAGGTATGACACATACTGTGTCATACTCTGCCTCACAGAGCCCCTCCTCCTGACCCCCTCCAGGTACACTGTAAGAATAAACACAATATGAACAAATACAATACGTTTCATTCATTATTGGAGGAGAGTAGGGCACAAAAAGGATTTTTTGACTAGAGTTATAAACTAGGTAGCCTAAACTGCCACAAACACTTTAATAGAAACATTATCTGAAAATGCAAATGCAAAATGACAACACTGACTTAAACAGGATTTTCTGATGAGTCTGCCTGTGTAAGTGTGTGCCCAAGCAGTTGTCTGAACTCAAGATTCCCAGCCAGTCAGACCACTTGTGGCGAACCTAAATTGATCACAATCAAGCAGGGGTACTTGGTGTCTTCTTCGCTCACCAAGGATATCGATGAAGGTCATTGACAAACCTCACCTGAAGACAAATCACTAAATAATACGTGACTAACACCACCGGGATTAAACGTGTCCTCAAAGTTTAAATGGTTTTGCACACAGGCATCAATGCAGGCAAATGTTGCATGGGTGACTGCATGTATGGCGAATCCATTCCAATGTGTTTGTCTAGTCCATGACAAGGAAATAAATTGAAATGTCAACAAGTTTAATGAATGCTTACAGTGAGCCAACATTGGGAGGTGCTGTGCAGAATTTCCATGTCTGGTATCCTTGGCAATAAAACCGAACTGCATGGCTCATTTTTGATGTTTGATTAAGATTGTTCAATGTTTTCCACTGATAAAATACACACCTCCTTGCACTGTAATTTTCCCCATCAACTATATCTGACAAGCAGATAGGAGACAGCAATACGCTCACATACTTGTTGATTCAAACAGACAAGTGGATGTTTGTGCTATAAGTCTCTGGATCGAAATTCAAAGACTCCACATGGCGCTCTTGTCTAGTATATGATTCTTCCTATTTAAAACCAGTTGATTTATATCAATCATTGCTTTTGTCCTCTCCCCATGCCTGACCCACTCTTACCTGTCTATGATTGCACACATGTCCAGGCTGACATTCTCAAAAGCTCCCACAGTGCCTTTCTCCACAGCATGTAGATCAGCAGGTTGGTCATCAACTAAGACTGCTTGCATGCAGCCTTGAAACGAACGCTGGGTTGGTGGAAACAGTGTTTGCAGAAAATAACCTGGAACCCATACAAGAAACAAACAAAAGAAAAGAAAGTAAAACATTGTTACATAAAAAAATGGCAATTTTCTGCTGACAATTACAGATAGTTGGAAGTGGAAAAAATGCTGTAACTATTTTTGAGAAGGAACAGAAACAAAGGGATGCATAAAAGCTTGTTTTAATAGTGAAATGAAAGAAGTGGGAGATTGAAAGAATCCTATTATGCTCTCCCTGCAATCTCACGATTTAAAACACACCATGAAAAGAAGACAGTGACATTATCCTTGATGAGCAACAACACACCTGGCCAGTGAATGGTTATTGTCCCCTTTTTTAAAACCATGAACCTTCATCACTTGTCTTGTTTTAGAGCTTATCCGCAAGGCCCATTAGACTTAATGCTGGTGCTAAGACTGCAGTAGGCTAGAGGACATACAGATTTTACTCTATACTGTACGTTTATGAGGTACAGGAGTCAATGGCCCGTCCAGAGGTTTCACTGGGCCTTGACTGAAGAGGGGACAAGGCTAGGACAAAACTATACACCTGTGTGTATTTTTTGAACATTCTTTATCTTTTACAAAACTTCACTGATATATGACAGGTTTACATGTACTCTACATGCATGTCTTCTACATGTTTAAATCTGCCTCTGTGCTTTGTGTATAATAGTTGCACAGCATACAGTATAGGAGTGTAAATCTACAGAGCACAGGCAGTCCAACAGCACACGGGTCACTCATAAAACACAACCGCTCAATGACATCTCCATCATCGTGATGATATAAGCTGTCACACTCTCCAGCATGCCTATCAGCTTCAAGGCCAAAGCATCAAAGAGACTTATTATACAAGGCGTGTGCACTGGGTGTGTGTGTGTGTGTATGTGTGTGTATACATCGACATAATTGTAGTTTATGTCCCTGACACAAAGCATATAAAACAGTAGAAAGTAAACAGTATGTATAAGGGTATGTGTGTGCACGTTTGCTGGATTCATCCTGTTCTTCACATCTTTTGATTTTCATCTCCTCCTTCCAAAAAGTTTCTCCTGTCATCCTTGCCATCTGTCTCTTTTCCTGCCACACCTGCCTGGTGTTTTTTTTTTTTTTTTTTCCAGGGAGAAAGACAGAGAGAGAGAGAAAGACAGAGAGGGAGATAGAAAAGGAAGAGAAGATGGGAAACAGAGCAGACTGCAGCTGGCTGGCAGCACTTTGTGTCCTGTGGATAGCTTATAAATGCAAAGGAAATCCAGCTATCCTGACAGTTTGGCAGAATGAGTGGCACCATGCATGAAGCTATGGGTGGATGTATGTATGTTGCTCGGCCATGAAAGCCAGCGGGAGGTTTGTTTCTCTGCTTCTCTTTTCAAGCCACCAACTGAGTGGTTTTTGCAATTAAAGTTCAACACTATATCCGATTAGTTTATTAGGTGTCACTTTATAATTTACTCTTTTGATGCAAAAATACTTTTTTAAGAGCAATAACTGAAATGCACCTGTATTTCTACTAAAACCGGCATGCTTCAGGTGACAGCTGACTTTGGATTAAAAGTTAATCATCAATCAGCAAACAAAAGCAAAAATCTGATATCTAGAAAAAGCTAAATGAATCCAAACATCTGCAAATCACTATTTAAAAGACACAGGTGATCATTTATCTATATGAATGAGCACTATAAATGCTCCTTTTACCATATTGCATATTAAATGATTAATAGATGGATAAATAAGACTCAGAGAGTATGTAGATTTTGCAGTAGCAGAGTTTTAAATAGATTTAAAGTACAGCATTTTATTTTATTATTACTCTAAAGCAATGACCAGACATAACCAATGTTAATATATAGTTACAATTCTGTTTTAGTCTGCCTCCCTGGGAACATTTTTATTTCCCCAAGAAGCTTCAAGAAAATTAATTTTTTATGAGGCAGCACGGTGGCACGGTGGTTAGCACTGTTGCCGCACAGCAAGAAGGTCCTGAGTTCAATTCCAACATCAGGCCGGGGTCTTTCTGTGTGGAGTTTGCATGTTCTCCCCGTGTTTGCGTGGGTTCCCTCCGGGTACTCCGGCTTCCTCCCACCGTCCAAAGACATGCAGCTTGTGGGGATAGGTCAATTGGAAAATCCAAATTGCCATTAGGTGTGAATGTGAGTGCGAATGGTTGTCTGTCCCTGTGTGTTGGCCCTGCGACAGACTGGCGACCTGTCCAGGGTGTACCCCGCCTCTCGCCCTATGACAGCTGGGATAGGCTCCAGCGCCCCCCGCGACCCTGAAAAGGATAAGCGGAAGCGAATGGATGGATGGATGGATGATTTTAAAATATGTATCACTGTATGAATGTAATGCAGATATACTCACACAAAGTTCAAGATTCAGACCGCTGTTAGTAGAAAGTCCAACAAAGACAAAACAATTGCTGGAAGCAAAGCAAATGCATCACCATACCTCAATCGATCTTCTAATCTAAATTCTAGATAAGAATAAGCAGTACTTATTTCTCTCTAATTTCAATGTCATTCTTTGCTTTAATTTGCAGTATTACTACAAACAGAAGAACTCTGTTTCTTATAACTGTTCAGAATGTGGAACAACAGCAATAACCCCCTGCAGTCTTGTTGGCACACTATCACAATCCCCCTGTTGGGCCTAAAGAGCTCGTCTTACAACACACACTGGAAAGACCAGCACCAGCTTTCTTCTACCTGTGCACGGCTGGCTCCCAGGCTATGTTTCCAAATCCCATTACATTTAGAGGTATGTGTCTGCTTCCGGAAGAGGTAGGTTGGAAATCTGCCAATATGCTCAGAGGTAAATTATTAAACAAATATTCCAAGGATGTAACTCTAGAATATATTCAGAAGAGACAAGAACTATTGCCAAACACAATATGTAATTTCACACAAAACCAAGAATGCACTCCCGGAAAGGAAAATGCTTATCTCCTGACCACCTGCTGCAGTTTGTCCCTCAGCAATTTACCCTAAGTGTCCAAAAAAGTCCTCAGAGCACTCCCAAACAAACATAACTCGCATTAATATCAAACAAAACTCATGTCAATAAAATCATTTGGCACCTTAGCTGATATGCACGTAAACAGAACTGTTTGCACTTACACAAAATGACACAAGATGCACATGCAGCACGTGGACTGCACTTTGATAAATGTGGTTGCCAGAGTGTCATGTCTTATTCATCACAAGCCTTAGGATGTAAAGGCAGGATGTAAAAGGAACGGCATGCAAGACGCATGGCTGAAAATGTGCTATTCATTACAAGTTACCGCAAGAACTTAAGATGCTAAAATGACCAAAAGAAAGCACTGGAGGGCTACAATGCTGTGTTTCAAGAAGGTCAAACAATATACTGTGTCATAGTGTACAGTCTATGTGTAGTAATGGGAAAGCAACTGTAGGACTTTTGTCATGATGAGTCATTTATTCACAAATAGAAAATGTGAAAGAAGCCATTCTATCATTTCCAAAATGATGAAAAGAAGCAATGAGCTATGAAAAGCTGTGACAATATTTGGAACCACTCAGTATTATCAAATGTATAAGAAAGTCAAGATTTCAACACTACAATAGGAAACACTACATACTCCTTTCCGCCCCCACCTACAGACAGTTATCAAATGCTAGAAAGCTTCAGAGTGGAACGTCCCATAATTGACTGCTCTCTCATTAGTGTATCAATTTTTTCCCCTCTTCCTGAATAGAAAATATGACTTTGTGTCTCCGTGTATGTGCACTTATGTGTGATTGTGTGTGTCTCCCTGTCGTGCCTCTTGAGAAATTCAATTTATGGATGTCTTCTGCCAGTCACTTACTAATTTCTCTAAGCGTAGCGTCATGAGTGAAAAACTACTCTCCGTAAAATGGGCTTTGGGTTCAGGAGACTGCTTCTAAAAGCAGGTGCTCAATGGACAGAGGAGTGGAGATGAGAGGAGCAGGAGAGGAGTCCAGCGGGAGGCAAAGGAAGGGGTTAAAGCAAATGAAATAATGAGAAAAATGAAGATATAAGGTAGGGAGGAAATTTGAAGGAGCAAAACAGAAAGAAACCTGAAAAGAATAGAATGAAGAAAGAGGGAAGAGTAAAGGGCACGTTCAAAGGCTCAAAGCCTAGGTCTTTCTTGCCACTGACATCCTCAGCATAATATCTTGTAACCTAGCAACCTTGGGAGAGGTTCCAAGTGAATTTTAATGGCACAGAAATTAAATGGCAGGACTATTACATCACAAGGAAAATGTTGAATGGCTGCAGAACTCAGAGATTTGCACTGTCAATTATTACATAATTTCAGAGGAAGCAAAGTGGTCTTATTTTAGCTGTTATTAACTGACACGCAAAAACTGCACATTCTAGACAATATATATAAAAAAAGGAAATAAGGAAGAATATTCAATAAAGGGAAATATTATGTACTCAATTTGCATAGCCTTTAAACTCCTTGGGAATAGTACCTCATTTGCATAATGTCCCATCATAGCCAAAATCAAATCAAATAAAAATGCATTAAAAGTTACCACTGATTTAAACTGGGTAATTTATTTATTTAATATAAGCATGAATTAGCAAATATTTCATGTCAATATGCATGCCTTCATATAACATATGAATAACATTAATTTTAATGTTAAAAGCATTGAAAGACTGTGTTATGCAAAAGAAAAAAAACAGTCTTGTTCATATAAGCCAATTCTACGCACGCACACACACACACACACACACACACACACACTTTGCTGTGATTTGATTAAATACAGACTGACATTTATATGCCGTATTTGTGTGTGTGTGGGTCTAAGTAAAGCATGTAAAGCATGTGTTCTCAGACTTAGTGTTAGTGATACCGTATGTATTACTTATTACTTATGACACGCAAATTCGTGAAGCGTTCCTCATTTTTTAAATAATTTCCCCCAGGGATCAATAAAGTATTCTGATTCTGATTCTGATTCTGATTAGTGACAGTCACGCCTCAATAAAACCCTAATTGGTGCTAATGTGCTTTAATGTAGCAGTTGTGGCAGAAATAAAAATATAACTGAAGATTATAGGAGGCAGATAGTCACACCCACTTTCCTCTAACTCCCTAGCAAAGTTAAGGTGCTATGCTATCAAAGTGAATGGAATAGTTACTCTAGACCAGTGGAGTCCAAATCCAGGCCTCGAGGACCAGTGTCCTGCAGGTTGTAGATGTGTCCTTGATCCATCACAGCTGATTTAAATGTCTAAATTACCTCCTCAACATGTCTTGGGCTGTGTCCCAATTCAGGGTCTGCACGCTGAAGGCTAGAACGTCCCATTTCACAAGCCTCTCACTTCCGCACTTCTCGTACTTATAGTACGCACCGTACGTAGTACGCGTAGTGTGCGTTCTTCAAGCGTGCAGACCCTGAATTGGGACACAGCCTTGAAGATCTCCAGAGAACTGGTAACTAATCATTTGATTCAGGTGTCTAGACCCAGGGTGAGATCTAAAACCTGCAGGACACCGGCCATCAAGGCCTGGAGTTGGGCAAGTCTGCTCTAGACTGACATTTCCTATCTTGCTCATTTATTTTTCATGGAGACCAAATACTCGTGACTTAGAACAAAATCCAAGAAAGAGATGACACATCATTGTGGATATTAATTTATATATATATATATATATATATATATATATATATATATATATATATATATATATGTATGTATGTATTTTTTAAAACTTTTTAAACTAAAAAAACAACTTTGTTATTGTTTGTTATTAAATCACTATTCGAAAGTGTTGAGTCAAAGATGGGGTTGACAACAAAGAACAGCACAGAAACAACATAAAACCAAGAGCATAAAATATATCTCTGCTATTACATGGTACTTGTTTACGAAGTAGGGTTCAGTTGGTGGTCTCTGGTCTACAACTGTTGCCAGCGGAAGCACAGCAGATTGATGCCTTACAGCCATGTGATTTGAAGCAGATGGCTACCTGGATGGCTGCACCTACATAAATTACTCTCAGCAATTAACTCAAGCCTTGTCCTGTATATAAAAAAACAGGGATTGTTCATAATACTGTGAGGTTTCTGCTAATTGTGGCTCGCTGATAGAACAGTCTCAGTCACAGTGAAAGTGCTGATGGAATACTGTTAGAGAGCTTTAGGACAGCTTAATGGGCTTGGCCTCTTTGACTCATCAAGCCGAGCGATCAGAGAGAGTAATTGAGGGCAAGCCAAAGGCTAAACTATCTTTTGTACATTCACTATATTATTCTGTTACCTCTGAGATGGAAATTAGCCTCTGAATGTGATGAGCGGGATGGTTTGAATACATGTGCTGGATATTTTGTCCTTCGCTAACGTAGTTCTGTGTGTATGTAGGACACCCATCTTTTCATGTGAGTTACAGACTTGCGTACTAACTTAACCAACACACATAGGATTTTAGGCTTCCTCTTTGATAACAAGGAGGCAAGATATTGAATGAAAGATGGAAATTGCCATTAAAATTCACACACTGCTCCACATGGAATTTCTCTGTTGCTACAGTATTTAAATACACCAAACCCAATCACAGAAAAATGAAGAGAAAAGGAAAATAACCCTAAGAGCTAAACACAAGCTGCATCAGTGCACACTGTTTTCCATGAAACAGCTCCTAAAAGTTTTTCCCTAGCCACTAAAGCGCTGGCCTAAATATCATTTTGTAGTTCTTTCCATAGTAATAATCAACAGTTTTGTATCCCCTGCAGCCTTCAAACTTGTGTTTACCACCAGGCTCCCTGCTCCTCAGCATTCATTATGTCATGTAAAATTAACGAGAAAAACCCCAGTCACAGTTCCTGCCAATTCAGCGCACTACCTCCATCAAAGGGGAGAAACTACTGAAAAACATTGCTATTTTTTCCAGTTGCTGCAATGTGTATTTAGTGTTTATATGTGATTACATACTGTATGTGTTTATATGCAAGTGGAATGCAAAGTGGTGTAGAATATATACTACAATGCACTGTACATAGTTTTTATGTATCACCTATGGTGCAGTATTTTGCTCTTTTTAATTAATCTTTTCCAAATAAAAATCTATGCTGAGAATCTTTTGCAAATTTATTGGAAGAAAGAATATGACTGACATTCAGAACCAATTTAGCATAGGTTAGTTCAGTTTCTAGGTATTTCTCTTGCTTATCTTTGCAATGTGGTAAATTTAACTGACTGGACATGATCTGGGAATCAAAAGCCTGGTGACAGGGAATACTGTTGCACAAGTCAAAGGGGAGGATCAGGTCAATGCACAAATTGGAACAACTGGGTGTCTTCCTGGAGCTGGCTGTCTGGCCAAACTAAGCAACTGCCAGAAAAGGGCCTAAGTACATACTGCTAACAAGAACCAGATAGTTCTTTTCTAAATGTCACACCTAAGGGACCCATCCATCACTACTAATCATCATGCCCGATACCATCCCAGTGGTAAGGCACGCTTGTGCCACATTCATGTAGAGTTGATGTTTTCTGTATGGACTAGTTGGGCTTCAGGGAATGGTTAACAGCTAAAATACAGACATATTCTTCAAGAAAGCTTTTTCCAAAGCACTCAGGACTGAATCAAAGTTTCACCTTTCAACTGGACATGACCATAAGCATATAGCCCCCTCTCAAAAAACAAACTGGAGTGGCAACTCTGTGAATGTCTTTGAGTGGCCCAACGACAACCGTGCTGTGAACTCAGTGAAATATCTCTGGAGAGACCTAAAAATGAACTCTGACCATCTGCATCAAAACTGACAGAGCTTAGGAGGATCTGCAGACAAGAATGGCAGAAAATCTCCAAATCTGTGTGCAAAGGTTCTTGTGTCCTACCCAATAAAATTCAAGAGTGCAAGAACTGCCAAATGTGCCTCAACTCAAGTACCATAGGTTAAATAAAAACATCAGAAAACTTTCTTGAAGTATTCGTCATAGATTAATTGGCCTTGCCTTACTCTTTAATGTGCTAACCTTTTTCATTCACCTTATAAAACCTTCTTTCTGTATTTTGCAATTCCTGCCTGTCAATCTTTTGTACTATTTCTTCTCTTCCTTTTTTGGACTTCCTTCGTCTAACTGTCTCCTCTGCCCTCTTCATGGAGTAAAGACATTGCGGAGATCCTCTCCTCTCCTCTCAGCCGCTATTGATTCACAACTCAGTTTACTGAAATCAATAAATCACCAATTGCATCAAGTGGAGACTAGAGGGTGAGAAGGAAAAGGAGAGAGGAGATATAAAAGACAGACAAAGACTAAAAAGAGAGACAGAAAGTTGGGATATCAATAATGAAAAATGAAGAATTAAATTCAATGATTCTGCAACAGCCTAGACTGACAAAAGACCTTCAGAATCCTTCAAAGATGTAACAGACTCTAGACTAAAAATCCATTAGCCCATCAAGGTCTCACAGACTTTGATTTCATATATAAAAAAAGTACAGAGTCATCATGGACTTGGGGATTTACTCAAACCAGCTAAGAGTAAATTAAAATAGACAACAGAATAAAAGTACTAGGGCTGTGTTTTTGTCGGCTGCTCTGATCCTTACTGACTGGCCTGGGGAAATGATTTTGCTCGATGGAGGAGATTGTGCTCAGATAGAGAGCGGTGGGGGTGGGGGAGGCATGATGGAGCTATCAGAGCTGCACTATCTCTCTAAGTTACTGTAATTTCATACAGGTGCCCACACATACACACACACCCACACACACATGCACACAAGTACACTTAGATACGGACCATCTTCCAACAGACAGACAGAGGTGTCTGGCATCATTAACCTGGCGTCTTCCTAATTCTGACAGATTGAGGCTGCTGCTTGTGTTATCGCTCTTTCTATCTCTCTGTGAGTGTCTGTTTGTTATAGTTTGTGTCCCCTATATATATGGTGTTGTTGCTGTGCCTGGGCTCTTGCTAAGTGAGCGACTTTCAGTTAAACTTTGCCTACCGGAAAAGAAATTTGATCATTTTTGCCTTAACACACACATGTACAAATATGGGTGATTTAGAAATATTGATTTAGATTGAAGAACTATCTGCAAATAACCACAAAACCAACACAAGTTCTATATGAACAGCATAGACGACTCAAATCCTAGCTGTAAAACATGAAAAATAAACATGCAACACACCTCCTCAAACATAGGGAGCATGTGGTGGAGTACACACATCCACAGTGTAGAGAAATGCGATGGAAATGAATGATGCTGGCACTAAAGTTGGTCTAGTTCTCATTAGAAATGTGGTGTTGGTGCTGGGTTGACCCTTACCTCCGAGGTGATAGGTTCCTCCCGTGGTGATGCTGAGAGGTGAGACGGAGCGCACAGCAGACACCTCCTCGCCGTCTATCGTCAACATGGCAAAGTTCTCCTTGGCAACCAAACGTATTGCATGCCACTGGCCATCATTGAGGCCCGAGCCTGGAAAAAAGCAATAAGGCAAAAGCATTTGTGTAAATCCCTGGATGTAATAATAAAACTTGCTGAGAAAAATAAAAATAAAAAAACAATAAAAAAAGGCCCACCACACAAAACTCAATACTGGTACTTTTTACCCCCATAGGTCCAAGTTATTTCTTTTAATAGGAGAATATAGAAGAATATGTAAGGCCCTGACTGGGATTTGTCAATAAGACAATTGGCTGGGTGAGAGGTGTGTGGGTGATTCATTCTGTTATGTGTGGCTATCCCTCTCTGTTTACCTTCTACTTTTATATTCAGCATATGTTTTTCTCCACAACAATGGCACTCCTGTGTGCCTGCTGAATGTGATTCCAACAGAGTTCAGTGCTATCGAGGATCATCTTTCTGCCTCTATTTCGGCTTCCCCTCACTTATGTGCACAGTCACATATGCAAGTCCGTGCTCCTCGATTCTTCTCCCCTTCTCTTTTGTTCTCTCACTCCCTCTTTCTCCTGGCTCCCTTTTGTAGTCTCAAAGCCCATGTGACTCAACTCCATTAAGTCTCACAGAACCCTGTTTGCTGAGTATCCAAATGCATGTGTGTGTGCGTCCTTTATGTGCCTGCAACTTTGAGTACTTTTTGAAAGTGCACGAGGCTCTAATGTGTTGCTCTGTCTGCATATGTGTGTGTTTGGTGCATGCAAGTTCCGTGCCCTCCTTTCTTCTCCCTTCTCTTGTAGCTGTGCTCCATTAAATATGAGTGATGTTTTGGAAAGGGACATTACTACTGGAGCTGAGAGAGAAGCCAGCTTCCTTTCATTGCCCTCTCCTCTATACATCACCTCTTACTGACACCAATCTCTATTCATCCTTTCCTCCTCACCTCGATCGCTATCCCAGATTCCTCTATCTCTCCATCTTTATTTCCCTTCCTCTGTTTCTGCATTTAAAATTTCCTCTCTTTTTCTTTCTCTCTTCTCTTTTCTTCTCTACTTCTCTAAGTTTGCAGCCATCTGCTGCAGTGTCTTTCTTTTTCAATTGGGCTTAGCACACTGCCTCACTGATTGTAATACATCGATACCTGTTGAGGACACTGTAGCGAAGTTCAAGGTACGGTCATGTGTAAATCAGTCTTGGCAGAGCGCACCTACTCATGGATCTGCATGCACGTCAATACACACACTTTCGCATAGACGGTGGGCAAGCTTATGTCGGTGTGTTTGCATTTTTGTGTGGCGGCCTCTGTGTGAGTCCCCGCTGTCTGCAAGATGCACTCTCACATTGTTTACTTCTTCCCAGAATGCACTTGAAGACCCGAGCTTTCATATCAGCAGGGAGTCTGCACTAATTAATCTTCATCAGCAGGGTGGCCGTGTGTGCCTGTGCTTGTATGCCTGTGTGCGATCGAGGCTGTGACCAAAGAAATTAAGGGCCAAGATGGTCACTTGCTGAGAGTTGTGACCACAGCAGCCACGCTCAGGGCAACGTGGTTGGGCATGCAAAAATACACACTCGCATACACGGGACATGGTACCCCTTAAAATTGTAAAACCCTTTTTTAAAAACTAGCTCTAGCAGGGAGAAAAATAAAATAATAAAAAATAATACTGTTAACAACGCTTTTTTGTCAGGAGGCCATGATCCCAAAACTAATAACACAAAATCTAGAGGACAGTGTCTACATTGTCCGAGTGATAACCACAAAAAAGTTACTTCTGGCAGAAAGCGACCTTGATAACCTCCTTCAGTGACAATCACATTTCTGCCTGCATATTGGTTTGATGTAATCACTACCAAGCTCTCTCCTCCATCCTGTCCCACTCTCTATAACCTCTTGAATGTAATGGAAAATAGATACTGTATAACCTTGTGTTCCCTCATCTGTTTTACATCACCTGCAATAGCTTTGAATGATGAGCTTATCAGTGATGGCGATGTAACTGAACCTTCACACTCATGCACAAACAGACAAGTGCCTGCTGAAACCCTCATGCTCAAATATGCGATCCGTGTTCTCTCTCTCTGTCTCTCTGTCTTTCTTTCGCTGTCAAAAGCACCAAATACAGTGGCCTGTAAAAGTATTCGGCCCCCTTGAACTTCTCCACATTTTGTCACATTACAGCCACAAACATGAATCAATTATATTGGAATTCCACGTGAAAGATCAATACAAAGTGGTGTACACGTGAGAAGTGGAACGAAAATCATACATGATTCCAAACATTTTTTACAAATAAATAACTGCAAAGTGGGGTGTGCGTAATTATTCAGCCCCCTGAATCAATACTTTGTAGAACCACCTTTTGCTGCAATTACAGCTGCCAGTCTTTTAGGGCAGCCGTCCCCAACCTTTTTTGCGCCACGGACTGTTTTATGCCCAATAATATTTTCAAGGACCGGCCTTTAAGGTGTCGCAGATAAATACAACAAAATAAAACTAGTACCGGTACCGAAAAAAAAAGAAGATTTATTCATAACACACGTGAAGAGACCCAGGAAAACCGAGTTAACGATAAAAACAATGAAAAAAATAACGCTGAAAACCGATAAAAACCCTGAAAACCATACATTTACACCTGAGCCTCAACTCTCGCGGCCCAGTACCAAACGACTCACGGACCGGTACTGGTCCGAGGCCCGGGGGTTGGGGACCGCTGTTTTAGGGTATGTCTCTACCAGCTTTGCACATGTAGAGACTGAAATCCTTGCCCATTCTTCTTTGTAAAACAGCTCCATCTCAGTCAGATTAGATGGACAGCATTTGTGAACAGCAGTTTTCAGATCTTGCCACAGATTCTCGATTGGATTTAGATCTGGACTTTGACTGGGCCATTCTAACACATGGATATGTTTTGTTTTAAATCTTTCCATTGTTGCCCTGGCTTTATGTTTAGGGTCGTTGTCCTGCTTATAGGTGAACCTCCGCCCCAGTCTCAAGTCTTTTGCAGACTCCAAGAGGTTTTCTTCCAAGATTGCTCCGTATTTGGCTCCATCCATCTTCCCATCAACTCTGACCAGCTTCCCTGTCCCTGCTGAAGAGAAGCACCCCCAGAGCATGATGCTGCCACCACCATATTTGACAGTGGGGATGGTGTGTTCAGAGTGATGTGCAGTGTTAGTTTTCCGCCACACATAGCGTTTTGCATTTTGGCCAAAAAGTTCCATTTTGGTCTCATCTGACCAGAGCACCTTCTTCCACAGGTTTGCTGTGTCCCCCACATGGCTTGTGGAAAACTGCAAACGGGACTTCTTATGGTTTTCTGTTAACAATGGCTTTCTTCTTGCCACTCTTCCATAAAGGCCAACTTTGTGCAGTGCACGACTAATAGTTGTCCTGTGGACAGATCCCCCCACCTGAACTGTAGATCTCTGCAGCTCGTCCAGAGTCACCATGGGCCTCTTGGCTACATTTCTGATCAGCGCTCTCCTTGTTCGGCCTGTGAGTTTAGGTGGTCCCCTAGGGACCCCAAAGCGCTTTACACACCCAATCATCCACCCATTCACTCTCACATTCACACACTGGTGGAGACAAGCTACAGTTGTAGCCACAGCTGCCCTGGGGCAGACTGACAGAAGCGAGGCTGCCATATCGCGCCATCGGCCCTTCTGGGCTGAATAAGGGGGCTGAATAATTACGCACACCCCACTTTGCAGTTATTTATTTGTAAAAAATGTTTGTAATCATGTATGTTCCACTTCTCATGTGTACACCACTTTGTGTTGGTCTTTCACGTGGAATTCCAATAAAATTGATTCATGTTTGTGGCTGTAATGTGACAGAATGTGGGAAAGTTCAAGGGGGCTGAATACTTTTGCAAGCCACTGTACACTGGCAAAAATCATGCACATACCAGCTGTCTGTCACAGATAAAAAAAAAGAGTGAAAAAGATGAAGGAGGAGGAGAATTAGTCAGATTAAACCTGATAAAGTTGTGGTTTTCTTTGTTGTCATTCAAATGCAGGGTCTGATAACAAAGTGACAAGCTGATCAGCTACTTTGCTTGGTTTGAACTTGGGGTTAATTCATGTTATATTGAATCCTTAGTAAACAAATGCAACTGTGGCAAAAATATCATCCAAACAGTAAATAAAATCACTACACAAAAGTGATGATTTCATGCTGTGAAACAGTGAACTTGATTGGATTGAGGTTTTGACATCATTATCATCATATCTCTAGCAGCTTCACCTTGTAAGTATCTGTTGGGAACCAGCTTTTAAGGTCATGCAAAATAAATCCAACATTTTAGTTTTCATTTCCATCTGAGGAAATCTAACATTCATTATTCATGTCAACAATTGAATTAATTCAATGCACATCCTAAAGGTGTGTGTACTTTGTAACCACTGACCATCTGTATAGACAAGATACCATCTGTATAAATACAATAAACAATGTGAAAACTGTTTAATTAATGTTCTGCAATATTAGTTTGGGGTAATCCCCCCCCCCAAAAAAGAGGTAAATAAGTCATGAAAGAATGCAGTTCTATCTGTCTGTGATGTGTACTCATGAAGAAGATCTGAGCTGACCACAGATGAAGTGCAAGACTAGGAACGAGTCCTCGGATGAGCTGAGAGCACCGAGACACATGTTGGTAGGGCAATTTTCCTAAACATAACAAAACTGTTGCACATATATTCTCTATTAAATGGCTAATTGTTGCTCTTACTTGTCTGTTTCTGCTATAAATTAGCCTGTGTTAATTTAATGCATGCAATGTAAGCAATTGGAACTCCATCATTATCTAAATTTGAATAGCAGTAATTTAAATACTGATCCATTAAACCTAACAAAAGTCATTACTGTAAGAAAACAACTTACTTTCTGCAAATTGCTCTCAATTCAAAAAATTTTCAGAAATTTCCACCAATAAACAAAGCCTGGTGCAGCTTACTGCTCATGCTTTTCACTGAAAATCTCATCCTCTATGATGTTTCAAGATGAGCACCAGACTGACAGCCACAGAAAACAAAGTGACAGCAATTACAGCAAAGCTTCAAGTGCCTGAGACTGAACAGAAGAAAATGGTGGAGGAGGCTAAGAGACTGATTTCAGGTATGAAAATCACAGACTTGGTAATTTTAGAAAATCTTGAAAGAACTGTAGATAAAATATTAGCTTTCATGTTTCTAGTATAAGCTGCAGAACTGGCAGTCCTCAATTCAAAAAGTGACAACCAGTGACGACGCGGTGCAGGAGCAGAAGGAGAAGGAGATGACAGCTCTGAGTGAAGACCTGGAGAGAAGACTGAACTGCAGCTCACCAGTAACAAAGGATAAAATATGGATGACGAATGCAGGTATTTTGATAAGACACCAGGAGACATATATAGCTGCACCTCTACTTCCACACAATAATAATCTAAATATAGAAACACCTGAAAATTTTATCTACACTTCCAGAAAAATAACCACCTTAGCAAAGTGTTTCCATTGTGTGTTTATATCTTGAAGCTTGCTTTCTGTGTTTGTAAGGCCTCTTCAAGAAAGACCGGCCCATTAGTTTTTTTAGGTAACATCTTTTCAAGAATCTGCAAGGCTACAAGTATGCAATACATCATGTGACCCTTATAACTGACTAGCCTGAACTTTCCAGTTCTCTACTGCACTTCTTTAGTGGTTTCTGACATTTCCCTCATTTGTTTGTGAAATTCTATATTCATTTTAAGTGTTTTAAAATATATATTTATGCTTTCCCACAGAGGCTGAGGAGTGTGATCCCCCTATAGTTGGAACATACCCTCTGACTATAGCGGGATCCCACTGGTCTATTGCTGTTGTTCCTAAATTCCTATTTGCAGTAATATTACTTACAGTTGCCAGTTGTTGCAACCATGGGATCTAATTACAGTATCACACTCAAATCCAGTGAACTCTTTAGAAGGACTCATTCTTTTACTAATGTTTGTACCGGAAGACTGCATGGCTAGGTGTTTGATACACCTGCTGCAATGGGATAGAAGATTAAATGGTGTGACCCCATAGTCTATATATGTGTGGATGAACTAACACTGTAGTAAAACTATATACTGACTATGTGTTTGGTTTTTATGTTTTTTTAATTATATACCAAACATATTTAGTGCCAAAGCTATGAACTACTTTTGCATTTTCTCCACACAGATTCAAATGTATTCATACAAGTGCAGACACGAATATGTAAATACACTGACTTAAATCTTTTAATAAACGGTGCTGAAGATTCTGAACTGTCTTTTAACTTTTCAAAGCCAAGTCCTGTTATCTTCTACTGATCATAATTGACTAAAACTGTTTCTCTTCGTTAACATAATACATTTTTTTGTTTGACAACACTCAATAGATTGACCAATACTCAGCAAAAATCTAAGAAAAAGACAAACTGCACAAAATACAAGTTAGTCCAATGAATCAATGCTGTGCCAAGTTCTGCAAGAAGACCCAAAATGTCACCATCAGATGAGAGGAAATTGGTCAGGGTGTTTACGATGCAATAAATAGAAGAAGTTAAAGAATTGAAAACAAGCAGGGAGGAAGGGTGGGGCACGTAAACGAGAATGAACAGCTTGCAGAACTGGGGGAACCTATATACAGTAGATGACAACCGGAAGGAGTGTGTTTGGAGGCGTGATCCCGCTCCTGAAATTCCTATACATAATCTCCAATTAATAACCCTGTGCAGAAGTTATTGTTGGCTGCTAAAGATGACAGCTGTGGACAAGAGTCACTGTACCTTGCGTACTTTAAGAACAGACTGACATTGTCCCTTCTTACTGACAAACAATGCACACTACATCTTTAACCATGGTAACATGAGATAACTTATACAGATGCCATGCTACATATTGAGGTCAAAATGAACCAGTTAAGTCATTTAACTGCTGTGGCCTGACCTTGGAGCTAATGGTTGTTAAAGATTAGCTGAATGAAAAACAGTATGAATGATAATACTAACAGCTCTCCAACACTGCACAGTTTGAGTCTTTTAGAGAACTGCCTGATCATGAGAAGTCTTCCATTATTCACACAGTTACTCTGACTGCAGTTGTGCCAGACAGAGAGAGAGACATGCGCTCCACCAGTGAAGCACAAAAAGAAATCTTGTAAAGGAGAAAGTGCCAAGCCAGTGCACAGACAAGTGGATAGACAAACAACGCCACACAGCTGGGATAATAGTTATCACAAAGTTTCAAAAACCAGTTTTGGCAAACTAACAGCAATAGCCTCCAAGCTTTAAAAGTGTGCATACTGTATTTGTGTTTGTGTTTGGTAATTGTGCACATATTGTATTCCTGTCAAAATACAAATATGATAAAAAAAAAAAAAAAGAATCAGAAAATAATAATTCAGAAGTCATGTCCATGCCAGGAGTTCATGATAATGTCTTGTACTGCTCTTTCTTTTCACAAGGGCCAAATTGAATAAATTCTTTTTAAACGTAGCTTTTAAACTGAATGAGAAAAATAACTAGACAGCAGTGATGCACTTTCTAGCTAATAAATAGACACAATTAATGTGTCGTGTGTAAAACTATATGCAAATGCCTACTGTTTCTTTTTGTATGTGCTCTTATAAGTGGGTAAATAAATTAAAAGGACACTGGCCTCTTAAATGTCTATGTTGCATTATATGAGCTGTAAAACTACAAATAGGAAGCTGCGATATGTTTTAGAGGATCCTAACCTGACTCAGGAAAATGGTGAGCAATTCTTAAAGATAGCGATTAGCTCATGTAGAGACTGATTATACACATAACAAGAGTAATAATAGTTATAACTGTAGACAACAAACAAAACAAAACAAATGAATGAAACAAACAATAAGGACAACATAATTTTATGGTTGCCTGTTTATTTTTCCTCAATCTTAATCATCTAAGGAAGACTTGGTGTTGGCTCTCTCTGCAGTAGAGTATCACTTCCTCTTACAGTACAACACACAGTGGTGTTTTTGTGTAGCTTATCTGAGTAGCCAATTTAATTAAACACTTATAGATAATGTCTGATTTCATAGTGTAAGCTCAGAGAGTGTAATTTGTCCAAAGCACAATCTGTGTTGATTCACTCGCTAATTATATTCACAGCATGCCCTCTCTTTAGGTATTTGCTAGCTTAGCTTAGCACAGCTTGTAGCCAACTCACTAGCAGCATGGCCTCTTCACCTGTCCCTCCCGCATTTTCCTGCTCTTTGTGTCAAATGTTTAGTTTGTGACAGAAAAATCAGCAGAAAATCATTTAAATACAAAAAAACTCAAAGAAAGACCAATGTTGTATCCACAACTTTAAAGAGTAAAACAGTAAAATTTGCATTATTAAACATTAGGTCTGTCACTCCTAAGTCCCTGTCAGTACATGAATAATTTAAATTAACCAACACCCCAGAGTTATACCAATTGTCAGCATCCCCGAAGCATTGGGCGTGGTGGGGTGGTGTGGCAGCAATCTCCCACTCCAGCTCAACAACCAGACTGAGTTTTAATTCATTTTAAAACGCGATGCTTAGCCTTGTCCACCCTAGCTGGAAAACTCAAAAAGCAGTTTCATTTGTTGCTATCATTTACCTGAGCCATACTCAGAGTTTCTGTTTGGATGCTCAGACTTTTTATCAAAATCAGTGCTGACCTCAGATAAAATAATTATTGTGGGTGATTTAAACATCCATGTAGATAGCAAAAATGACAGCCTCAACACATTTTAAATCTATTATTAGACTCAACTGGCTTCTTTCAGAATGTAAAAGAACCCACCCATCACTTTAATCACACTCTAGATCTTCCCCTGATATATGGCATAGAAAGGGAATGTTTACCAGTATTTCCTAGTTTTACCCTCTTTTGTCTGGTTACAATAATGGATTACACAGAAGTGGGGAATAGATTTCATGACAGCAGATGTCTTTCTGTAACCAAGTTTAAGGATATAATCCATCCACTGTTATCTTCTTCATGCTCTGTGCAAACACAGTGCAGCACAGCTACCTGAACACTATTCCCACAGAGGTTGATTATCTTGTTAATATTTTTACTTCTTCACTGCTTACAACTCTAGATACTGTAGCACCTACGACAAAGAAAGCCTCAAATCAAAAGTTCATTTGAAATTTGATTCATATCTATGTAATAGACTCCAATTTATTCATGTAAACGGAGAGTCCTCTTGACACACTAAGGTTAATTATGGAGTTCCACAGGGTTCCATGCTAGGACCAATTGTGTTTATATTATACATGCCTTCCTTAGACAGTATCATTAGAAAGCATAGCATACACTTTCACTGCTCTGCAGATGACACCCAGCTTTATCTATCCATGAAGCCAGAAAACACACACCAATTAATAAAACTGCAGGGATGTCTTAAAGACATAAAGACCTGGATGACCTCAGATTTCCTGCTTCAAAATTCAGATGAAAGTGAAGTTATTGCATTCGGCCCTAAAAATCTTAGAAATGCAGTATTTATCCAGAT
Organism: Maylandia zebra; assembly: GCF_041146795.1. NCBI lineage: Eukaryota > Metazoa > Chordata > Actinopteri > Cichliformes > Cichlidae > Maylandia > Maylandia zebra. Next base: position 17,744,714 of record NC_135175.1, on the reverse strand, counting down.
GCTTACCCTGGCCTCCAGTAACACTGTGAGGAATCTTGGGGTCATTTTTGATCAGGCTAAGTCCTTTAGTATGCACATTGAACAGATATGTAGGACTGCTTTCGTCCATTTGTGTAATATCTCCAAAATTTGAAACATCCTGTCTTAGAGTGATGCTGAAAAACTAGTTTATGCATTTATTACTTCTAGGCTGGACTGCTGCAATTCGTTGTTGTCAGGATGGACTTAAAACTCCCTGGAAAGCCTACACTTGATACACAATCCTGCAGCAACTGACCATACTAACAGGGACTAAAAAGAGAGAGTGTACTTCCTTTCTGCTGGCGCAAAGGTGCTTGCTCATAGGTCATATGACTGTTGGAGTTTTCTCTGTTTTTCTTGAATTATGGTAGGGTCTTCACCTGACAATATAAAACACCTTGATGCAACTGTTGTTGTGATTTGGCTCTTTAATAAATAAAACTGAATTGAATGGAATGTTGTGTGCAATAAATCATTTGGAGACTAGGGCAAGTCACCTACCTCCTCTCCCTACTGCGCTGCATGCTGGGAGCGTGAGTGAGCGAGTGTGTGAAGGTGGCGGATGATTGTGAGGAGCTGCTGAGTTCTTGACTGTGTGTTTTTTTTTTTCTTTCTTTACATCTTGTCCTTGATGAAAAGGTAAGAGAAGTTTATTTCATTGATTTGTGTTGGGTGAACAAAACTTAGTTAATCATTTGTTTTCTTTTGAGCCACGGCATACCTCCCTAGTGTGGGTTCTCCTTCCCTGTCAATTAGACACGGGGTTGGAGTGATGAGTGCCCCACAGTTTACTGTAGAGCAGGTTCTTTTGGCTGTAGGAAAACAGGCTGGCCGTGAAGACATCACTTACGGCTCTCAGATGAACAAGGCTGTTGATTTTTCTTTTTGTTTAGAGAGGGGTGACCTTCGATGATTTGTTGTTGGTATTTTGCCTTTATTGATGTCTTAAACATACATCACTATGTCTGGGTTTCCTGCTTCATCCATAATGAAAACAGGCTGATCCGCTTTGAAAATTTGCTAACAGGTGTTCACGTACCTGAATGACCCTTTTCTACTCAATCTAAGCACTCAAAGCACTTTACAGAACTTGTACATTCACTCATTCACACAAGCACTTTTTTCTAAGCTGTTTCTAAGTTTCTAAGCTGTTTCTACAAGCATTCATACTCCGATGGATGTATCGGAGGGAAACATGGGGTTAGTATCTTGCCCAAGTCTGCATACAAATATGGACATGCAGACTGCATACGCATATTTGGCATGCACACTGGAGCAGACTGGGATTGAACCACCAACCTTCCGGTTAGTGGCCACCCCCCAGTTAACAAAAACCCACAAAATATGCAGCACAAAAAGGTGAAGGTCACAACTGCTACCCCAACAACTGTTAAGCTTCACAATGAAGAAACAGTGGACCATCTCAGAAAGACAAATGAAAGAAGCAAGGAAAAATGAGGGGAAACTAATCTAAGGTAAGATAATGAAATGGCTGGCGCACAGGAGGAGGTCTTCCTTAGGAAGGGAATCAGTGTCCTCTTTCTCCCCTATTCTTTCTGCTTTGTAAGGTGGTTTTAATAGTGGGAACATTGAACATCAATGAAAGTAGGGATAGAGAAAGGCCAGAACTGCCAACTGAGCCTAGTAGAAATAAAAACATTGATGTGGTCCTTTTACAGGAAGCACACAGCTCTGTGGATAATGAAGCTGAATGGGGAATGAGTTCAAGGGGGCAGTGTTTTCTTAGTCAAGCCAGTAATCCTAGAGTGCAAGTAGCAGTTTTATTTTCTCAGCACCTTCATTTAACAAACATTTCAATGTGTGAAGTGGAGCAGAGTAGGTTCCAAGTAGTGGAAGCACCAATCAGGGATATATTATTTTTATTCATAAATGTTCATTCATAAATGCTCAGAGCTCTGGTACTGACTGTGTAGTGTAATTTCACAACCTAAGTGACAAATGAAAGGAGTATTACAGTAGCTCAGTTGTAGTGGTACGTACGGGACTGGAATTTTACCACCTATTCTACAGCTGATAGGAATATAGAGGAAGATCACCCACCTTCAGCCTCCCTTCTGACCACCACTGATGAAATTAATTTCACAGATGTGTGGCGGAAACTCTATCCTACATTATACATAAAAGTCTCTGAGGGCAGTGTGAGGGCAGTTAGGCGTGATGCAATTTATCTTTGTAATTGATCAAAAATACAATAATAGGTTAAATAGAGCATAATTTTATTGTTTCTTTTTAATGTTGTCATTTTATTATACTGTCTGAAACAGGTCTTGTAAATGAGACTTTTCTTTTGCAAAGAATACACTACAGTCATAACAGCTATTGAAAAGAATTGCCTTGCGGATGTAGAAAGGGACATTAGGGTTAAAGAAGACACAATTATTAATGGGACAGACAATGATAACAGTGCTTGGGATGGATAATGGGAGGAAGGCTTTAGGTCGGTTTCTCCAAGAAAAAGCGAAAGGGTCTTTAATTAGAACTCGCATCCCTACTATAAAATAAAGCTCCAACCCATATTTTTTTAAGTTGGAGAAAAAAGTTCAATCAAATGCTGCACCTCAAGCTCTCAGATGGGTCTCTAACATCTGACTCTTGAGGGTTGAGAAAGCTTGCTGCAGAGTTGCACTCAAGCTTTAGTGCTGACAACTGTGATGTGGACTGTTTGGCTAAGATATTGGGCCTTCGTCTCGAGTGGGTGACGCAGCCTGCTTCACTGGAGACCACCATCTCTTTTGATGAAATGTCCGCAGCAGTTCAGCAGCTCAGCTGTGGTCGGTTGATGGATTTCCTGCAAACATTTTTTTTCTTTCTATTTACCAGGAAAAGTCATTTCATGGAGTTAATCTTTATCTTTTTTTAAAAATTAAAGTCCTTTGGTTTTAGTAAAGCTTGTACTCTTGGTATAAGTCAGTGCTTCTCAATTATTTTCTGTTACGCCCCCTCTCTAAACTACTACTACTGCTACATTTAACGTGCATCAATTTCCTGAAATTAAAAAAAAAAAAAAAATCTTTATTCAAACTATAAACATTTTTTGACCCACTTTAACCAGTTGATGTTGATGCTGTAGTGGATGTGCAATTACACTTTATTCTAGTACTGCAAAAAAAAGCATGTTCCCTACGGTCACACGTGATGAGTAATCGGAGTCTAATTGCCAAATACATTAAGTTCTCTATCTCAATAAATCGTATTCAGTTCCTACAAATGATCTCTTCTTATTCAACTCAGGCATGGTCTTGCAGGGTTGACCTTTGCGAGTGTAGTAATAAGCACAGTGAGCTTGTCTGCATATGCTGATGATGAAACTGGCACTATGGTGGTCAACTGGTCAAAATGTGACAGGCCTTTGCTTGCAGAGTGAAACAGAAAAGTACAACAAACATTCCTACAGTAGAATGGGGCGCAGATGAAATGTTTAGGTAACCTCATAACTTCAATTGATAGTAAAATGGAACCTTAAAGCTCGTCAGAAAAACTTATTTGATTCTTATCCTGATTAATGATGGTATCGACTGATATTAAAAAAAAAAATGTAATGAGATTTTTTTTCCAATATCGCCCAGTTGGTGGCTTCAGGTCTTAAAATAAAATTTGTGTATCGTAAAATAGTGTCAGACATTAAAACATATGTTTATGGTTGGGGAGTCAGTGCTGTCCTGTGCAATAAAACTGTGAAAAAAGGATTCTTAATGTCATATTCCATGCAAAATAAATCATGCAATGTACCATTTATGCATGCATGTATATATTTTTGTTTATTTATTTATTTGTGTGCGTGTTGTAGATCCATGTTAAGCTTCAATTTAATATTTTCTTGTTGTAAATGAAAAATTGAACCAATAAAGGGTTTGTTAAGGGTCAAAGGTCTCTCCTCTTCTTTTTTTTTTTTTTTTTTTTTTTTTTTTTTTTACCCTGTTTCTATTACATATTGATCCTGTATGTACACTATAAATGAATTTTGTCTGCTATGAATTTATGGGACCCTCTGGCACTCATGAATTTTAACCCCCCTCCTCCCCACTACCACCCATCTCCTCCACTCCTAAATATTCAGCCCTCCAAGGTAATTCAAAGAGCTTTGCACGTCCTCCCAGATGGCAATATACCAACCACACAAAGCTCCAGACTATGACATATTAAGCTTTGGCTATGCACACATATATACATACAAATACAAATGCATTTGGACATGGACACACACACACACATTCTGGGGGAATGAAACAATATAACATTATAATCGGTGGGTGGCTGTACTGTGTTTTTTTTCCCCTCAAATGTGTGCCTCAGGCCTTTCCATTATTGTAATGCTCTATGCTTCCTGTTCGGACTGTGCAAGTAACCTCATGTGTGACTGATGGCAATTCTGCATCTCAAAAGAAATGATTTTATGACTTCTTGCCGAGTTGATGGGTATGAAGTATGAATGCAAGTACATACGCACATGCAGAATTTTAAAATGGCAAAATATTTAAACTTTGGAGGACGCTGAATCAAATAGTTTCTGCTGCCTCTGGCTTTGTCCAATTTTGCAGCGAGGCTTACCTCTGACAGAGAATGATTCTGTGGGAAGATATAGTTCCCTAGTTGTATAAATAATGCAAGCAAATACGCTGATTTACAAAAATAATGAGGAGAAGAGTCAATAAATGAAAAAAAAAATGAGTAGGGGAAAGGAAAGCAGATGAAAAAGTTGTTTGCATAACATTAACCATTTATAAACCTGAGAAATAAAACACTGCATAAAGCATGTGCAAAAATATCTAACAGAAAAAAAAGGTTAAAATGCTGGACTCTGATATTACATTGGGTGATGTTAATAACTATTGCTAGAAATTTTCAAATTAATTAGTTAGTAAATTACTTTAATTAAAGTTAATAAAACAGTACTTATACATAGGCTGTCATAAAAGTTTATTCTGGCACTAATAATACATGTTTTAAGTAGTGTTTAAAAGGCAGGTGGAGCGGCACTGGCATAAATAATCATTCAGAATTTTTCATTTTCACTAACTGGTAGGTTTTCAGCCACAAAATGTACCTCCAAAGTGTAGGGATAAATGGACTGGTACTTATATAGCACTTCTAATTACTTTAAGAACTCACTCAATACAAGCCTTGATTATTCAATTCACACACGCACATTTATAGAAATGCTTTTTCTTTCTTTTTCAATGCTTAAGCACTTTTTAACCTAATGTTTACATGCCAAGACTTCAATGGATCGGGGTAAATGTAGTGCAAGGTATCTTAGTTAAAGCCACTTTGTCATGCAGGTTGGAGGAGCCAGGGATGGAACCATTAACCTTGTGATTAATAGGTGATCTACGTCCTGAGCTACATTTGTTAGGCAAATGTATAGTGGTGTACACAATTGTCTAACAAAGATCCCTGGTGCAAGTCACAAATCAAACATACGGAGATGTGGCAACCGCTTGTATATAAGTGAGCAGCTGAAAGTAGCTTTTAAAACATATATGATAACATTACTGATGATTTGTAGGCTATTAACTATTTTGGAAATGTACAAATCTACTGATAATTCTTATTATAAATAACATTTTTTGGCCTTCCCACATGCATTCATGCCTCTTGTTACTTGTCTCAGTCTAAAGTAAAATATGGAGGTCTACAATGCAGAGTGCTATAGTCTATAAATAGAGTCATATTTTCTTCACGATGTAGTGGGATGTTTATTTCAATAAGATTAATTACCACTATTTTAATGTTTTTTCTTCTTTGACAGCTAAACAGGAGTATAAAATATATTTCCTCACTATGTATCACAGGAATCTCATAGGAAATTAGATTTCTTGGTCCGTGCAAAAGCAGTGGAGACAGTGAGTATTGTTTCCATGGAAACAATGCTGGTGCCTAATAATTCAATATTTAATCAAGAGGTGATCAGAGGAAAGCGTCTTCAACACATATACTCAAATACCTGCCACCTACCAGCTACAGGTACAAAGAGATCCTCTTTCATTGGCTTTGGTTTATTGGAAATTTTCATGGTTGGTAAATGAGAAAATAGAACTTTAATTTTAGTTTGGATATACCAAACATGCTTTGGTCCTGCTGCATGGTCATTAACACAACAATTTGCAGCTACACTCTAACAAAACTGTTATTTTGTTCCAATAAATGAGTGATGAGAGTAAAAGAAACAACAACAGAGTTAATGAGTGTGTGGGAAAGTCATGGGAAAATTAGAGAATCGACTAGATATAAACACGCTCACAAAAACATTATTCAAAGGATTCCCACAGTCTCACCTGGAGTGTTCTCCCAAAAGCTTCGTGTGCCCTTTTGTTTTACTCTTTATCTGCCTGACTGAGAGATAAATGGATGAAATGACAGACGTTTTGTCAGAGAACAGAAGAGCATCTTTTCAGTGGTCACAAACACTTTTACTGCAAGTTGTTGCTATCACACACACACACAAAACAGCTACACACACACACACACACATCTTGAATAAGCATACTTCTGTTAGTGGATGTGTGTGTTTAGTCGATGTGTGTGTTCATAGTGGGGAAGATCTATGGTCTGGTGGATTTGGCGTGTGGGGGTGGAGACTTTAATGACCTCAGACCCACAGTGGCAAGAAAGAGGTTATGAAGATATATGATGATTTTATTCAAGCCTTCTTTGCATCATCTGCTCTCCCTATTTCTTGTGTTCCACCTGCCCGTTTAGTTTTCAGAAAAATGCGTTTAATTACCAGGTTGCACTTAAAAGTACATTAGGCAAAAAAAGAAAAGTGGCCTCAATCACAACCTCAGTGAGCCCAAACGTGTTCTCCTAGATAAAGTATTATATATATGAACATGTGGAACAACTGTCTGTCATTAATGACACATTTAGAGTAAAAACAGACTGGCATGGGCCTTCTATTGAGAATCATAATATTTATCGTTATGTAAATGTCTAACATTGGTTTGCATTCTTGCTGCGGTCTGATCCAATGGCTCCTGAGGGGGGGGGGGGAAGAAAAAGTCTCAGTCTAACTGGCTCATTACAGACCTTCCTCTAATTCTAGCTTTCAATAACACTATCTTTACAGCATTTCATTTCATTTGACGAAACAAACTGCTTAATGGAGCTTTAAAGAATATGTTTCTGGGGGCAAAAAAGGAAATGCTTGGAACGCCATATACTTTTAAGCATCACATGCAGTAGTTGCTGTGAATTTGTCTGCTGCTCATCTATGGATGTGAATTTCTTGTTCCACCACATCCCAAAGGTGCAGATCTAGTGACTGTGGAGGTCATTTGAGTACAGTGACTTAAATTTCATCTCTATGAAAGCTGTTTAAGATGACTTGAGCTTCATGACATAGTGCAAGACTGCCAAGAAAATATCCACTGCACAATTACATGACCAGCAGCCTGAAGTCTTAATACATGGCACAAGGGATTCAAGATTTCATGTTGTTCACACCTAATTTTGACCTTGCCCCCCAAATGCTGCAGCAGAAATCAGGACTCATCAGAACAGCCAGCATTACTGTCCAGCTCGCATGAACTCAGTTTTTTGTTTTTAGCTTCCAGTATTAGTCCCTGATCTGGTCTTCTGTTGCTTTAGCCCATGTGCTTCAAGGTTCGAGATGCTCTCATGCATACCTTATACGTTATAACGAGTGATTAGTTTCTGCTGCCTTCCTATCAGTTGAAGCAATCTGTCCATTCTCCTCTGACCGCTGTCATCAACAAAGCATTTTTGCCCAGAGAACTCACTGGATATTTTCTCTTTTTCAGACCAGTCTCTTTCAACCCTAGAGATGGTAATGTTGGAAAATCCCAGTGGATCAGCAGTTTCTGAAATATTCTGAGCAGCCCATCTGGCACAAACAACAATGCCACATTTAAAGACACATAATTTACCCTTCTTCCCTATTGTGATAATCAATTTGAACTTCACCATGTCTACGTGCCTAAATGCGCTGAATTGTTGCCATCCGACTGACTGATTAGATATTTGTGTCCATAAACAGACGTGTTGAAATCAGCTTTGTACATTTCAAAGTTTACAGTATGTGATTCAATTCTGTTTACAGGAATTAATCACATGCCTTATTCTGACTCATGTAATGGCATATTATTTGGCCTAAACCAGAGATTTAGTAAAAAACACTTTCTGTGATTAACCATCATTGGTGAATTTGCAGTCTTAGATGGCTAAAAGGTTACTCGGGTTAAAAGCTCCAAATGAAAGAATTTGTGTGCTTGTGTGTTTTTCCTTCAAGCTAACAGAGAAAATGAGAAATACTTTATTTATCTTATCTGTTTGGAAATAGGTATATGTCTGAATAAGCTGTCACTTAAACGCTCCATAAACAAATTATCCCCAGTGGGAAAACTGGATGGCGTTGTGTCTGTGAGAAGCCTCTCTTTTCTCTCACTCTCGTTTCGCTCCTCGATGTGTGCATATCTGCACGTCTCTCCCCAGTATATTTGCCATTAAGAGGGACTAAGCATTTCATTATAAGTCTACTGAGCTCCCACTGTGTCATTGAAGCTAGAAGCCAGTTTGGCTTTCTTTTTCAGAGATACTAATAACAGAATCAAAGGAGGGAGCATGTGTTTGCGTGTGCGGGTATGTGTTTGTGTGTCTATGTACTCTGGTAATACTGATGTAATCGCAGGCTCAATCCCAATTAGCCTAGAGGGTAACTCTGTAATAATCCCTACCCCTGGGCATAATGGCCTATTAAAGCAGCAGTGGACAGAATAAATGAGTGTGTCTACAGATAGAGAGGGAGAAAGAAAGAAGGGGAAGGAAGAAATAAGAGTATGGGAGGAAGGGGTGAGGGGCAAGAAAGGTTGTAGGAAGGGAATGAAATAAATGGAATAAAAAGAGCCACAGATGATAGCATCATGGCTAAAATTATTTTGAACCTTATTTTGTTTCTACCTTAATAATAACTTCCAGCTTTATGTGCATCAGTTTAATGGGCACCAAGTTTGCTTATTTTCAGCTCATTATTTTTATTCTTGGAATCGACAAGAGCGGCTTTGAAAATTAGCATTTCAAACTCACGCTTAATTATCTTGTAGTGGAACTTGATGCGACCCCCCCCCCCCCAGTTCATCCCCTGTCTCAAACTAAGCCATTTTAGTAACCTCCCATGTCCCAAGTCAACCGATATCACACAGAGCCAAGAACAATAGTAATAAGCAGTTCAAAACAGAGTGCTTAGAACAAGAAAAAGCCTGAACTTTTTGGCTAATGAGGATTAGCTGCACTTACATCTCACTGAATCAAACATGTGCTTTTGGTAGATTATATGACAGAAAATACAAAGACAACAGTTCCACTGCTGTCCTCACCGGTTCGCCTGTTAGTGTTGGGTTTAAAACCACACAAAGCAATTGTCAAAAAAACAAGAGATCAAATACTGAAATGGAATTACGAAACACCTGTCTGTCATGGACTGTCTTCATGTTAGGGCTGGTTTGAATGCTCCCAATATGGAACAAAAAGTCAGATTCACTTCTGTTCAGAATTCAATTAATCATGCAGCGTGCACATTAAATTTCAAGAATCAATTTTTGCTTCAGTTTTATCTTCATAGCACACCGCTCACATGCTCCTGTCCCCAAAGAGCAAAACAACAGCTGATGTGGGAAACACATGAGCCACCTCAGCTGTGAGTTGATAGGTATATCTACTCATCATATTACATTTTTGTTTTAGTATGCTGTAGAGAAAAAAAACCCTTTAAACCTTATTAAAACTTATTTTGTTGCAATCAGGCTTGATTATTGGTTCTATAGAGTTTTCATTTACTGTCCATTGAAAGAAAAAAACACTGCCCAAGAAGCATAACCAATGCGGCCGTTGAGTGGCAAGTCTTTTTCCTAGAAGGAGTTTCCTACATGAATGTTTTTCCATATAGTTCAATAGCAAATATAATGTAAGCGTACATGTGATATGTTTTTATGTAGGCAAACCCACCTGATGATAAATCTACTTGGTAGCTTTTGGCCGCTTTCATCACATTGATGTGAACTGCAACCTTGCCGTCCTCAAGCGAGATCTCCAGAGTGCCATCATCAAGATTGCTGAATAGGAGGAGGCCATGAGGGTTCCACGTACGAAACTGGAAGCCCACGGATACCGTGTTATGATTGGCTCGACCAGGCAACTGCAGGAAACTGGTGGCGTTGAAAAAGACTGGGAAGGTGTGGGTCTCCGCACAGGTGAAGGACAGGTTTCGCTGTTAGCATACAGAATTAGAAAAAAGAAAGAACAAAGATGGACAACGGGAGATTAATTAGTTTTTAAACAGAGAAGTCAAAAACAGAGCTAATGCCTTTAAGGGGGCTTGCCTGTGAAATAAATGCCTCAAACACTTAAGGAAATCTTGTACTTCACCACCCTTTTGTTGCTTTTAATCTCACTTCTGCGTGATTACTTTCACATGTTAGTGACTGAAGCGAGATTGAAAGACTGATGAAGCTTGAACACACTCATCTTTTTCTTCTAGCTCTACCTGTCTTTGAAATGTAACTATTTTCATCTTATTAATCACTTTATCTAAAATTTTATCGACCTTTATTTAACATCAGCAACTATGTATAATTTAGATTCACCAATTAAGTTAATATGCAAGTCTCTGAATTATTGGGAGAAGTGGGAACACTTGAAGAAAACCCATCTATCAGGAAAAAGCAGAACATATAAACTAGAATCCAGCTGACCAGGAGATCCTCCCTGCTGTGAGCAATAGTAGTAACTAATGCACTGCTGTGCTGAGAAACAGGGTTAAACAGTAACCTGGGTGAATTTTATGTGCTGCAGAAAAACAAACACTATTGTGGTATTTAGGCACTAATTATCATTGAATTTCTCCAACCTTGTGCTCTTAATCTAGTCATTAGCAAGCACACAGCATTGAGCTGCCTTTCCAACTATAGATGATTCCTGATTGTGTGTGTGTGTGTGTGTGTGTGTGTGTGTGTGTGTGTGTGTGTGTGTGTGTGTGTGTGTGTGTGTGTGTGTAAAATCTAAGAGCAGATCTGTTTTGATTAGAAATAAATGGCTGTGTGAAGTCATCAGAGAGAATTACAGGTGTGGTTTGAATGAACTTGATTAGTCCCACCATTTGTTCAATCAGTCCAACAGGGATCAAAGCAGATACACTGGCCGTCCCCTGAGAAAGGGCTCAGATTTTTCAGAAGCTAATTTTTAGGACTGCAGGGCAGTTAATGTGCTGAAGGTGCATCCTGCAGTCTGAAAAAGTAGGGTGCATTTCATGAAAAGAAACAAGGCCTTTAACCTTCTTATTATGTTAAGGGTCAATTTGACCCATTCCAGTTTTTGTGTTGACCAAAGTACTGGTCATCCTTTCTTTTTCTTCATGAAAGCTTATGGCTTTTCCTTATCTGGGGTCATGAACTGGTGTGTAAAATATGGACACTTTGATGTGTCCTGGAATGTCTCTGCAGTGTTTGTATACAAAGATGATGTTGTGGGTCATTTTGACCCGCACACTTTTATGTAAGTAAAAAGTTGTTCAGATCCAAAATAAACATTTCTCTTTGATGTACTTTGTTTTGACTGCTTCTGAATATACATTCAGACCCAGGTGTGCATGCAAGAAACTTTCTCTCCCCTATTCTTTTCACTGTTCTCATGTCATTTCAACACACCAAAAATGAGCTCCAGAAGGTTGACGACTGAAGAAGCTTTATCACTGCTTTTCAACTGGGATAGTGATGAAGAAGAAGATGTTTCAGAGACTGAGGACAATGTTATTGATGATCCAGACTGACAATTTTCAGACGAGGAGGAGAGTGTGCCGCCATCTCTACATCAAATGAAAACCAAGGAATGCAGCAATCATCATCCACAGAGGAGACATGGACATCTAAAGATGGTAATATAAAATGGTCATTATCACCACACCGAAGTCAAGGCAGGCTGTCATCTTCTAATATCATCAAAATGACTCCTGGTCCTACAAGATTTGCCATCACACGAGTTGATGATATTCAATCAGCATTTCAACTCTTCATATCCCCTCCAATAGAGAGGATTATACTGGACATGACTAACCTGGAAGGGAGGCGTGTATTTCAAGAGAAATGGAAGCCACTGGATCAGACTGACTTGCATGCTTATATTGGAATTCTGATATTAGCTGGAGTATACAGGTCCAAGGGAGAAGCAACTGCAAGTCTATGGAATGAAGAGAATGGAAGGCCAATCTTTCGAGCAACAATGTCTTTGGAGACATTTCTCAAGATATCTCGTGTGATCAGATTTGACAACCGTGAAACCAGAGCTGGTCGACGTGAAAGAGACAAACTTGCTGCAATCAGAGATGTATGGGATAAATGGGTGGAAATTCTACCTTTGTTGTACAACCCTGGTCCCCACGTTACTGTTGATGAGCGCCTTGTCCCATTCAGGGATCGCTGTCCTTTCCGACAGTATATGCCCAACAAGCCGGCCAAGTATGGCATCAAAATATGGGCAGCCTGTGATGCAAAATCTAGCTATGCATGGAATATGCAAGTGTACACTGGAAAGCTACCTGGAGGAGCATCTGAGAAGAATCAGGGGATGCGTGTGGTGCTGCAGATGAGTGAAGGGCTGCAAGGGCATAACATCACCTGTGACAATTTCTTTACATCCTACTGGCTTGGAGAGGAACTTCAGAAGAGAAAGCTGACTATGTTGGGAACAATCAGAAGAAATAAGCCAGAACTTCCCAGTGAAATTTTGAAGATGCAGGGAAGATCTCTGCATTCCTCAATATTTGTTTTCACTGAGAAAGCAACAGTTGTTTTATATTGCCCAAAGAAAAACAAGAATGTTCTTGTCATGAGCACAATGCACACAGATGCATCTCTGAGCACAAGAGAAGACAAAAAACCACAAATGATCCTAGACTACAACTCCACCAAAGGAGGAGTGGACAATCTTGACAAAGTCACAGCGACATACAGCTGCCAGCGCAAGACAGCTCATTGGCCCTTGGTAATTTTCTACAACATTTTGGATGTGTCTGCTTACAATGCCTATGTCCTGTGGACTGAAATCAACCAACATTGGAATGCGGGTAAATTGTACCGACGTCGCCTTTTCCTGGAAGAACTGGGAAAAAGTCTTGTCACTCCCAAGATCCAGATGCGAGTCAGACCAGCTCGATCCCCAGCAGCAGCAGCTGTCATTGAAAAGGTCAAGTGTGCGCCATCCAACCAATCTGCAGTGGATCCAGTGGATACAGGTGTAAAGAAACGAAAAAGATGCCAGGTCTGTCCCTCACGAGAAGACATTAAAACAAGCACTGTTTGTGAGAAATGCAAAAAGTACATCTGCAGAAAGCAAACAGTCACATTCTGTCCATCATGTGGACAAAATTGAAAATGTTGAACACTGAAAAACTGAGAAAATCGAGCAAGTTCAAAAGAAATGTGTTTGTAAAGAAGGAAAAACTTTTACTAAATTGTTCTTAAAAAGAGTTATGGTAATTCAAACTGTATTGTATGTCTGTGTTCTAAATGTTTTTTCTAATGGAAAATAAAGTTGCTATTGTTTTATTGTACTTTTTTGACAATTCTGAGTGGATTTACACAGTACGGGTCAAAATGACCCGCAACATAATCGATGTGATTTTTTTTCAACATAATACAAGGGTTAATCTGCATCTTGTGCCATCGAGATATGTTGAAAATAAACTGTTGAATAGTCAATGCAGTGAAAACCTGTCTTTCCACTGTAAGTTATGGTAAAATTGCAGTCATGATAACAACACTTGCAAAGACAGCAAGGACACACATGGAGGGGCCACTGACAGGTCAGTAGTATCTGATTAATTATGAATCTGTTCAAGCATTTTGGTTCATTGAATAATCTGCCCCCACAGTCGGGTCAAGTATGGAGTTAGTGTGACAATAATGAGCATGTTCAACAGGCAGCTGCCTTTATAAGCGCTATTCCAAAACGTTTAGACATATATTTTGCACATTTTCCTTACAAAGCTGGAGGTGTCGAGCTTCTTTCGGCGGGCCAGGTCTGTAATGTTGTCTCCATTGTAGTTGATGCTCTCCATGCAGCCTTTAAAGTTTTTCCTTCCTATTCCCACTGGCTTTCCACTGTATGGCATCCCGCCAAAACTCAACTACAGAGAGACATAGTGCAAAGAGTTAAAAAGAGATAGAGAGTGAGAAAAAAAACGCATGGCAAGAATTCCTTTAATTTTTCTTTAATAAGCTTTTCAGGCTTCTCCTCCCGGTTGCTTTTTATGGATTTACAAGTGTGCACATTCCCATTGCAAACAAATTTCTTACCTCGATGGATTGGACAATCAATTTCCTGTTTTAGGTATTATTGCCTGAACTCTTTGCATTTCATTATCTGATGTTCAATATGTACATTTTATGGGTTAGGTTGGTGCTAGTAATTTGTTTAAATCAAACAGTTTTACCTGCGGGGCATAAAGCATTCACACACACTTTCATGTTGTAAAAATCAGTCAGTTTAGTTCGTAAAATGTCAGGATAGTCACTGATAGATATAGAAGACAGTATAAATTCCAGTACTATATTTGGGCAGTTACATGCTTTTTGTTCGTCATGCTTTGTGACTAAGCATATTTGATTTGAAGGAAAATAATGAATACTACGTTAAAGTGCCAAGCCATAGCTGCACTTTGAGGTTACATCAATATTGCAAAAACTTAGACTGTTAGATACGGTCCTTTAAATTGCTGGGGCTCAAAAGTAATTGGCTTGACACTTGGTTACTAAAAGTTTCTAAGGCAGTCGGTTGTCATTTCAGTGTTAGTTCATGCACAGAAGAGCTCACACATGGCTCAGAGTTAATTAAGAGTTGAGCTTTGACCTTTAGATTGACTCAGTATATAATCAAGTGACCACAGAAGTGGAAAAATGGTGATAGTAAATGTTTATCAGAAAGATATCAAAGGTAGTTGATTTTCAGGGTGTTTTTTGTCTTAAGGAAATAACAGAAAAAGGCAAACAAGCAGATCGGAAAATCATCTGCACGGTGTAAAAACTCCCATTTTGAGTGCTGGGATGTTTCTAGAATGGAGCTATGAGATGGCACACCTCTTGACTATACAACTTGTGCACTCATACAATAATTGTTACTTAAGCAGGCAATCTAAATATTTTTTTCCTAATTTGAAAACAATTATTCAACCAAAAATTATGTCTAAAACTTGTGCAGCTCCACATTTCATATAATAAATGCGTGGTTGAACACGGGGCAGCACACGAGCCTTAAAATCATGCCTAATTTTTTTAAGTGTGAATTTTCTACACTAATTTTATTTCTGATTAAATATTGTGATTTCCTGTGGGCTCCTCTGTTTTATTGTCAGTCCCTCCTGTCTCACCCCATTTAGAAAATCCTGGAAACATCCCAAGATCTCAATCTGATGAAGCAGCAGTCCGCTTGCTGAAAGTCAGACAAAATACAAAGAGACCCCACAGGCAAAAAAGATAAATAAACAAACAAAAACAAAGGTGACTTCAGTATAGGCCCGAGAGAGCATCACAAGGGATGATACAATATGTCCAATGATGCCTGTGGGTAAACGACTTTGGCAGTCATTTACTGTAACACATTTTTCACTCAATATTCACACAGACATAAAATAATTACTGTGACTTCATCTGTATAGTATGTGTCCAATTAATCTGGCCGTTCAGCTTCCCCCACCACATGCCCACCATTATTATTGACTTATTGACTTATTATTGACCTACTATAAAGCTCAAATTAAAGTGGAAGCACTTGAATGTAGGAGCCATTATTTTAGTAGAGAGCCTGAATAGGGAAAAAAAAGAGTGTATAAAAATATTTTAGTTTTTCCATTCATGGTACCATTAATAGATAAATAACTTTTTTACAATGACAAAAAAAAATAAAAATAAAGATACAATCATTGTTTGAGAGACTCATAGCTTCTCTATCTAATATGACTTTTGAAAATTTGGTGACACTATGTTGTGTAAATATTGCAGGTCCTCTTTTAAACACCAGGTGTGTAGGGTGCTCTTATAGAATAGGAAAGCGCAATATAAGAAGAGTAATGTTGTTACTTGTGTTATGAAGGTTCTTTAGTTATCTATATTAGGCAAACAGAAAAACAAGACTCACTAATATGAAAGAAAAGGTTTTCTTCCTCCGCACTTCCGCTACAATCAGCTAATTTTGTCTTTGTGCGGGAGGAGGAAAATGGTTAGGGTTGCCAACCGTCCCTTAAAAAACGGAATCGTCCCGTGTTTAGAAACAAAAGTACACGTCCCGTATTGAGCTAATAAGGGACGCACTTTGTCCCGTAATACAGTGAGAATCAAAAGTAGTCTATAAATGTTTATGGAATTAACGCTTTGTTTGAAAACATAATTCCCAGCCCCTCTTCTGCTTTGTGACCAATGAGCTGACAGCACACTTATTGGTCGAGGAAAGGTCGCTTACGGAGAAAATACCGGAAGACAACAGATGACCACAACAACAAGCATGGCCAACAGGGAAACAAACGCCGACACTGCGGTGCAAGTCTCGGACGACAGTACACCTAAAGCTGGGCAGACACTGTGCGATTTTTTCAGTCACGTTATTCAGCTCCTGCTCAAACTGTACGGTTGACTCGCAGGGGTTAGAAGTTCATAAGTCACGATGCAGGGTCTCACACTATACGGCCCGATGCGACCTGAGTGCTCACACTGTGCCTCCATAACATGAAGGTTATAACAGAAAATCTGTCGCTCTCCCTCTCTCTCTCTCTCTTTCACTCACACAGACATGCCACCACCATCAACTTTGCTAAATTGCTAATGAAAAACATTGATCAGGCAGCTGTGATTGAGCAGCAGTGTAGATCCAACTATTTTCACGGTTGTTGTGGTCGTGATAATTTTGTGATGCCACATCGAAAAGGCTCGGATGAGCTTTCCAAAGTTCTACAAGTGCCTCCATCACTTGTGTCCAGATCACAGGCTGCACAGCCGTGCTGCTCCGTCTTTTTCACCGACGTTTACGTGTTTGCGCGTGAGCAGTGTGAGCGGCTGCGTTGACACCCTCACGAGCGATTGATGATCGGGAGCTGGTCGTGAGGTGTTAATCGCTTCTCGTTACCCCACGTATACTACACGATGCACGATGAAGGCCAAAATCGGGCCGATCACCAAATCGGTCGCATGACTCAAAAATCGTCTCAAAATGGGCCAAAAATCGCACAGTGTAAGCCCAGCATTAGAGCAGCAATGTTTGTTCGCTCAGAGAAAGAAAAAAAAAACAAGGCTGCAAAAGTACAGGGAGGAATGGGAAAAGGAAAACACCTGGCTGGGAAAATGCACGATAACACCTTTAAAGCGCACTGCACTGTGTCCAATTGTACTAAATGCACTATATGTGCACAGTCACAAGAATATTTTTCGTTCTATTGTTTTCTATTAATTTATATAATTTTAAGTTAAGCAGGACAGAGTTCTTTTAAAGAAAGGTTTACTTATATTCTCAAAAGTTAAGCATGACAGGCTTCTGTTTAAGAAAGAGACCTGTTTTACTGTGTTAATGTTGTCATTTTGAGCTAAAAATAAATGGCTAAATGATCATTTGTTTCCCATATGGTCATATCACAAAGAATATGAATGAATGAATGAATGTCTTTTATTCGAGCAACCAAATAATAAAGTTATTGTAATGTACAATTACACAAAAAAAGAAAAAACAAGTTTAGCTCGAAAAGGAGTGGGATGAAGACAAGCTTTTTAACTCCCACCCCTACAATCTTATCTGAGTTTTAAATTTTGTAGTTGCGCAGTACATTTAAATATTTGTGACATACAATTACGGTTATAAAATTATCGCATTGTCATAATTACAACATACAGTAGTGTAAATATTTAGCATCAATAATACAGTCTTTATTACCACCGCTGAATATCACAGTCATCACCATCATGGTCATTACATCCTCTCCGTATATTATTTATATTTTAGCTATGAAAATATCAATGAAGTTTGCTTCCATTGTATAGTTGTAACTTCATCAATTTTACTTTTAAGAATTAATTCTGGTCTACTGTTTCCTAATAATGGAGATAACAGTAATAACAACAGCGTAAGACAATATCAACAGTGTCCATTTCAACTCTACAAAATAATTGTTTATATAAGTATTTGTTGTTAACATTCTATATATAAACAAAGAAAAAAGAAAGAAATAATACAAAGAATATATTATTATTTACTATCATGGATAAACAATCACACACTCGATTCCTTATTGTACCTTGACAATATACATTTTTTGTACCTCGATTTAAACAGATGAATATTTGGACATTGCTTGAGCTCTACATCCATTCTGTTCCAAAGTTTCACTCCACACACAGACACACACAAACTTTTCCTGGTAGTTCTAACTATCTGCCTTTTAAAGTTACTACATCCCCTCAAATTGTAACCTCCTTCTTTATGTGTAAAGAGCTTTTGGATATTTTCTGGCAGTATACCCTTATTTGCCTTATATAGGAGTTGAGCAGTCGAGAATTCAACTAAATCAATCAATTTTAATAGTTTTGACTGCAAAAACAAAATATTAGTGTGACTATAATATCCTACCTTATACATTATTCTTATAGTACATTTTTGTAGTATAGCCAGGTGATGCAGAGAACTTTTGTAATTATTGCCCCACACCTCTACACAATAAGTCAAGTATGGTAGGGCTAGTACACAGTATAACAAAAACATTGCATGGCAGTTTAAGAAGAACTTGGCTCTATTTATGATTGAGATACTTTTGGACACTTTATTTTGTATATGTCTGATGTGTGATTTCCAGCATAATTTGCTATCAATCATTACTCCCAAGAATTTTATTTCTGATACTACATCTATGACTACACCATCTATTTTTATTACAGTATCTTCATTTACATTGTAATTCCCAAAGAACATTACCTTGGTTTTGCTCAAATTTATAGATAATTTGTTAACATCCATCCATATTTTTAATTTCCTTAACTCATTGTTAATGTTAAGTACTAGGTCACTATGGTCGTCGTTAGAATAAAAAATATTGGTGTCTTCAGCAAATATAACTAATTTTAATAACTTTGATACATTAAATATGTCGTTTATATAAAGATTAAATAGAGTTGGTCCCAGAACTGATCCTTGTGGCACTCCACAGCTAATGCCCAAATGCCCCGATTCAAATTCGCCCATCTTCACATACTGCTGTCTCTCAGTCAAATAACTTTGGATCCATTTCAAGGCCACTCCCCTAATACCATATCTGTCTAATTTTTTAAATAATCTGCTATGATTAATCGTATCAAATGCTTTCTTCAAGTCAATAAATATCCCTGCTGCATGTCTTTTTCTATCCAGACTGTTGGTTATCTCTTCTATTGCATCAATGATAGCCATTGAAGTTGACCTTCCTGTCCTAAATCCGTACTGACTTTCATTGATTAGTTTATGTTTGTCAATAAATTTACCTAGTCTATTATTATAAAGTTTTTCTAATATTTTAGAAAACTGTGGGAGCAGGGACACTGGTCGATAGTTAGTGAAGATGTGTTTGTTTCCACTTTTATATATGGGTATAACTTTAGCTATTTTCATTTTCTTTGGGCATTTCCCCGTTTGAAATGATAAATTACATATATAAGCTAGAGGTCTGGCAATGCTATGTATGATTCGTTTAACTAATGTCATATCTATACCAAAACAATCAGTAGAGGTCTTGTTCTTACAGTTGTTAACTACATCTAAAATATCTAATTCAGTAACTCCCGACAAGAACATAGTCTTTGAATTTATTTCTATCAGTGACATTTCGCTGTGATTACTTTTTGGAATTGTTGTAGCCAACTCCGGTCCCACATTTACAAAAAAGCTGTTAAAGCACTCCACCATCTCGTTTAGATTGTAATTGTCACTGTTATTATTAGTGAAATAAGCTGGATATGAGCACTTTTTTGTGTTACCTTTAATAATAGTGTTAAGTATTCCCCATATCTCTTTAGTGTTGTTTTTATTTTTATGTATTAAATTAGTATAGTATAATTTCTTACTAGTTCTTAATATTTCCGTTAGTTTATTTTTATATTTTTTATATCTATACTCTGCTTCTTCAGTTCTTAACTTAGTGAATTGTCTGTATAAAGAATTTTTCTTCTTACAGGCCTTGTGTAATCCTTTTGTTAACCACGGGCATTTAATATGCATCTGCTTAAATCAAATTCAAGTCAAATGGTTAAAAAATAATTTCACACACAAAAAAAAAGAGCTACAAAATTCACCACACTGGGAAGGGTGAACTGGGTTGCCCGGCCCTGGCCACGAGGTGTCCCTTATTTATTTTTCAGGGAGTTGGCAACCCTAAAAATGGTAGAGGGCAGATATGGACTTTATTTTTATTGCACACAAGGATGCAATGAGCTGAGATGCAGTCTGTATCCAGGACAACAACAATTGCTTTATGCTGCTAACAGAACTTTGGCTCTTTGTAAACGTCTGCTAGACAGCATGCTAACACTAAGCTAGCTAAAACCCCAGAGCGATTATAAAGCTGAGTGAATACTGACACCAGCCCAGCAGCCAGACCCTGAACTTCAACATATAACCAAAGCAGTAATAAGCAGTCAGGCTTGCGGTCTCCATTTCTACCTGTTCTTAAGGTACAATCACCATGGCCTTGAAGTCTTTTTAGGCTCTTTTTCATCTTATTTTTGTGTCGTTGGCTTTGCATTTCTAAATACTAAAAGAAAGATTGTGTGTCTGGCCTAATTAGGATAGGGATTTGTAATGATTTGTGGATTTGTGGAACTGAGAGAAAGTAACAAATTAAGCAATGTACTGCATTACTTTAAAGAAAAGTAATGAGCAATGTGTAATACATTACTTTTTATGAGTAAAGAAACACTGCACATTATATATATTGTGCATGAAATACAACAAGTAGGAGTAAGCATTAAAGGAGAAACATGGTCTTTTTGGGAGAACAGATGTGCTGAGAGGAGCATTCAGGTGTGAAGATGAGGGCTAATAAACTGGCACCTGATGGGAAGCACTGAAGAACAGAGGACTGATAAAATGTAAACTGGGTTTCATATTTGTTCTACAGTTATACATGTGTTCGTTTTTTTTTCCATTTTACACACAACTCTGAGCCCTGAAGGAAGCCAAAATGATGGAGGGCAGTGTGCAATTACCAGTCGATGTGTCTGTCTGTCTTTTTGTGTGCATGTGTGTTGTTGCTTGTGCTGTGTGTGCATCTGTGGTGACGCTCCAATAGCCTTAGTAATTACTGCCAAGGGTAGACACAAATGCACCCGGATATTTAGTCTACAGCCCTAAATGGGAGCAGAGGACGCACATACACACAAACAAAGATGCACACAAAATAGAGTGTGCAGACTAAATGTACTGAGTACAGTAGTACACTTGACTAAAAGCTGGTCACAAACTGTAGATAGACTTAGTCAGGCAATGACATTGGTAGAATCTATTTAAGGTTCACCACAGACACACCACACACATGCACACAAAGCCTCCTGGTACACCCTTGTTGTATAGATTTCCCTCCAGATCCCTTAATTCAACAGCTTCAGTTTTAATTGGACTGTGGTTTGTCCTGCCCCATTTCTCAGCATCCTACTTAACAGTGGAATAGATCAGGCATATCAGCAATACCTAGCAAAGGTCAAACACTTACACACAACCACATCAATAAAAACACAAACACACAGACATACACATCCTGAAAACCTTGTGTGTATTCAAAATTGCACACGTGCATGTGCACTCTCACATTACAAACAAATTTCTTACTTGCATGTATCCCATAATCAGTTTCCTGTTATAGGTATTATTAGCTGAGCGAGTTGCATTTCATTAGCTGATGTTCATTATGCCAATTTTATCGAGTAGCATGATAGCTGAGTGTAAAACCAATATCTAATTTCCTGTGTGGCTTTATTTTACTGTACTGATCACTTGTGATGAGCAGTTTAAATGCAGCTGCAAATTAGAAAACAGCACAAGGGCATAAGGCAGCAAGTGAAGAAAGGAAGCAAACACAGACAAATGCAACTTCATGCTTACAACTGCTCACATTGCGGCATTCTCTGCAAAATGTCACCTAAACCAGAATCATTAAGCTCCAAAATCCAAATACACACTGGCATAACTGTTAATGAATGAAACACTGCAAGATACTTCATGCAGTCAATTCAAGTCAGTTGGGTGTATTAGATGTGAATGGGAAAATAAAGATAAGACATTATTTTACAAGTAGAGATTCAGCTTGGTATTTATAGTCTACCTACAAACATTAAGACTGCACTAATGGCAGCATTCAAACTGGACAATTATTGAGTCTGATAGATTTTGACTTAACCTTTTGGGGGATTTTGGCAAAGTCCGCAACATTGTACAGTACAATGTGATATATCCTGGATATTTCCAGGACGGCATAAGAACTGCATTTGCACACCTTCTGACTTTGTAGCACATAAAGTTTGATCCTAATTAATAAATAGAGCTAAACTTATTTAATTAAATACTTAACTTTAAAAATTTTTTTGTAAATAATTAGCCAAACCAAGTGCACAGTTTGGTCCTACACAGTGCAGTGACTATTTGCTGGATGAGCAGGATCTCTAACAGATGTTGCACGGTTACAATTAACAACCATATAGCTGAAGAACTAAGAACACGTCTGTTTCTTCTTTGCCTGGTAGCCAGTCATCCGTATAATAGGCAGCTGGTCTTGGCTGACATTATGTCACCATCATAAGTTGCTTCAATACCAAGACTACCTATCAATGTTATGCTGTTGAATCTTTTTTTTCTTTCTTTCTCTTAACTATTAGGTTTGCAAGCCAACCCTATGGACAGACAGAAGGAGATAAAGCATGCATTACAAATGCACATCTTCAAGTGATCTGACTGGGACTTCTAAGGAGCTTTGGGAGCAGTTTATGGCTGCTTGGACACAACCTCAAAAGCACTATCAGTCAAATTCAAATGTCATATAGTTATTCATATTTATCATGGCAGTGGCAGAAAATCTTGAACTTTTCAACTTTCTCATATTTCCTTATTGTTTGTGTTATTATGTTTATTGGCTTCATCTCGACTTACTTCATAGTCCAAATCGAGGTGGTCAAACTCTCCATTAGTCCTGAAGTGCTGAGTGTGTCTGTCCAAGGTGAAGTTCACATTGCGACGGTAGCGTTCAATCACTACTGAGTGCCAGTGATTGTCATCCAAGAGGCTCCCTGTGGTCACAGAGGTATGACCCAGGATCGAGCCATACTGATTACTGCCTGTAATAAACACAGCATAAGCCTTAAAATGCAGCCATGAGAACGGCGGCTGAATTTGTAAATACAACAAATGGTGTGACCAGGTGCTGTAAAAATAAAACAAATATGTCACACACAAGCAAACACAACTTTTTTTTTACTGATTTCATTTAATTTTAAACTCTAACTTTAAAGGATGCCTGCAGTAAGACATCCTTGGTGTGTCAGACACACTTCTGGTTAACAGTGAATCATGATTCACAGACATATGGATGGTATGGGCTTTTGTTTCCTTCATGAAGAGGGGGAAATTGTGTATTAGAATCTTAACTTTTCCCTTGACTAATATAATTTCAGCAAACCTCCATCAGTATATCCATTGATCCCATCAAAGCACAGCAAAGTGTTATTTTTTGTATCCCAATTCATTTCCATTATTTCCCAGCTAGACACACATTGATGGAGGTTTCAAAACATCCTCACATGTTTAAACATCACTGTAAAGCAAGACATGTCTGAGGCTGATACCGTAAAGACCTAAATCCTAAACACTGTTGGAGAAGGATCACCATCAAGAGAAAGTTGCTTTTTCTAACTCTGTGGCATTTATTTGTTACCCACCCAGGTTTATCTGCAGCAGCAGCTTGGCTTTACGGAGTTCCAGTGTGATATAGTCTCCCTGCTGGCCTTCCCCATGGAGAATCACACCCTCACTTTCTGACGTCTTAAACCTCAGTGCGATCACGTCCTTAATGATCTTCATCTTCTTCACCTGTGTTAGCAAACACCAATGACTTTGTGTGATTGTTTGCAACACTGGTAACTAATTTCTGATTAGATTAAAATGAAACATTATGTAAAAAAACAACAACAACAACTTTTCACTTTAGAAACTTTTATACTTGGTAACAAAACAAGACAATTTTCACTACCCAGTGTTCAAAATCTACATCCATTTATTTATATATAGCTCTCATAAAAAATGCCAGTTTATCGTGATACATTTGAATTTTTTCATTCTAAGTTTTTATTTTATGATCTAGCCTATATAATATGCAGGTATATGCTGTGTACCAACTAACAAGACTCCAGACTCCAAGACTTCTATTTAAGGGCAATAGTTTTAAACACGTATAGGATCCCAAGTCTTGATAAAACACAATGACGAACAAAATACTGAAACTCTCTGTTAAATATGTTTTCCAATGTTTATTAAAGGACTGCCATAAGTTTGTGTGACTAGCAAAGGAATGATCAATATAACCAATACCCTCTACTAGAATTCATTACAGGATCTAGTCTCCATGTTCTACAATGACCGAGTCAATATTGCTTTTTATATTCCAGTTTATTCAAAATTGAATATCCAATTCCAATCCAATAATTTTGAATATCCAATTTTAAATATTCGACTACTGAAGTTGAAATTTGGGTACCTTAAAACGATATGAGATCACACCCTGCCCATCAAAATTGATGATGTCTGCCCCTAAAGGAGGAAGATGGAATTAAAAGACAGGAAGAGAGAGAGAGAGAGAGAGAGAGAGAGAGAGAGAGAGAGAGAGAGATTATTATTTAAACAAACACAAAACACAAACATTCAGATACATTAAATTCAAACCTGACAGTAATATTTAAAAGAACAGATGCGCTAATAATAGATGAATGTGTAAAAGGGCAAATTAAATTAGATATTATATTGCCAGCTCAATTTCTGGCTTTACATGCCACAAATTGCCTTTTTCAAAGGAAAATTTTTATATGTCACAGTAGGAAGAACACGTTGGCTAATTGACACACATTTTTTGTTTACTGGCACACTTGCTATTAATCATGTTTCCTTTTTAATGCTATACGTTAAGATTAAAAATAATTGCAATAATTAAAAAAATGATATGCCTTTTTTACACATTTAAAAACTGCCACACAGATACACCTGCATGCAGACTGAGCTGGGAGCTCCAACTTATCCCAGATTCAGTGTAAGCCGAGGTTAATCGAGGAGAACTCAAGCCATGTGTGTCATGTTAAACAAAGTTAAAGTACAAAGAAATGCTATGTGTATATACTATACGTATAAGTGAAGGAGCTCAAAAAAGAGACAAGCAGTGGCATGAGGATGATTTTCAGACCTTGAGCTCAGTAATAAAGAGCAGTGCTTGAGGCATCTCTTCAGTCTTACTATCATCATGACAAGTGTTCGAGTGGTTAGTGGAGAACACATATGTGGCAAGATTGGTTGGAGAATTTAGAGAAGAGAGCACAGGAAATGATGGGATAACATAGCTAGGGAAAGAGATACAGGGATAATGATGCACAGTCACACTGCCCCTCAATCTTATATGATTTCTTGGGTTTTTACTTATATAAAACACAGAAATACACAAATATACTGAGGATGCCTTTCCTGATAAATAGTTGAGGGGAGGTAGAGGGAACTTACATCTGTTCCCTTTGTTCCAACTTCTCAAATGCTGTCTCGCTTTCAGTATTTTTTGCTGCTTCACCCTCACCCCACTCTTTCCAATTTCATCTTTCTCCATTACTCTCCACTCTGCTCTACTTGTTATTTATTTTGGTTCTGTCTTTAGTTTCCAATCTTTCTTCAGTCATTTCACTTTGATTTTTGTTCTGTCACATTTATGGTACAGGCATTGGTGGTATCTCAGCGTCCAACAGTTTTATATGTCTCTGAAATTTTAAACTACAAAATGAAGTTTGACATTGAAATGTTAAACTATAACTACATAATGCATTTTTCAACTGCTTAAATACTAGCTTCAGTTCTCTAAAACTAATTGTCAGTGGCCTGAACGCATATATTTAATTAACTTGTAAATATCCTGCTACAGTAATGTTTGGTTTTTGATTTTAATGGTCAGGTTGTTGTTAGTCAACATGACATAATCACAATGATCATAATATAGCATGCTTAATTAAAGTTTTGTGGATATAAATGCGATGTTACTGTCATGAAATTAAAATTATACAGGTGAGTAAACAGTGTAAATTAGTCATTTTAGCTGCTGGTAGGTGGTTGCTTTACAACATTTTGATGAAATAATAGATGTGCATAATTCATGTTCTCTGTGCTACAAAATCTTGCAAAACTAAAATGATACAATGCTTTTCTAAGGTTTTACAGGTGCAAAGGTGCATCCTTGCCCATTGTTAAATGGTTGCCAGGGAACATGATCACATTATAATATACCATGCATGAGTTTTGCTGATATAAATTAACCATTAATGTTGTGAAATTCAAATTATATGATGGGTATTATGAGTGCATAGATGTTAAATATGGGTTATTATCACTCATTGGTAGGTGGCTGCTAGGCAAAATGATGATGTCATAACATATGGTTCTATAGATAAGAACCTTAAAGGGATCTAAGATGTACCTGTGTGCCAAGTCTGGTTGCTCAACTCCTGACTGTGTAGGTGGAGTTTGTGGGCGGAGAGAGATTTTAATTTAATCCTACGTAAAGTACTATTTTTTTTTTATCCTATTTATTGTTTTTGCAAAACATTTAACCCATTCTAACAGATTAAAATATAGTTTTAAATGTGAAGCTATTGTGATGAATCAGAGTAACTATAAATCAAACTAGGGACCACAAGCCTCACCTTGATAGTATAAAATGTTTCTTGATCTAATGTATCCATTCGAGTTAGTAGAAACTTGTTTCAGGTGTTGCTGGGAGGAGCCAGAGACAATGGTTTCTAGTGGCACTCTGGACTATGTGAAATTTTCTCTCCTGGTAAACACAAACTGACTTCCCTTTCATAACACTGAAAACTAATTCACATTTTAAATCACATATCTGTGTTGGTTTGAAAACAATACTTGAGATGTAACTTTCTCCTTTGGTCAAATAAAGATAATTGTTTCAGACTGTTTATCTGTCATGAAAGCAAGTTTTATTTGCAACACCATACATGCGGTTCCCATGCTTACTCTAATGTAATATTGAGCCCGAGAGCCAGAATGATGCTGTTTAAGCTGATGCTTACTCTAGAATTAGATACTATTCAGAAGAAAATCTCCATAAGTACATTTCTTAGCCTTGACAGATTATGATGGCGATACATCATACTGACAACAGATTTGGTCTTTGGCATAAAAAAAAAGCCACGGGTTGAAGTCAGCTGTGAAAGAGATTGCATTTGTATGGAAAATTAAATTTGTACTCTCTGTTTCTGTCTGATTCCCCTTTCTCTCACATATTGCTTCTACTATTTACCGACTCATCTATGAAGTAATTGATTTGCTGTTGATCCTATGTTAATCAAAATGGAAATGAGCATGTAAATTCCACAGCACGGTGAATCATGACTCCTTTGCAGCTTGCACCTCTGGCACAACCACATCCACACACATGCATACAGATACTGCCTTTTATTGCATAGTCCTAGATGAGTCATAATATGGCATTGCATTTAATTATCATACATTTTCAGAACCCAGAATTATCATCTACAACCAACATATTTGGTGATTATGCTGGAAACATAACATCTATATTTATCTGCCTCTTTTTCCTCCCACTACTTCTCTTTTGTGCTTTCTGTTTTCATCCTCTTTCCTCTGCCATTGCCCAACACTGTACTTCTCCCGTCTTTCATCTTCCGGCTTGGAAGCGGGAAAAACATTTACAAGAAGCTGATTCTAGGGGAACTGCAGAGTCAGGGAGTGAAGGATGGCTAGATGAACAGACAAATGTATGAGTTCTCATTTTCTGACTGAATGCTGAAGAAAGAAGCAGTGACAGCATAATCATGAGGAACCACTGCAGGCTTCAAAACAAAGATGACAGACAACTCTGAAAGATGATGCACCTGACCAGAGGGAGTGTGTGTGTATGTGTAGTTGTAGTTGTGTTTCCCGCTTTCTGTGTTTCTGCTGATACTTGAGTTTTAAGCATGTGTCTTCCTTATTTTGCATTTATTATACATCTCAAAACAGATGTCACTGAGTGGTGGACAACATTCATATCTGTCAGAAACACAGACTCTCTGAGCTTAGTTGGGCCTTGAGACAAGCAAGTAGGTTTCTTTTTTTTGTTTCGTTTTTTATTTTTTGTTTTCCTTCCTCGTCTTCTTTTTTATTTTAGTGCTATTTAGTGAAAACCTCAATCAGATTAGAAATAAAAATAAGACCGTAAAGTCTATATGTGACCAAGAAAAACTGGTGGTTTGGAAGTGACCCCATTGATTTTTTCCCCTGTGTGGGATCAATTGCAAGTAGTTGCTGTGAACAACTGGTCCTCAGAGGTTTACCAATCAGCACCCGTCTTTGGGTGACCGCTTTTGGTCTGAAGGCATCTGGTGGGAGGCAACCTTCCTTGGCCCAACTCGGCTGGATTGAGTGCCTTAACTCTCAAACATATTGGCAAAGGTTTGAAATTAATTTCCATCTTATTTACAAATGCATAGAGATTGTGTTGATGTGCGCAAATTCTCTGCTTCACCAAACAATGATGCAAACACACAAACCTGAATCAATCAGGTTCAGCCGGCAATTTACTGCAAATTGCACCAAATTTAACACAGAAAAACGTGTCTTAATTTATGCCAACTACATGCGTAGTAGTTGGCACTATAAGTGTTTATTTATTTGACATGAGAGAAGGAAATGTTATAAGAACTCTCCTCACGTCCAACTTCTAATAGAAGAGTTCACCCTTATTCCATAAATATATAAACATATTTTTAAGCCTCCCCTCGTGTATTTGAGCTGCCATGCTGTTTTCAGAGAGAAACATGTGCACTACCTTTTAAAAAAGCTAATACGCTATGTATTATTTTGTTACTTGCTTCCAGCCTTAAAAGTATGCTGCTCAAGGTTTAAAGTTGGTTGCTAATGAAATGAAGTAACTATGTTTTTGTTCATTTATACATTTATAAATTGTAAATTTTCCCTGTCTGGTTTGGGCTGCACTTCAATGCTGTTCAGTCAAAAATGACTCCAGACTGTCTTGTTGGTGCTTTATTCTTGTTTTTATTTTATTGCTTTCTCAATTAAGCAAAGCTGAAAGACAGCAACTAACTGCAAGGGATCTCACACCTGGTCTCTGCCTTTAACTTCAAAATTTCAAGGGTAGAGAGATTGGAGGCACTCATTGTCATATTTAAGAAACCAGTTTGAGATTATTTGAGTTTTGAGATATGCTTTGGAAGCAAGCATCAGAAGATGGGTGCACTGTAGTCATAAAGGATGGACATGGTCAGCAGTGATACTCAAGTATGATACTCAGTTGGCACCGAGAGCCCTAAAGTGTGCCACCAACAGCAGCCTGAGCCTTGAAAGAAAGCAGGATGGATCCATGTTTTCATGTTATTTATATTAAATTCTGACCCTGCTATCTGAATGGTCCACCTGTTGGTCTCCTGTTGTCCAGTTTTGATAAGTCTGTGCAAATGGTAATATCAGTTTCCTATTCTTAGCTCCTATACGTAGCTCTTTGTGTAGGCCTCTGATGCTGCAGCCGTCTGCTTCATGGTTCAACATGTTGGGGGTGCTATTCTGCATACCTCGTCTGTAATGACAGGTTATTTGAGATACTGCTGCCTTCCTATCAGCTCAAAGCAGTCTGACCATTCGCCTCTGCCCCTCACACAGAGAACTGCCAATGCCAATGTGAAACAGTGAGTTTGGATCAAGCCCAATTTAACTTTTTCTGCTGTCTAAAGTAAAGTGGTAACCTCTTTCTCAAAGTGCTTGCGGGTATAGGCTGCATAAGGTATGTTTCACATCCTGCTCAAATACTCCAGAACCACTGGTGCTTGACAGCATGCCCAATGTTATGTAAGTTATTGATTGTTCCTACATTTCTTTTGCTAAATTTGAGAAATATATCTTGCTGAGTGTTACTGGAATACTATGACTTTTTCCAAATTGGGAAAACTGCATCCAGATATTGTTCCAATTCTATTATGTTTTAAAGCTAGCTCTTTCACCAAATCTGTTCAAAATACATTATCTCTTATCGTCTTAGGTAAAAACAAGGCCCCAGCAATTCCATGTTAGGATCACTGACACCATTGATGTGTGAGAAAAGTGAAATGACAATACCAACAAAATGAGCTAAGTGTGATTATAAATGTGTGGGGAGAAGTAATGTGTATAAGCTTGAAATGAACTGAATGGCTGTGTTGCTCATGCTAGGAGTGCCTATGCACGCATGTGTGCATCTGTATGTGTTAAGTGTATGTGCAGCACATCTCGTGGGCCTTATCATTACTGTCATGCTTTTCTTTTGACATGGGAAGGAAATGAAACAAGGAAAATATAATCAATGAACCGAGGACTGACTGGAATACAACGCATGCCCTTGCATTCACGCACACAAACGCACACGCGCACACCCCCTCCCTCACAAACATATCCACGCATAGTGCAATCACATCTCCCGAATGAAAGATGTATGTGTGTCACTTATAACCGTAATTTATGCAGAGCCTTAATTGAAAATTGTTATCAGAATCAATTTGGCAGCCTTTAATAGGATGAGGGCAAAGAGGCTGCAAGAGAGCCAGTTCCCTGGATGATGCATTTGTTAGAAAGCGAGAGACAGTGTATGAGTGTTTGTGTATCTGTACATGTTTGCGAGTTTGCAGCCGTGCTCTGCATATTGCTGCAAATTGATTTTATTTGTGCATGTATGTATCGTGGCAGGCTTTCATGCTGGGATTGTGTTTAATTCACATGCAGAAATAGCTCCATTGTGCCTTGATTGGAGCTGACAAACCATCATTAAGTTCTCCACATGGATCCACAATTTGAAATGCTAAGTGCTAGGCTGCACATGTTTAAAGCCTGTGAGGCTACTAGGAGTATATTTACTTAGGAGTGGAATCTATCTGGTTTCTTTAAACGGCTGTTGTATCTGAGTGTTGTGATTCCAGACCAACCAAGTGACTGTAAAGCAATTAATATGCAAATGAATGCCTCCACCTTTGATTATTGTTCTGTCTAATAATGTGTGAAGATTCAAGGTGTTACAGGTGTTAGATTAGCCGTGTGTGTAAGAGAAATATAAAAGAGACATTGCAGGTGTTCTCCAAACCTGTTTGTGTGTGTCTTTGTGTGTGCGTGTGTGTGTGTGTGTGTGTGTGTGTTTATCTCCACTCACAGTAGGAGCATCCGTAAACTTCTATTCGCAGACCAATCCGTCCCTCCTCGCTCCATTCTAACGGGATGAGCCTAAGGAAGCGAGCCACGATTCCCTGCTGGAGCTCATGGCGAACTGCACTCTCTGAGTTGGAGTTCCCAGAGAAAGCCTATGAACATAATCATTCATATACACACAGACATAGAGAGAAACACAAACACACACACACAACACACACAAATTAAATACATCAAAGCCACAAGCCTGAAGACAAACAAGCAGCTTCAGGACTTCAGAACAAGAGTATTTGTTCCACTCACCACATCCTACCCTGAAGGTGCTCACTCACAAAACATACAAAATAATTATGAGTCTACATATCTAATATGCCCACCATAGGACAGTCTAACCGTAGGGAATGTTAGGAGTAAATTGCATATTGTATTAAGCTGCGTATGCATTAAGAAACTCCCTGCTCACATCAATTCATATCTAGACTGATTTATGTGTCCCAACAAGTAATAGAGGCTTGTAACTGATGAGGTTTACAGTTCTTTGCTATATTAGCCCTTTGTTCCACACAGCTGGTATACTGTCTAAAAACTCATCTTATTAAAAAAAAAGGCATCTTGAAAAGCAAATAATGCCTATTTAACACTTCTAGGATTGCAGTGATGCCTAATTAAAATGTCGTATTTATCTTTCAATTTTAAGTGTCTCTGCACAGCCCCAGTGTGGCTGCAGTTCCATGACTGAACATGTGCTGGTTGTTTTGTACACATCATGGCTTGACAGCATGAGCTGCTCTCCAATGTTTTGCTGTAAGCATAATTATTTGATGTCAAATTTCAATGACAGGCTACTGAAGTACATCTCCTGACAGTGCATTCCCCCTTTGCTGTTTTGACTTAAATGTGACTGACTGGAGTCTTTACCACCCACTAAAAAAAATAAATTGTATTTACATGGAAAAGAGAAATGAGACAAGGATGGCATTCACTTCACCAAATACTATAGAATCCCACTGGATGAGTAAAAGAGGCACTCGTTAAAATGATCTCCTCTTCTCACTACATCATTCTTGTTTTCTTTCCTCCTACTTAGTTTCTCTTCCTTCACTTGACCTGATACATGACGGGGAGAACCTCTAACCGCCCACTAATCCACCTCAC
Source organism: Maylandia zebra (assembly GCF_041146795.1). Classification (NCBI taxonomy): domain Eukaryota; kingdom Metazoa; phylum Chordata; class Actinopteri; order Cichliformes; family Cichlidae; genus Maylandia; species Maylandia zebra. The sequence goes on along the minus strand of NC_135175.1, from coordinate 17,712,074 downwards.
CACAGTCCCTGAACTATTTTCACTTCTGTGCATTCTGCTCTGCTCTCTGAAATAAACACACAACACAACCCCGTTCCCCCATGCATTACTTTCGACACACACATGCACAGAACAGTTTGCACACACCACTGGGGAGAAGCCTCATTAATAGCCTAGCAGGTAACTAGAAGAGAGCAAGACACTAGACAGCCATGTGTTATTTCAGATAAGACATGGAGTGGGCAGAGCAGAGCATGAGTGTATGGGAAAAAAAATAACTTGCACAGACAGCCTGCTTTCAGCTGACTCTTCAGTGACCCAAGAATGTACCCCTGAAGATATGCTATCTGCAAAAGGAGGAAATGGTCAAGAGTTCACACTTAGCTCAGAGCTACTGAACTTCCACTGTTGTGAAGGAGTGGACAGTGCTTCTTTTATCAATGAATTCCTCTCAGTTTCATATTTAATCTTTATTTATTCCATAAAGGTTTATGGAATAAATAAAGTATGCCTTTTGAAAGAGAAGGTTGCAGCGTAGTATTGTATGTATGTCACCAATAAATAAGTAAGTAAATAAATAAATAAAAACAGCAAGCACATTAATAGTTATGCTCCTGACCATGACATAGCTAGAGTTATGGCTTTTACACCCAAAGACATAAAATCTCGCAAATCCACAAATTGTCGTGGTTCTGCAGGAAGTTTGGACACATCCATCAGTGGCTAGGCAACAGATCAAGCAGCCACTCTGATCATGTGAAAGACAATACTGTTTAACTTGTGCAACGACTGGTAACTGATGATTCAGCAATGCAAACCTTAAAGTTACATTAAATTTGCTTTTTAAAGCAAGTTGACTGGAAACAGCATTTTTTCTCTTCTTTTAAATCATAGCAATTAAGTGGAAGTTGCCAGGTGTAATTGCTGCTTATATCGGTACTTTTTAAAGTAGCTTCCACACTATAGAAAAAAAAGGACTGGAGTACCTACAGATTACATGGACAGTAGCTGCTAGGTCATGAAAACCCATGACACGAAGCTCCTGTCACATAGTTTTTGTGCTGATGTTAATACCAGAGGAGGTTTTTGAGTCAGCACAGCACTGGTAACTTTGAGCACTCGGGGAGCCTGTTATGACTTCAAACAATGTGCGCTGAGCTCATTTCATAGTTGCATACCGCATCATCAAAACACTGGAAGTCTGAAATGTCTCCATAACTGAGATATTCCTTTATTCACCTGGGCTAACGTTACTCTTTGGAGCTGTTTGTGCAATTCTACAATAGCTTCTTCCCCTCTAACCCTTATCTTTTTCTTTTGCTGTTAAATCTTCTCAAGCTTTCTTCTCCTGTGCTCTCTATTGCATGTTTGTCCTTCAGTATTCTGTTTCCAAACTGCCTGTAGTGTTGGCTTCTGATATGAAGCACAATGACAGTTATATCTACAATCTGCATAAATACACACAAGCATCCATGCACACATATAGATACAGACTGCCAATGCACGACCTTGCCATTTAAGCAATTATGAAATGTTAAAACCTGATGTCACTGTTAAGATCGCCTCATCGTTGGGTATAAAATAACGAAAGAGGAAAAAAATCTTCTGACAATTTTTCTGGCTGCATGCAGATGACTTCAATTCCTTTTTGTCCAGCTGTCACCTTCCTCTCCTTGCCCTTGTCAAGGTATACCAGAGAAAGAAAAAGAAAAAAGAAAAAGAGAGAGAACAAAACCATTTTTTTCTTCACCCAAAAGCTCAATCCCCCCATCCTCTTTTTTTTTTTCCCCCTCTATTTCCCTATTGTGTTCATCCCGCTTTCTACACTTATCTGTGCTTGGCTGAATGAACAGCTCAATTCAAAGGCATTACTATGCAGAGTGGGGGGCAGAAGGCAGGATAGGGAAGAGAAGAGGAGGATGAAGATGAGGAAAAAGCTGTGGATGCTGAACACCTTGCAAAAGTCTGCCTAGTGAACCATTTAATTCCCTCTACTCCAAAGTCAAATCATTAAGCGGCAAACCAATGAGTAATTGGAAATATATGTGTGTGACTGCCTGTGTGACAGTTTATGTTGAGGTGTGTGCACGTGTGCGTGTTTTATAAGCAACTTTAGAGCTTAGACACTTTGACGTTTTGTTTAATCAAGAACTGAGGTAATTTACGGCAACAAAGGCCACAAAGTGCCTGAAGCAAATTTCAGAGTTTACTCACTAGCTGCTATGTGCATGCGTGCAGAGTTGCATATACTTCTGCATGATTCTGCCTACTATGTACAGTATGTCAGTGATATGTACAGTTAATGTTAGATTAGTTGGTTTACTTGATACTTGAGAAAAATATTTACTGCTATTTTATGTAGTTCTGTGAGGATGTGCATCATATTTTGGAATGTTTAGAACAGTGTAAGTTAGTAAAGGACACACGCATGATTTCAGCAGTCCACGAGATCAGTGGGAGAAAAGCAATGAAAGAAATCTTGACTTGGAAAAGAAAATAATGAGGGAAGCTGAGAACCAGCCAGTCTCTGTGCTGACCATTTGGAGCACAGGGGCTGTCATTCAAGAAAGAACAAGCCAATCACTTTCCTACAGCTGGTCAAAAAAATACCCCTGTGGTCTGCTCTGTCTGACATACACAAACACACTTCGCTTGTATACGAGATAGACATCCACGTCGGCATGCTCGCTCTCATAAACAGACCCTGGCAAAATTCTCCACACGCCCATTATCTAACTGCTCAAAAGCTCTCCCTCATTGCTACTCCTCACCCGCTTACTTATTTTCCCTGGCTGCATGTTTTCATTTCCTGAATGAGCATCTGTCCTTTCTGTCTATTCTCTCTCTTTTTTGTTTCACTGAAAATCAGTCTGTATATGTGCGAGCATATTTCTGTTTGTGCTGCGTGTCTGCGTTTTGACAGCCAGAGAGAGGCCCTTCCAGAGAACAGATCTCTAGATACTGAGAAACAACAAGTGAAAGCTATTTTCTGGCATTTGCTTGTTGCTGCTGGACTCTTTGTTAGACCAGCCCAGAGTCAGGGCTATTGTGTGTGTGTGGATCTATGTGTATGTTCCTTCCAAACAGGCAGGGGAAATCAGTCCGGCCTGGTCTGGTCTTTTGTTTTTATTGACAAGTGTACGAGACAAAACAGAAGGACCATAGAGAAATTTGTGTTTCTGTGAAGCCCTGTGGGTGGCTGTGTCTGTGCCAGGAAAATAGGACAAATTCTAGTAATGCTTAATTGAAGTCATGAATCTTTAAAATGTTTTAAAGTGGGCTGGGTGTTACATACTACAGCATGTGGCTAACATCTTGAGAGTATACCGTGCTACACACAAAGCCTCAATAGGAAATCTCTTCTTACTGTTTCGTGACACTTGCTGACAGAATTAAAATTCTGGGCTACACAGTCAATCAAGTATCCCACTAGGGGTGAGGACCACAACCAACTTCTGCTGCAGGCAGAAGCTAAATGGATTTTTGATCTGAGTCTGCAGCTCCAGATGGGCTCAATGAGCTGAATGAGGAACTTGATCTGTGCTATTTCCTGTAATGGTTTTGTATTTTTTGTATTGTTTTTTGTTGTTGTATTTCAATCATATTTTTGTTCATGTTTTATTTTCTTAGTTCTTTCTCTTCGGTGGTGATTTATGCTTAGAAATGTAATAATATTTTGCTTAGTTGTACATCCTTGTATATGTTTGTGCTTCAGTTTTGTTTATATAGACTTTCTGACATGTCTGTTTTTGGCAACACATTTCTTGCTTTACAAGTTTGAACAGTGAATTGAACTGCAAATCTGAAAGTTTGTGATTAAAACGAATGTATGTCCTTCCATTGTTATGTGCACTTCTGTTGATTTCTGTACATCAAAGGCACGATAAGCTGCTTCAGAGACTCTTTATAGTCTTTTATTGGAACAGTTCAGAATGATCTCATTTTGTATCCGTATGTGCCAGATAGTTAGTTCAGTCGCCAATTAAATGGCTTTACCTGCTAAAATGGGCACCCAAAGAATTGGTGACAAAGGAAAATTGAATCTTTTCTTTGCTTTGCATACATTATTAAGGAAAAATGAAAAACACTTCTAGTACATTTCATACCAATACTTTTTTCCACACACTGCCTTTTGGGCTCATTAATTACTGTATAGTAATAGAAAGAGTGAAAAAAATAGGAAATTTTAGCAAGAAACCTTCATCACGTCTTCCCTTAAATTTACACACATGCAGGAGAAAACACGTGTGTGTACATGTGTTTGGACCTGATGTAAGTGACATGCAATAGTTTTACAGTATCATGTCAGTATCAGTATCAAGAAAAAAGTTAAAACCATCAGTGCACTGTTGATATAAAATGGTTTCTACAGTCCTCATTAATCATACAATATTAAGAGAGTTCATACAGTAGGAAAGAGGAATTTTACCTCAGTGCTATTTTTTATACACTGTCCACACAAGTACCATTTTGAAACTGTTGCCAGACCAATTAAAATTTCATTACAGCCACTTAAGTTGTAAAGAAACTTTTATGACTCACTGGGATCTACCCTTTCTCCATAGTTCCATGCTTTTCAGACCTTCCATATGTAATAATACCAGTGTCACTGATATGCTACACAGTCACAAATATAGGTTGTTTTATACCAGTATGGACAAAAGCACTGGGCCATCTACACATTAAATCTAAAGGAGATGCTAAGCCAAGGAAGTCCATGTCTTGAAGCTCTTGGCACACAGCTTTTGTGCTGATGTTAATGTCTCAGAAGGTTTGCAAGTCTGAGTCAACAGAGCGCTGGCAAGTTTAACGTACTACTATGTGTCTCAACACTCGACTAGGTGACTGGGCTCTGCAACTCTACCACTTTGCAGCTGGAGTGGTGTGCTTCCTTCTACTTTGAAACAATACCTCTTAAAACGTTTTATTTGGAGGGAAGATATTTCATTAGCAGACAAAAAAGATGCAATAGTGGTATCCTGTTATTCTAGGATCCAGTGAGCTCTTTAGAACAACCATTCTTTCACAAATGTTTATAAAGGCAGACTGCATGGCTAGGTGCTTGATTGTATACACTTGTGGCGATGGGACTTGAAACGCCTGAGTTTAAAAATAAAGAACCCATTACATTTGTTCATATTATTCATGTTGATGATCTTCATGGTTACAAACTGTAGGTCTCCTACGGCAGTGTCAGAGTAAGCCGAAGCACTTCTGCAATGACTTCCATGTGTGTAAAAGATCAGCACTTTTTAGAATTGACATAACATGATCACACATTCTCTATGTATGTGGAGAGAACTATCATTGACAAATGTCTGAAAATAAAATTTGATGTGCACAGTGCAAGGTATTGGTGTTTAGGACAATCTTTAGAGTGCTTTAGCGAGACACAAGTATATGGCTGTCCAATAAACTGCATTCTGGTCAGACTTAAGGAAGAGATACCAGGGTGCTCATACAGATATAAAGCTGACACGTTGAGATGTCATCAGATTAATGAAGAGTAGTGCATGTCTGAAAAAGGCTTATTTGAATTCATCATCTTCGTTATTCTCGCTCAGCAAATTTTAATTTCCACACTCAACTCTTTATTTAGAATGAATTGACATTAAATAGGCTGACACTCAAGTTCTGTGAAGTTGCTGCAGCCAATCAAGATAAAGACTTAAAAGTTAAAAGACAGACTTTATATCAGGGCCGATTAAAAGAAAAAAAAAAGATGAAGTCATAAAAAGTAATCTCCATGACTTCAAGCAGCAGTGTTCCTCTGATTAGTTCAATTCAAACATTTTGGACTTTAATGCTGAACGTGATAACTCATTTAGTGGTCGACAGCAGCTGTTCATCAACAGTCAGTGTGAGTGAATGAGAAACTGCTTATGTATGGGGATAAACACTGGTCAACAAACAAGTTTGTCTTCTTTATGTTCTTTATGTTGAGATGCAGTTTTGACCAGTGTCAGGAATTTGAGTCAGTAAGAGTAAGGCATAAAGAATCAACACAAATCATGAATGCACGCATCACTCTGAATGCTAAACCTTTTAATAATCTTACATTAATATCAAATAAGTGTGCCTTATTTCGTATGATGTAAATGAACCTCCTGGAGTCTTTCCCCGATTCATTTCAACAGCAGACAGCAGTTGCTGTTTGGATGGTAGCAATGGATCATCTCCATCTGTGACATGACTCATTAGTAACTTGCGGCTGGCTTGAATTCAATGAAACATGGGAGAACGCATTCATCTTTGTATTACGTCGCGTTATTAGTGGTGTTAGCACCAAATTAATAATCAGTAAGAAAACTGGTACTTAAGAACATTTTGACACAACTTTCTGCTAGGGCGCAGCTATCATGACTACAAGGACAGAGTGTAATTATTCTTAATGATTCAGTTTGATGGTGCAATGGTTTTGCACTGATGTACAGTATGTACGTCTTTGCAGGCCTGTCTACTGCCACTGGGGGGCAGTGTGTAAAACCCCCCCAAAAAACATACGTACAAATGGTTATGTTATCGACTGTCTCTCCCTGGAGATGAAAGTAGTTATAATGTACCAAAGAGTCTTTATAATGGATCGAAGTAACGTGCTAAGGAGAGAGTAAACAGAAGTTAAAAATTCTGAATGACAATATACCAACTAGGCTGTTAATCATGACATCTCTTAGCAGTTGTCGACCACTGAAAGCACCAACAACGCGCATTAAAATTGGACCATGAGCAATGGAAGAAGGTGGCCATCCATCTGTGGGATGTGCTAAACGAATAAGTCCCATTTTTGGAGGTGCAAAATCAGGGCTTACAAGACTTGAATAATCTGTTGCTAAAATATTGGTGGCAGATACCATAACACACCTTCAAGGGTCTAGTGAAGACCTAAATGCCTCAATGGGTCAGGGCTGTTTTTGGAGGAGAAGGGGGAGCAGCACAATAGTAGCCAGATGGTCATAATATCATGCCCAATCATGTACTTGGGCTTGTGCAGGAATTCAATGCAGTCAGACCCCTATTAGGTCACAGAAAAAGATGGTGTTCACCTTCATAAAACAAGGCTACTTGAAACCATTTCTAGTTGACATGAAGGGTATTGTCATTATTCATATGACTGCTGTGCTTTGAGGTGATTGTTGTGATTTGGTGCTAAATAAATAAAACATAATTGAACTGAATTGAATTATTAAGACATTCAAGGCTTTTTGTAACTAGTTCAAGTGAGACTCCATGGTGTAGGAAGATTAGCTTAAGTGCAACATGGATAATATTGGAAATTGTTTAAGAAAAAAGCATACTTCTAATATTGCATAATGTTTACATACTACTGTATAGCATATACACATAACAAAACGGAAAGTAAGAAAATTTTATGTTATTTTCGAGTAATATATTCTTTTAAAAAGTCTTTGTGTTTGCTGAGAAGGAAAGACTTATTTTGCCTGTGTGTTTTACACACACAAGGACAGAATAAGATCAAAGATGATTATGTGCCCTCATTTTGATTACTTTGTTATGGAGTGCAATGTATTTCTGCACTTTAAAAATGGCATTCTTCTTTTCTTTGTTCAGCCTTTCTTTGATCAAAAGGGACATTGAACCAACTACCCCGCTGAGGCGTGCCCTTTCTATGGGTTGGAGAGTTTTACGTTACTCATCTCTACATTTTGATCTAAGTTTAGGAGGTCCTTTTGCCAACTTTATTCTTGAGAGGACGTTGATGATCATGTTGACATTATGTTGACTCTATGTGTCACGGCGGGGTGCGCCGATGTGTGTGGAAACAGGACCCAAAAGCAGATGAGGACACGGAGTAGTAAGGTCTTAACAGAAAGGTGAGGCTTTATTAAAATGACGGCAGGGTTAAACCAGGAAACCAAAACGAACTGGCAAAACACTAAGAAACAAAACACTAAAGGTACTAAGACCAAAAACTATAACTATGACTGAGGTGGAAATAAACAGGCTAAGACTATGACTAACGTGGAAATACAGCCGAAGACTAGAACTATGACTGAGGTGAGGTCAACAGACGACCCGACAATGACATGCAGAAAACAGAGGGCTTAAATACATACATGAGGTGATCAGGGGAAGTGGAGACACATGGGGGAAACAGCTGACTGACATAAACCTAAATGACAGGACCAGGAGGAGGAAAGCTAAATACAATGAACAAAGAACACATGACACTGTCAGAATAAAACAGGAAATACTAAAACTAGACATGACAACACAACTTAACAGACCTAATACGTGAAGAATAATACAAGAACCCAAAACATAGAAAACCAAGGGAACAATAATAAATAACAGCTTAAACTAAAGCTAGATAGGAAATGACACAAAAACTAATCACATATCAAAATGAGAAATATACAAAAATGAACTCAGAGCGCTGGGTCAGAGACCCAGCCTGTGACAGAATGACCATTTTTATCCTGTTCTTCCATATGGACTTCAGGAGGGGAAATCCTCATCCAGCATGGCTTCAGCTCTCTATTCTGCTCGATTATGCTTCTGATAAGCGGTAGCATTATGACCTCCAATTTCAAAGGTCACAATAATTATAATAATAATTTGTATCAAAAAGGTTTAGAAATTGTTGTCCTTGTAGAGTGCACTGAAAACATCTGTTTGGTGTATAACATCAAGCCATCGAGTTCTGCCAGCAATGTCAAAGCTATGTCAAGTGCAAAGAATTAGGATCATATTTTGGTTCCCATAACAACTCTCTTTCCTCTAGTCCTCCAATTAAAAAAAACATGCTTTTACTCAAAAGTTTCATAAGGAAATATTTCAACATTTCAGGCTTTGTTCACGCCAAATTCATCATGAGTAAAGTTTTAAAAATATTGTGACATGACAGTTTTAATAATCAAAACAAACCTAAATCTCAGTAAATACAAAGTGAAACTATGATGGCACCCCTGCTGAGATGTGAAACACATCTCCTGATTACTCAGTAACAAGCTGACATTTAACAGGCTGCAAGTTTGTCAGTGCTAAATATAACTTTAGGAGGGAGATAGGAGCCAGTTAGATAATGCTCTTTTCATCATATTTTCTTACATTAGATTAAATAAGATACCCTTATTTAATTTTAGTGTCACTGTTCAAAAGGGGCATAAACAAATTAATAAACAAGCTTTGATGGTTTTCTGCCAAAAACTTAACTTTACTTAAAATGTAAATATGATGTTAGCTTGTGCAGTATACAAAATAATATCTGCATATATTTTATATTATATTTATATTTATATTGTATTGCTTTGCAAGAGTGCTTTAGATGAACCTACTGTATGCTCGTAGGTATCCCTCCTCTTTGACATTACCTGATATATGGAAGATACTCTAAGCACTGTTTTTCATTACATATTTGTCTATTTGGCAATATCCTTTCTCTGTTTTTCTTTTTTCCTTGTTTTCAGCACTGACCTGCTTTACTGGTGTTTTTCTAGTTTCTTGCTTTATTCATTTTCCTCCTAATGTAAGCTCCTGTCTGCCAAAAGCCTAAAATGTAAATGCATGAGGCACTTGATGTCTGCATCTAATAAAATGCAAAAACATGGACGGCGATTGAAGCCTGGCAGCACGGAAGATCATCCAAGTTCAAAAAGTCAGCACTTCATTTCATTCGCGTTGCTTTTCTATCTCAGATGTGACTGTGAAATTTCATACATAAATAAGTCAAACTGCAATGCCTCAAAAGTGAAAATCAGAGGTGGGAATTAGAACCATTTCATTTAAGATGTACAACTTTTACTACAGATTTAGTGACTTGTTTATTAGATTATTTTTTATTTCACCACCTTAAACCAGATCAACCTTAACCTTGATCTTTACTGTGAGGTTTTGGGGGCACTGACTCACTCTGACTCATTCTGTTTGTTTACACATTACGTTAAGCTCATGGAGCCCTTAATAATTTAGGTAGCAAACCATTTTAATTGGAGCTCATTTGAATGTTAATATATAACTTCTGGTGAAAATTTCAAACATATTTTTTACTTACACAAATTGACTTAAAAGATTCCCTGTTGATGGCGACTGCTTATTGTATTGCCATCTTCTATTTGTTTTCTCAAATCTAAATTTAACTCATTAACTTGCCTATTGGTCGTGAAGACTGAGGTGGCTCCAAGGCACTTGGCAACACCCAGTGAAATAAATACTAGGCTGACATGCAAAGAAAGGTAAGCAGGGAGAGAGAGAGAGAGAAAAAGAAAGAAAAAAAGAGCGAGCGAGCGAGAGAATGTGTTCCACTGGTGCATAAATCCAGGTGCATGATTTATCAGTGCATGCTCTGCAGCTTTTGAAACTGAATTAGTCCCCACCACTGAGACACGGAGGCATCACCATTCATTTACCTGACGAGCCACAGTCTAGCAACTCCTCCCTCCTGAGAACACACACATTCGATCACAATTGGACAAAGGTAAGCACATGAGCTCCACTCGAGCTCGAACACTAACACTTTCACATAAGCTCGCACGTGCTTGTTTCAACATCATTAGGTTCAGTTTTATATACAGCCTTTAGCACAGAGAGAGGAATAAAATGAGCCTCAGCTGTTCTGGCAAGAGCGAAGCATTACATTCGCAGTGTATTACAGCATCACATTTCCTGACACCTTTTTAGCAAGGCTTCAGCACAATTTCATCTGTAAATACCTGAGCAATGTGGCTGCGAATGGCACAGGCTGAGACACATGGTCGCAACATAATTAAGTTGTGTCGCCATTATTTACTTTAACCAAATCTATTTCATTGCTCTACATCCACGGAAGGCTATAGCAGTTGTTTTAGTTCAGCTAAAAGAAAGAAGTGTAAATCGTTGCTTTAGTTTATTTATGTTGACACTGACTAAGTTACACTGGAAATGTTATCCTGTACCTGGCGGGAAATTTTACGTAGTACCATCATTGAGGAATCTGATTTAAATGACCAGTATTAAGTGGACAAATCGAAAGTTTATTCTATCAGCTTATGGGTGAGAGAAGCCAGAGGATGCTTTTTTTAAGTGCAGCGCTTGTTAATGTTAAAACTACTGAATGCAAGGATTCTAAAAAAATACCTGTACAGTGTTTCTCTCTGTGTTTGTTACACACAAGAAGATCTGTAGCTACTCTTAGGAAAAAATGTTTGTACTGCAATTTACCAGCCTTATTCCTCATGTCTCAATGACTAGTTGACAAGATACAAGATAATGTGCTTCCATGCACAAAGGCCTAGAATGTCTTTTGGGTTTTATTGCATTGCTTTCAAATATTCTTATCAATTTACAGTAAAAACATCTATTTCACAGCATGTACTTCGTTATTTTGTTCAGGCTAAACTGTGGCGGCAATATCTCTATAAATGTTAGTAGTAGGCATCAGAATCAGAAAGGGGTTTATTGCCAAATGTTGAGCAGGTTTACAACATTAGGAAATTGCTGCGGTGCTTCAGTGCAAACATAGTGTCATAAATAGCACTTAAATAGACATGAAAAAATAAAAGTAGGGATAAGAATTAAAAGTGCTACGTGGAAAGATATGTGCATGAGCTATACATGAGATATATACATGAGAATAAGAATTATGAGTGCTACGTAGAAAGATATATACATGAGTGCAGGTGGTGATCAGTGCCAAACATGGAATGATGCAGTGACACAGCGTAGGGTCATGTGTTAGTGGTGGGAACAGTCATGGTTATTGTTCATGTGTCCAACAGCAGAGGGGAAGAAACTGTTCTTATGGCGAGAGGTTCTGGTGCGAATGGACCGGAGCCTCCTGCCTGAGGGGAGCAGGTCAAACAGACTGTGTCCAGGGTGAGAAGGGTCAGCTGAGATCCGAGCTGCACGCCGCAATGTCCTGGAGGTGTACAGGTCCTGCAGAGATGGGAGTCTGCAGCCAATCACCTTCTCAGCAGAGCGCACAACACGCTGCAGTCTCTGTTTGTCCCTGATAGTGGCTCCAGCGTACCACACGGTGATGGAGGAGGTGAGGATGGACTCGATGATTGCAGTGTAGAACTGCATCATCGTCCGTGTTGGCAGGTTGAATTTCTTCAGCTGCCTCAGGAAGTACATCCTCTGCTGGGCTTTCTTGATGACGGAGGTGATGGTGGGCTCCCACTTCAGGTCCTGAGTGATGGTGGTACCCAGGAAGCGGAATGAGTCCACAGAGGTGATGGGGGTGTCAGTCAGGATGATGGGGGGGGAGTGGGGCTGTGTGCTTCCTGAAGTCCACAATAATCTCCACTGTCTTCTGGGCATTCAGCACCAGGTTGTTGTGGCTGCACCAGGACACCAGACGTTCAACCTCCCTCCTGTAGGCAGACTCGTCCCCGTCCGAGATGAGTCCAATAACGGTGGTGTCATCTGCAAACTTGATTAGCTTGACAGACTGGTGGGTGGAGGTGCAGCAGTTGGTGTACAGGGAGAAGAGCAGAGGAGAAAGAACACAGCCCTGAGGGGAGCCGGTGCTGATGGTCCGAGAGTCCGAGACATTCTTTCCCAGCCTCACATGCTGCTTCCTGTCCGTCAGGAAGTCAGTGATCCACCGGCAGATGGGATCAGGCACATTCATCTGGGAAAGCTTGTCTCGGAGATGGTCTGGAAGGATGGTGTTGAAGGCAGAGCTGAAGTCCACAAACAGGATCCTGGCGTAGGTTCCTGGGGAGTCCAGATGCTGCAGGATGAAGTGTAGGGCCATGTTGATGGCGTCGTCTACAGACCTGTTGGCTCTATATGCAAACTGCAGGGGGTCCAGGAGGGGGGCCGTGAGGGTCCTGAGATGGGAGAGAACTAGGCGCTCAAAAGACTTCATGACCACAGATGTCAGAGCCACGGGTCTGTAGTCATTTAGTCCAGTGATCCTAGGTTTCTTGGGGACAGGGATTATGGTGGAGGACTTGAAGCAGGCAGGCACATGACATGCCTGCAGTGAGGAGTTGAAAATGCCAGAAAACACTGGGGCCAGCTCGTTTGCACAGTGTCTGAGGGTGGCAGGAGACACGCCGTCTGGGCCGGGAGCTTTCCAAGCATTCAGGTTCTTAAACTGCTTCCTCACATCTGCTTCATGAATATGAAGAGTTGTGGTGGGAGGAGGTGGTGTGAAATCCTCTTTTGTGTGGGGTGAGGAGGGGGGTGTTGTAGGTGAACAGTTTGAAGGTGGTGATGGCTCTATGGAGGGGGGAGAGGTGGGGGAATTAGTGTCCAAAGTGTCTCTATTGTTGGGGCCGTTGGAGGTGTGAAGGCTGCCTGATGGCTCGTCAAAACGGCAGTAGAAGTCGTTAAGGGTGTTGGCCAAGAGCAAGTCATCAGTGGAGTGGGGGGTTTTAGGCTTGTAGTTTGTGATATTCCTAAAACCTTTCCACACAGAGGCCGAGTCATTCTCTGAGATCTGCTGCTGCATCTTCTCAGAGTGCTGATGTTTAGCAACGTCCACTTCTTTAGTGAACCTGTACTTGGCCTCTCTGTAGCAGTCCCTGTCTCCGCTTCTGAACGCCTTTCTCTTTTCCAGCCACAGCTTTTTGAGTTTAGGAGTAAACCAGGGTTTGTCATTGTTATAACTCACCCTGGTGCGTGATGGCACAATGCTGTCCTCACAGAAGTGGATATAGGAGGTGACAGTGTCCGTAAACTCGTCCAAGCTGTTAGAAGCAGCCTTCATTGTGTCCCAGTCTGTAGACTCCAGACACGTGCGAAGCTCCTCCACAGCCTCGTTGCTCCACAGTTTTTTAGTCCTCACGACAGGTTTGGAGAGCTTCAGCCTCTGTCTGTACGCGGGGATTAGGTGGATCATGACGTGGTCAGAAAGTCCGAGTGAAGTGCGGGGCACCGCACGATAGGCCCCGCTGATCGTGCTGTAACAGTGGTCTAATGTCCTCTCCTCTCTGGTCGGGCATTTAATATACTGCTTGTATTTGGGAAGCTCATGGCTCAGATTGGCTTTGTTAAAGTCCCCAAGAGCAATGATGAGAGAGTCCGGGAATGTCCGCTCCATGTGCAGTATCTGCTCCGCGAGTGCGCACTGAGCTGCCTGCGCATCTGCGTCTGGCGGGATGTAAACAGCGGCCAGGATGAATGAAGCAAACTCCCGCGGAGAATAAAACGGTTTGCAGTGGATAAAAAGATATTCCAGAGAGGAAGAGCAGTGCTGAGCAATCACTGTCACATCTGTGCACCAGCCACTATTGATGTAGAAGCAGAGACCTCCACCTTTGGACTTACCGGAGAGAGCGGCCTGCCGGTCCGCGCGCAGCAGATGGAAGCCCTCCAGCTTGAGCGCGCAGTCTGGGATGTTCTCACTGAGCCACGACTCCGTAAAACATAAGACACAGGAGGAGGCAAAGTCTCTGTTCATGCTTCTCATCAGGGCCAGTTCGTCAATCTTATTCCCGAGTGAGCGTACATTAGAAAGGAAGATCCCAGGAAGAGCAGTTCGCAGTCCGCGTCTCCTCAAACCCACGAGTGCGCCGGCTCGCTTCCCTCTCTTTCGGCGTCTCGCTTTCCTGGTCAGAGTCAGCAGTAAATCTGCCGCAGATGCGACAAATATTGGAAATAAATCCACAGGCGTTGTAGTCCTGTAGTTAAGGAGCTCTTCTCTGGTGTACGAGTATCCAGAGGAGTGCCCAGACACAGAAGAAATGCACAAAAACAAAACAAAAGTAACGCACTGAAGCACCAGGGCGACCATACGCGGCGCCATCTTGGTTCCAAGAGACTTCATGATTGTGTTAGCTACTTTCATCACCAATATTTACAGGTGTCTCCTTCTGGCTTACCTCAATTTTAACAGCCAGTGTCTGTTCTAATGTATTAAAGTACATCCTATGCTTCCAGTAATCTAACTTTACTTTCATATCAGGTTGAGGGGCTTTTTTCTGAACACTTCACAATAATACATTACAGAAAATAAACTGGTAATAAGAAGGATGTTTTGGGATGCTGAAACTTATGCCGTGTTTTAGAGCTGTTCAAAGACTAGACTATTTTTCACCAGTCCAGTGAGAAACTATTATTAACTTGTTCCCTTTTGATGCTGTATCAGCTTAAGATGAGGCTGCGGCTGTGCTAGTTTATTGGATACATACATTACTGTCAACTGACCTAGTGTACTTTCAGCTTCAAGCATCTCATCCACATGAATAAACAATCTGGCAATGTAGGAGAGGGCCTCCTGGTACTATCTGATAGAGACTAATGGCAAACGACATTATGGAGGAGAATTCTGACTTTAGAAATGTGTTAATTTATTTTTAATGTCTTGTCGTAATTCGGTACGCATTGCATTTTGATTTCTTGATTTCTTTCTTTTGGGATTACATGAAGAAAGTGTGATGCTGTAACTATGGAATAATAAAATCGATCTCCTACTCTTTGTTTTTCTGCAGGTTTCTAACGTAGCCAAGATATATCCATAACAGTACATCTTGTAACTGCTTCTAATCTCACAATTAGTTTTCAAATTTGTCTTTTCTTCTTTTTTATGGAGAAATATAAACAAGGACCCCCACTTTGCCTTTGCGTTTCTAGAGAAAGCCAAAAGAGGAACTGTGCTACTGTATGAGGAAGTCATACAATAAGAAGAATGTTGAGGTTGCTGCAGGACATGTATGAGGATAGCGTGACAGTGGTAAGGAGTGCAGTTGGAGTGACAGATGAGTCTAAGGTGGGGGTGGGATTACATCAGGGATCGGCTCTGGGCCCTTTCTTGTTTGTGATGGTGATGGGCAGGTTAACAGATGAGGTCAGGCAGGACACTCCATGGACTATGATGTTCACAGACGACATTGTGATCTGTAGTGTGAATAAGGAGCAGGTGGAAGAGAGCCCGGAGAGGTGGAGGTATCCCCTGGAGAGAAGATGAATGAAAGTCAGCATAGGTAAGACAGAATACATGTGTGTGAATGAGAAGGAAGCAGGTGTAACAAGTCTAAATACTGGGGTCAACCATCCAAAGCAACAGAAGTGCACAAGAAACATGAAGAAGAGAGGTGCAGGCAGGGTGGAGCAGGTGTGACAAAAGGATAGCAGAAAGAGTGAAAGGGAAGGTTTACAAGATTGTAGTGAGACCTGCTATGATGTATGGTCTGGAGTTACTGGCACTGACAGAATGACACGAAGTGAAGATGAAGGTCACAGAGACGAATCTCTAAAGATTTCCACTGGGAGTGACCTGCATGGACAAGATTAGACATGAGTATATCAGTGGGACAGCTCACATTGAGCACTTTGGAGGCAAAGTTAAAGAGGCAAGGCTGAGATGTTTGGACATGTGCAGAGGAGAGACAGTGGATATACTGGACAAATGATTAAAGATAAAGCTTCTAGGCAAGAGGAAAAGAGGAACACTATAAAGAAGGTTCATCAGTGTAGTGAAGGAGAACATGAAGAGGTGTTGGTGTGGCTAGGGATAGGGTTAGATGGAGGCAGATGATGAAAAAAAGGCAGAAAAAGATATTTTTCTTTTGTTTTTCGTTGTTTAAAAATTGCTGTTATTCCTGGAGTTTAGATTCATAAACCAAAAGAAACTGCAAAAATAGAGATATTAAGCGAAAGGCAGTTTTGTATTAATAGTAGTAGTAATGGTTAATTATAAGCAATTATAACCATAAGCAGCAATTTAAGCAGACAAAAAGCTTTTAATGAGTGATTAAAAAGAGTACACCATTACTAGATAATACACCCATAAAGCACTGTATGCATCACTGTATGTGTGTATATGTGTGTATTATCGTGTAAAAGTTCTGAAAAATTGAAATATAAATATTTCAAATATATGAAATGTAAATATAAATAATATAAAATAATAATATAAATTAATTGTAAATCCATTTACAATCACACAAATTGAGCACTTAGCTCAATACTCATGTGCTAGACCACTCACATCTTCAAGCTCATCTTTTCTTTTGAGCCAACCTATAAAAATATAAAGCTGTATCTTTCACAGGTGCTGCACTTTTGCTTCGGTAAAACATGTTCACAGGCAGACAATTTCTACAGGTCTCTCAAACACCAGCACAAGCACACACGTGCATACCTAAAAAAAAAAAAATACTATGCTGCTTATGGTAATATTGTGCCAACTAAAGTCCAACAAAATAGTTTTGCCCTGTTGGGACAGTTTTTTTTATTTGAGTAATTCAGTAACTCATAAGCTCTTAGGGATTGTCTTCTACTTAGGCATTTGGTGCTTTAATTATTACAATCAGTCATCTGTGTCATTTGATTCCTTGGAAGTGCATTAGTGTGTTATTAAAAACACTTTTTCACACATCCAATACAGTTTTTTCCAGGCCTTTAGCAGTCATCCTTCTCAGTGAATTGCACACTCACGGCAGTTATATTGGAAGTGGCACACTTGCTTTAACTAAAAAGTTGTTCTCTTAGTTTGGCAGTGAAAGAGTTAAGTCATCAGCGTGGAGTAATAGCAGGTGGTGATTGGTGGCAAAAGGTTCTTGAATAGAACCTTCATACATAAAAGTGCAGGACAGGCAGTTTGCTCTCTGGGGATCACTGTGTGAGCCTCATCCAGTGGTGTATGGGATTGAGCCGAATGTGATTGAATGGGCTGAAACAGGGCTTGATGGTAGTTCTGTGTGTGTGTGTGTGTGTGTGTGTGTGTGTGTGTGTGTGTGTGTGTGTGTGTGTGTGTGTGTGAGAGAGTTGGCTTAAGCGACCTGCCACCCCCCACCTATCTCTTTGATCAATAGCACTGATTGCTCCGATATCATCACCACTTACACACAAACAGCCACATACTTCACAAAACAGGTCTAAACTTTTGCCCAGGCTTAATTATCAGCAGGGGTTAGTAGGAGTGCAAGTATGTCTGCATGTATGTGTGCATTCATTTGTGTAGATTCTGCAGCTCCTCGACATCTAAATAAGCCAAGAGGCAAAGAATCCATGTGCTCAGTTTTTCCTTGTAACTGCATGGGTTATTGATGGTATATGCCCAGTTCAAAATTATTGGCTCTGCATTTGTTTACATAAGCAATATTTTGAATTCCACTGGCAATAAATTAAAAAGCAATATTCATGTCATAAATTTTGGCAAAACAGAGGGGGGAAAAAAGTTGGCTATAGTTACAAAAACGCCAAAGAGATGAATGTGTTTTGGAGTATTTGCAGAAATATTAGAGGCAATGAATCAGGGTTAATAGCAGGAGAAAAATACTTCAGAATAAATAATAACTGGCAAACAATTACGATGCCGCAGACAAAAACAACAGCTTAATTTACTTTCAACTGTAAACGATTCGTATATGTCACGGCAACCAGTAAAAGCCATGATAGGCAAAAAAAAGGATTACATTATCTACAGAGCTTAGTACCCGCAGCTGAAAAAAGGATAAGACATACTTTGTAATTTTATTAGTCTTACAGTAGCAAATCACAATAAACAACTTAGCTTAATAAATTGAGTACAATATCACAGTACAAAACAGCTCAAAAAGTTCTTCTGAATTCTATGTATGAATTCTTGTTCTAGCAATCAACTGCCTGTGTCCAAACTCTGATTCCCAGCCACCTGTACTCGACTTGGTTGTGCCAAGGCCTGCGAAGCTGGACACACCAGCCTGCTGTGTTAGGCCAGTTAAATAATTTCATTTTAGTAGAAGTTGCAGGATTCAAGTGAGTTAAAGCTAGAGTAGGAGCATTTACACAGCATTCACTCACCCATCCAAATCGTGGAATCAAGGTGTTCTAATCACTTCCAGGGTCACATGTGTGTAAAATCGAGCATGTAGGCATGCAGGCATCTTCTACAAACATTTGTGAAAGAACAGGTCACTCTCAGGAGCTCAGTGGATTCCACCATTGTACCCTGATAAGATGCCAGCGTGCAGCAAGTCCAGTCATGAAACTTACTTGTTACTAAATATTCCACTGTCAACTGTTGGTGGTAATATAACAAAGTAGAAGCAATTGGGAATGGTAAATGGCCTGTATTTGTATAGCAGTTTAATTAGTCCCTATGGACCCCAAAGCGCTTTACACTACATTCAGTCATCCACCCATTCACACACTGGTGATGGCAAGCTACATTGTAGCCACAGCTGCCCTGGGGCGCACTGACAAAGGGGGGGCTGCCGGACACTGGCGCCACCGGGCCCTCTGACCACCACCAATAGGCAACGGGTGAAGTGTCTTGCCCAAGGACACAACCACCGAGACTGCCGGAGCCGGGGCTCGAACCGGCAACCTTCCGAATACAAGAGGAACTGCCAACTCTTGAGCCACAATCGGCCAATGATGGCAACTAAGGGGATACGCTACGTAAAATCTCACTGCAGGGTCAGTGGATGGTGAGGGTTTCCATGGATGAGTACCTGCTTCCAAGCCTTACATTAACAAACTCAATGTAAAGCATTGGATGCAGAATTGTGAAGCACCAGACCACGGTTCTCCAGAGCAGTGAAGACGTGTTCTCTAAAGTGATGAATCGCGCTTCTCTGTGTGCCAATCCAATGGACGAGTCTGGGTTTGCTGGTTCAAAGACATTCCAAACTTTGTGGGAACAGTTTTGGATGGCACTGTCCTGTTCAAACATGACAAACATTACCAGTGCTTAAAGCAAGGTCCATAAATAAATGAGAGTTTGGTGTGGAAGAACTTGACTGGCCTGCGCAGAGTCCTCACCACAACCCGAACATCTTCAGGATGAATTAGAACAGAGCCTTCGAGCCAGGCCTTCTCATCCAACATCAGTGCCTGACTTCACAAATGCACATCTGTATCATCAAAAATTCCCATACATGATCTGAAACCCTGTAGAAACCTGTCTTCTCAGAAGAGTTGTAGTTGTTATAGTTGCTGTTAACGGTTAACGGTTCAGATTAAGAATGAGAAGTCATTTAAGTTTTTATGTGAAGGCAGATGAGCAAATACTTACAGCAAGTGTACTTATTTGGCCTTTGATTAATCATTATTAATTATGTTTACCACAACTATATTGCCTTTTTCTTATTTTCTTCCTTCCTTTTTTCACTCCCAGAAGGAGAACTCCTCTTTATTGTTTCATTGAGTATTTAATTCTGTTCTGTCCTCATTCATTGTCTCTCATTGTTTAGAGTCATTCATGCCATTTCCAAACTAATGAGTGAAGTCAGGTGGAGTACTTTAGAGAGGTCATGCCTCGCATACTGTTAATGCAAACGTTGCACATCGCCACTACAGTAGTGTAACGTTTGTCAGGGTGCAGGGGCTCCCCCACTGGCCTGGTTACCTGCCTTGTCTGTTGGCAAACCACACCTCTACATGGGCGCAGACTCACAGAGTGAAAACTAGGGGTTTTTAGCACAACCAAGATTAACTAACAAAATTCATTGGATCTCCTTTTAGCCACCTTTTGTTTGATTGAAAAGGTTGTTTGTTATGTTGTCCCATCATCAGAGATAGAAGAAAGATTGGAAGCCCAGGCTTTATTTCGGGAGGAAGGGTGCACACTCAGTGAAAAAGTACTCGGTTCTGAATTAGGTCTGTCAGGAAGAATCTGTGTGAGTCATGGCTTATACAGTAGATGGTTGACTTCATGATGAGACTCTACAGTGTTTCAGTGTGTGCAAAGAATTGGTACCAAACTCAACAAGATAAGTTGGTGAGAGTGCATTTACTGAACTCTAGATACCTGTAAGACCAGAAGTAGGGAAGTAAATGTACATCTTCATGTACAGCAATAAAACTTTTTAATATCTAATAATTAAATAGGAGAAAATGAGGAAATGACATCGGTAATGAATGTTTCTATATATGAACAAATTTTTTTTTTGCATACATGACTGTATTTACATATGTAATTAAAAAATATTTAAAATAAAATAAATAAAATAAAATTGCCTGAAAACTAACACTCTTAATGGAAATTGTTATCATCTAAACCAGTTATGGCTTTAAATAGTCACAGATGAATAGTTCTTACTCCCACCTGATGCTGGGTCAGGTCCTGCGTTACAGCACTGCAATGCACTGAGAACATTTTTAGTGCATTCGTGTGTGTGTGTGTGTGTGTGTGTGTGTGTGTGTGTGTGTGTGTGTGTGTGTGTGTAATGAAATCAAGTAGATTTTAATTAAAATGCCCTCACTATCTTATATAGATGTCAGGACAGTATTGCTGTCACTGGCATATTTTATTGTGTCTTTATGTCATATAATCAATCCAAAACTGAAGAAAGCATCTTTCGTCTAAAAATAATGAACACTTGTATGTCTGCGGTTTGAGTTTACATGTTCAGCCATTCAAAAGGATTCTGATAGAGAAGACAGAAATGTAACCGTGCAAGTTAACAGTGGTTCAAACATGAATGCCGCAGCACACTGCACACATTTTAAACATAGTAGTTGAATTTGATATTTAATGTCCGGTTCTGTGACAGAGTTGTGGTGTTTAAATTGGTGATAAAAAATGTGTTTGCAGAACAGAAATCTCACTATGAAATTTTGTCATCTGTGTATTAAGTTTTTCTGAATTGATCTGGCATTATTCTCACAGCAGAAAAGTCATTCTCACCACTCTTAATACAGTTCACAAAACATTTAAGCCATTTTTCATTACACGTTTACTTCAACCCTGTGATGAATGAATAAGAACCTTTCACCACACTTTAAAAGCATCATAATCTTACTGACTTTGGAAGGAGTTTTGCAAAATTAAAATGTGAAATATTTTGTTTGAAACTTCACAAAATTCCCGAAATGCAGAAAAGCACAATTATATTTGTGAAACTTTACTGTATGCATCAGGAAACAGACACAGGAAGTATATACAATCTGAGAACATAGGACCGACTGCTGTATACTCCAGCAAAGTCACGCTACATACATTCAGCAACTACTTTATTAGTAAGGCTGTTCTACTGCCAGACAACTTTGAGCTGATAGGAAGGTAACAGCAATGCAAACTCATTTAATCACTCCCTTTAATATCCTTTAATCTCAAATAAAAAGTAAAAAATCCTTCAAAGCATTCCTGATGGTTTTGTGTATTTTGTTTAAAAAAAAAAAACATCTGCAGTGTTTTCAAAAGCAAAAACAAAAGATCTGATCATTTCAAATGCCTCAAACATTATTTAAAGTTAACATGTAAAAGCTGCTGTGATAAAGCTTATTATTTAAGGCACTACATCGCACAGTAGCAGTAATTTACATGACAAGCTTTTACAGATTCATTGGGGAAAAGACAAAACAAGCAAAGCAAATACATATCCTTTCCAACTCTACTATTAAGATTAACATAAAAAAGTCTCCTCCCCTGCATTTCAAGGTTTTAGATTTCTGCTGTCTAGTTTGGTGTATCAGCATTATTCACGACAGGCCTGTCCTTTTGTCTCCCATCTGTTATCACCTGTAGCCTTTCGCAAAGCAGCAACAGTGAACAGTGAAGGCCATTAACCTATTAGCTGATCACAAACTGTCAGGTGCCCCACTCAAGTCCTTGCTAACAATTCATTGATGGAAATGTGTTGTTTTGGCACAAGAGACACAGAAAATAAAGCCAAAGAAAAATAAACCACATCCATACTGTTAGGGAAACATTGAATGCAAACGGCTCATTTTGGAAAGATGTTCTTATGTCATATCTTTCCTCTAAGACCCAGTAAATCTTCAATTAGATGAGCCACAGTCATATTACATTTGGTTTAAACTGAGGGAATAAAATTTCCTTGTGCTTTGAAGTGATACTTAAGATTTTTCATCCTAAACAAGGTTTTCTGCTTTTTCTATGCACGTAGGTAAAGAAGAGGATTTTGCACTTAAGTAAGGAACATTGAAGCTTGCTGTATGTATAATTTTATTTTTTAATTATGGAGTGTTTATTGAACCTTCTGACAAATTAAAATAAATACAAATAAATGTAAATAAATGTGTATATATGAGTTTTAATCTGGCATTTTTGAGCATTTTATTGCTCACAGTAGCACTGCATGTATCTGACTGTATATATGACGCTAGTCACACTGACGATACAGAGGTCTTTAAAACAACAATATCAAATATGATACACTTGGCATTACAAGGTTAACAAGACATTTAGTGAAAGCTAAGTTAGGAACAGAGCTTGACAGCTGATTTAAATTTAAAAAAAACATTTTAAAGAGAAAGCTTGTAAAAGCATCAGTGTAAATCTTTGTAAGTTTATTTTAGATAAACCAAATTTATCCAATTTAGAATAGAAGAGAATGTCAAAATCAGCATTTCTTCTGATAGTTTAGTAACCACGTTGACATATGTACATGTCAAATTGCATTACAGCTAACTCCAGCCTCAAAAATCTACCTAAACATTTGCCAGCATTGTTCTGTGAATGCTCTTAAATGTATTTGCAGGGCTTTCCTTTAAATTGAATATAATTAATATAATTGAATTGAATTAATATAAAATTATTTCTTAAGGAATCTTAAGAAGGAGTGTGAATTTTGTCGTAAATGACCAAAAAATTCAGTTCCATTATTTATCAGCAGTAAGTTTAGTTTCAGATAATCAATTGTTTCAGAGATTTTAGTAGTAAGCCCTATTCAAGTGCACAGCTAAATGTTATCTGTATAAGGATGAAAACAACATAATTAAAAACAATACTAGCAAAAAAGACAATAAAATAGTCTCTAAGACAGAGTCCTGGGGTACTCCACAATAAAAAAAAATATTTATAAACAAAACTGCCCTTTTTTTAGTTTCTAGTTTGATGGTGTTACTGAAATTCCAACCCAATTTGGCAATATACCATCAAGACTTGAGAATAGACTTAGCAATATTTGGATTAATGAAATGCCATCATTTGTTTCAAGAGCAAGTCATTTACTCTACTTTAAATAGCTGTCCCAGTGTGCGATGGTGTAGAAAAGAACTGAATTAAACTGCTAGAACTCTCACATATTTGAAATTAAGGTAAATTAAGGTGATTGGGAAGTAATCCAAAACAGATGAGATGCTTTAGAAGCAAGTGTGGGCCACAGGATGTGAACATTTTAATAGTCTTATAGTTTGCACCTGTGCATTTGACACACACGCATAACAGCCACACAAATTACTGGTCCACTCACCCAAATGTTGCCATCTTGATGATAAGGTTTCCAGTTCCTTCCTGTGTCACTGTAGAGAAGGCGATACTGCGTCGTCCAATCAGAGCTGCTGTAGCGACCCTGTGTTGCTATGGCGCTCACCTGCTTTCTTGAACCGAGGTCCACCTGTAGCCACTGGTAATGGTCACTGTCTAGAGGTGACCATCCACCGGCTCCTGCAAAGTCAGTAATTATTCATAATGAGTAGGACATCAAAGGTCAGTTTTCCCCAAATAGTTTATATAATTTTAGCAGTATGATAAAAAATTATACAAAAGTGAGGTGCAATTGTATCTTATTGGCAAAGACTTCTGTTAGAGCAGAATCCAAGACAGGTAAAGAAACTCACCGTACTCCAATAATGACATTTTGCAAAAAGCATTAATCGTTACAAGGTTAGTCGATCCTATTATTAATGGTCAGTGTCCACCAGAGTGTAGCCCAGAAATTTGCTCCTAGCAAGCACCAGTGTAGAAGTAATAATTTATTAAATGCTTTGCATACAGGGAGAGAGCCTTCTGACAATAAAGATGTTTCACAAGAATGAGGAGAATACGCTCCCTGTTATGATTATTAGAATTATATGTTCTCCAATATAGAAGATGCCTCAGCTTCAAGAGGAAGGTCATTAGTATTTATGAGGTTTCAAGAAGGATTCGTTTTTAATGCCAGTAGCTGAGACATAAAGACACTTTTGAAATGCTCAAGCATCACTTTCATCCATTTCATTCTTGAAATCATCACTTTTCAACAACAAAATACAATTAAATTGGAAGAACACTATCTTTTCATCCCAAAATACAACAACAGCCTGTACAAACGGAATGAGACTATAAGCCTATAAGTCAAATTGCAAGTGCTGTCATGTAACCCATTTCGTCTTGACACCTACATATGGTTATGTCTCCGTTCATTTTCAGCTAAGCTTTTGTTTGATATGTGCATCCTTGAGTGCAGATTAAAGTGGAATTACCCCCCTGGTGGAGCATGGATTTTGATTTTCACTGTACACAGTTCAGTTAGAATAAATACAAAGTAATTTTTTCGGTTATTTTCAAAGTGGGCATTGGGCCTGAGGGAAATTACTTGCTCAAAAGTACAGAGTAATTGTTTGACCTCTTCTTTACTGTTTTGAATAGATTAGAAGACCATCAAATATGCTTGGAAAGCCATCGTAACTTAAAAGGGTTAAAGGTTATGATCTCCGGGGCTAGGTGCACTATTGTGGAAAAATCTTCTTCCAAAAGTGATGTATTGCTTTAATGAGTATCTGAAAATGAGTATCTCTGAGAACAACGAGGGCGAGTGTTTCAGTGCCACTTTCCTATGACTATAGTGAAGACTGATGGGGTAGATGGCTGTGTTTTGTTTCCTAATCCCCTCAGTGGCAGTCGACGTCCTTGCGATAGCCTAAAAACTCATTGCTCTGTCTTCATTGCCAGCTAAACTCTCATGTGTCCCCTAAAACTTGTCCCCTTTTCACCCCTCCAGTTGTCTACCCGGGAAAGGCCAAACTCCCCTGGACCTTGCAGGTTAAATGAACCTCAGGGTAAATGGTCCAGAAACAAAAGAGCAAGGCAACTGCAAGATGCAAGGGAACAAAAAATGATGACACTGACCTAATTTTCATTTGCCGTTATAATAAAAGCCAGAGATAAGAAGAAAAAACAAAACAAAATATGGCATAAATGTCAACATTACAGTGTGTCTTTCCTACTATTAGAATTGTAAAATACCAAAAAGAAAGCACAAAGGGGTGCATAAAACAGATGTGTGGAGAAGTAGATACTTTTTCCCTGGACTTGTCCACAAGACAGCTCACAAAGCTTGCTTGTGGATAGACTCTGAACTGGCTATGTCAGTTCTTTCATTCTTCTAGACTCACTTGTCTAAAGGACACACATGCAGATAAGATAGTGTTGGAGAGTGACAGATGTTGTTTTGGGTTTTTTTTCCAAGTGAAAACTGAAATGTGTGGACAAAGTGAGGGCAGGGGAAAAGGGTAAGACCACAAAGGCACAGGAGAGTGGGAGAAGAGCGCTAAGTGAAGTGGAAGAAGAATGAGAGATGATAGTCATATGATAAAATAGAGGGTGAGGCAGTTTGCATTGTACCCTACTGACAAAAATCCTATACCTTATCCAATTACAGAGCCATTACACTCCGGCCCCGGACCTGACAGATAACCAAGCCCATATCAGTGGAAACGTCAATACCTCAAAAACCCGTTGCAGCAAAGCCATTCCCGTGGAGGGATAAAACACTATCAAAAAAGAGAAGGGTAGGGGGGAGAAAGGAAAGGTGAGAAATTGGGTTTGGGAGGGGCAGAGCGGTGGTGATAAGTAAACAGACAGCAGAAAATAAAGATTAAGAACGCAAGCTGAGCGTACAATGACCATGGCAGTGTGATACTTTGAACAAGATAGGAGGATGGGGTGTCGGAAAGAGTGACGAGAAGGTGTGCGCCGTGGGCTGGTGACAAGAGAAGGGAGAGGGTAGAAAAATGGAAACAAGGAAGATGGATGAGACGAGGAGTAAAGCGAGTAATAAGAGAGGCTTTTATGGCTCTGATGGAAGACAGAGATGAGATGTGTGAAGATGGACTGGAAAAAAAGGTAAAATGCATTTATGTTAAAGGAGGAGATAGACATGACCAAAAGCAAAAATAACAAAGGAGAGGAAAGTTTGGTTAAAAACACAACAAAACAACAAAAAAACCCACGATTTTATTTCTCTTTCTCCATTCTTTAGAATATTGCCAGTAATATTTTCAGATTCTCCTTTTGCCTGAGTGCACAGTTTCTACTGGTAGCCGATGAATAACACAAAGCAAAGAAGTTAGCAATTTTTCACACATTGTTCTAGGCGAATTAATTGGTCATTGCTGGGTACTGAGAATTGCAGGGGCTGAATTTTAAATCTCTAATTTTAAGTGTCAGGGTGTTGTGAGCTACATAATTAAACCAGGAGTTTATTTAAATTTTTCAACAGCTTCCAGGTAGTTCCACTTCATTCATATTTGTTTAGTGATTCAAGTAGTTTTGGGGCATTATGTTATTTTCATTGAATGATTGATTGATTTTACAAAATCACTTGAAGCTAGACTTCTCTTATGTTAGTTTCAGTGTAGCTTTAACTCTTCTTCAAGTTTGAAGTAGTTTCAGTTGCTTTCACAGTAGTATCGGTTGTTGTCAACTAGGGCTGCCACGATTAGTCGACTAGTCACGATTACGTCGACTATTAAAATCGTCGACGACTGAATGAATAGTCGACACGTCGTTTGAAGCTTTGTAAGATCCCGAAAGACGCAGGAATAAGTAGTAGGATTTAAGAGTGTAATAACGGACTGAAACAGAAGATGGCAGCACTGCATGTACAAGGGGTGTCCCAGAATTCATAGCGTGGCCCAGCGCGGCCGTGCTCAGTTTCCAACAATGGCGGCTGCTAGTTAGTTTTAATATTACTGGGTCACAAAATCAACGTTTAACATATTTTCAGGCGGGAATGTAGCTGTGTAAACTTCAAATATCTGCTCAGTTTATCAAGACACCACATATTTTCAAAAGCGCTCCGACGTTTTCGGAGACGTCTGTTACCCACTAGCTCGATAGCTAGCCGGGGGCTAGGCTCACTAGACCCGGTTAGAACACCGGACTCCTGGAAATCGTTTTCAAACCCACCGCCATCTTTCGCTACTCAGGTTAAACATGATATATATTCACTTAGATAACTTAAAAATGTTATTGTTTGGCTTTTTTTCAGTATTTTATTTGTTCCTGAGTGAATCGGTTTGGCTGAGATTAAAGTTATAGTTTTTACACAGCTGAATAAATGTCAAGCAGACAACTGATTATCAGAAGTGTGAGATGGTGGGGTGGGTGCAGTTTTCTCTGTGGTGGGGTTGGGTGGACTGTCCTGGGCTCTGTGGGGCCGGGAGGCGCTGCTGCGCTGGGCCCCGGTCTGGATGGGCCTGGGCCCCCTTTCCCTGGTGGGTCGCGGAGTATGGGGGTGCCTACTGGGGTCAGCGGGGGAGCTGGCCCCAGGGAGGGGTCACTTGCCCCTCCCTTCCTTCCCTCCCCATCTCCAGCTGCCTCCCTCTTCCCGCTCCATCACAACCACCCACACATGCAGGACCTTGGAGTAGGGGTATGTCACCAGGGTGCAGAGGAGGCCACCCCCCCCCCCCTGTCCCCTTCTGGCTGCCCCTGCCTCAATTTTATCCCACAACTTAGACATTCACATTACTCACACTCTCATTACACATACATATAGGATCTTGGGGGTGGGCACGATACACGGAATCCAAAGTACCATCAGGGTGTACACCCCACCCCTGGCGTCGTTGCCCACCTCTCAATGTTAAATACACGTAGACATTGAGGGCCAGCAGGAGGGACCATGCGCTTACCTGCTGCTCTCTGGCAGGTAGCTCCATGCCCTCCTGGGTTTTAAATGCACCTTAGAACACACATGCATCAACACTACAATGAGCAGGTGGAGGGAGGTTTGGAGTCTTCTCTCACCCCCATTCTCTGCGACCTGCTGGAGCGAGGGGGCTAGGAGGAGGAGTTGGCCGTCCGACTGCGGTCTGGAGTGTGGGGCCTCCCTGCTGCTGCGGAGTCGGGGCGGTCTGCCTCCCCCCACCGCAGGGAAAAGGGTAACACCACCTGGGTCTGGGTGCAGTTCCCCCCCCCTCCAGGGGCAAGGGTACCTAGACCCGGGGCTTAGAGTACGCTCTGGGTGTGCTGCTATTTTGACATTTTTGCAGATTTGACACTTCCCAATACTTCAACTGAATTTATTGCTCTTTTCTGCCAGACCCAGTTACCTGATGCTCAAACCTAATTTTTATTTTAGCCCCTTCTTGCAGCGTACCCAACTCCTTTCTGGCACCTTGTTCCTGCCCCATTCTTTTACATCTGTTGGTTATATCCCACTTCTGCCGACACCTTCTGCCATTTTCATTTTATTGAATGAGTTCTGGCTAAGAGTCTGAGCTTATTCTCCTTTGTTGGATATACATTCATTTTCTTATAATTTGAAAAAGGATGAGGATGGCATGATGAAAAAGAGGGGAAAAAAGAAAGCATGATTCAGTCTAGTTTAGTTGACTTTGAAATCCACGAAGACTCATGGATGGAGTAAAGGGGTAAATTAAAGGACAAGGGAATAATTAGGGGGGAAAAGTTGATGAGGAACGATGGAGCAGAAGACATGTCAGGGTTACAGGGTTACCAAAAGTAACAGATGGGAACGAGAAGGAGAAAGATCAGAAATGTCCAGAGAGAAATGTAAGTTCAAAAGATCAT
Organism: Maylandia zebra; assembly: GCF_041146795.1. Lineage (NCBI taxonomy): Eukaryota > Metazoa > Chordata > Actinopteri > Cichliformes > Cichlidae > Maylandia > Maylandia zebra. The sequence continues at coordinate 17,682,733 of NC_135175.1, read as the reverse complement.
GAAAGTGATGGTAGGTGTTTTCAAAAGATTCTCATTACTAATAAAAAAAACAACGAGAGAGGGGGAAAAAAGAAATGGACTAAAGAGCTGAGTGTTAGGGGTCAGGAGGAGAACATGTGACTCAAACAAAGGACATAGTGGAGCAAAAGAAATTCAGAGACACGAAAAGTGGGCAAAAGGTGTCTTGGAGAGAAAAGCAGAGACCTCGAAAAAGGAGAACACGAGAGATGAGTGGGGCGGAGGTGCAGCTTGACAGAGGTTAGCATGGGAGGGTGAAGAGTGATATATATATAAAAAAAAGAACAGAGGTGCAGTTAAAGGTGAAAGCCCTGGGGAGAGAGGGTGGGGGGGTGCAAAAAGAGGTTGACAGAATAAAGTAGAGATGGAGGAGCCTTACGGTGGGGGAATGGAAGGTGAGAGACTGAGACCAAGTGAACAGGAGAGCCAGCCAAAGAAAAGGAGGGGAAAATGGGAGGAGAAAGGGGAGGGCAGGAGTGTCGGGGGACTGTCACCGTTCTTTCGCCTGTCACACACACAGATGTTCAGGGAGGAGAGAAGGAGCAGGAGGGGAGGATAGGGAAGAGAGCAAGGGAGCAGAGAAGGTCAAAGAAAGCGCCTCAGAGGAACAAACGATGGAGAGGAGAAAGGTGAGTAGCACTGAGAAAAAGATCAGAAGAGCATGAAAGGATGGAGAACAAGCACTTTTTTTTTCCAGTGAAGCTTATTATTTTTAAAAGCTCTGTATTGCAAATATCAAGCTCCTTGACTTCATAATAGACACTTTATGTGCCCTTTTCCTCCAAAATACAAGTCAGCATTGAAGAATAAAGTAATGTTAAAAGGAAGCAAAAAAGAGAAAAAAAACCTGTAAAAACTAATATGGACCGTGCAGATCAAGGTAAAATTTATAAAAATAAAGAACCTAATAACTTACTCTAGAGTGCATTGCTGTTTCTATTAAACGTGACTGAGATACATGATGTGCTGTGCAGTGATGCACAATTGAAGGTTGCAAAAATTGCTATATGGACAAAAGTATTGGGTCACTTACACATTACACCCACAGTGCCATGCTACAATAATACATATAGAGAAAAACCCAACAATCATATGACCGATTCTCTTTTAATTGTGACTAGTTCTTTTAAGGGCCCTAAAACTGGTGTTCTGAACTAAACAGCTTATTAGGAAGGATGAAATGAAAATATAATAAAATAAAAATGTCCTTGTGCGGTGTGAGATTAAAGAGATTCAAAAAAGGAGCAACCACGAGTGACTAAAAGAATGCTGGAGTTTCTCCAAGCGTGCAAAACAAGGTTTGAGCTATCTGTGATGACACAGATAACCCAGTATTGTAGTAACCACACACAGCTGAAGTGTGTTCTGCAGCTGAATCATAACAGTATCACACTGATGGTGACCACTAACATTTACACACAAGCATAAGAGTCCATATAAATTCATTTGTAATCACATACACCCACTTCTTAAGATCTCAAAGAACTGAAGTGATGTGTCTGTTTGTGCATGTGTGTGTGTGTGTGTGTGTGTGTGTGTGTGTGTGTGTGTGTGTGTGTGTGTGTGTGTGTGTGTGTGTGTGTGTGTGTGTGTGTGTGTGAGAAAATACATGACAATACAATAAAAGTCAATAAAAATCAGCCCAAGAATGTGGAGGGCACAGATACATGTACCAACAGCAACATACTTATTAAGGAAAGAGAGGGGGATATAATAGTGAGAAAATCACACCAGGAGGTGGCCTTTGGGACCCATCGCCAAAAGTGGATGCTTTCTGAGAATCCCAGCTAATGTAGTCGGTGTGGATCACGTCTCACACAGTTCAAAAAACCCCGGACTACAGTGTGTCATTAGTCCAGACCACAAGCAAAGATACAAAAGCTCCCTCTGGTTGCTTTGTACACCGAATCAGTGTTCCACCGCCTCAGCAAGTGTTGCACTGCTGTGTTTTCTGCTCTTTGTTCATCAGTGGGTACGCTGTCAACTGGATTCCCTGCTCTAGGTTTATATATTTGGACAAGCCATTGGTTTGTCCATCACTTCTTCCTGGAGTGTAAAATGTATATAGGTATATGCAGTGTGGTCATCTGTTTGAGTATGATAATGAAAAAGGTCATTTTAATTTTCCATTCCTAGAAAGGAAATATAAAATCTGCTGTTAATTACTTTTTCATGGGTAAATGGCTCTCGCAGTCACTCAGAGATGATGAACATAACGAATGAGGGGAAAGGGGATATTGCAGAGAAAAACTGGTAATTAAGATTTCTAAATAAAAGAGTTTATTTAGTGAAAGGTCAGAGTTGTGCGGATGTGTAATGGAGATGCAGTGTGATTGTGGAGGGATGACGAACAGCCGGTGATAGGCATTACATACAAGCAAACATGACAGTGGCAAGGCAAGCATCAAACAAGAGAACATCTCTCCTCTGTCTCGCTGACAGTGTGGGTGAATGTGGGGGTTGGCATGTGCACATGGCAGATTTCATGTCTTTGCATCCTGCTCAGAAATGTTTCATGGCGTCTTTGTGTGGCTTTATGTTTGTGTGCTCTGGCACCCGAGAGAACATGCGTGAGTGTATTTATCAAAGGTGCCGCTTTTGATACCAAAACCACATTAACAAAAAGTATAACGTCTTAATTAATTAGAATGCGAGGCCGCCGGAAAAAGGGAGCAGAGAGAAAACAGCTGGTTAGCCCTCTGCTAGTACTTCATCTTTCTGTCATGGAGCAAAGGGAGCGGATGGAGACAGAGTAATTTAATTAGGAGAGGACCGCCATTATCGATGGATGACTGCAATGGCTGGAGACATCAAACAAGTTTGCAAGATGACAGTGAAAAGTAAAGCATGAATAGGGAAAGGGAATGTGGTTAATTGTGCAGGAAGTCGGAGGAAAGTTGTGCTGCGGTTGTGACGTCCTTCATTCAAATAAGTAGGTATAAGAGTGGAACTTTTTCAAACTTGGAAAAAAAGTTGGAAAAGTATATACCAGGATGAGAAGAGAAAAAAATAGCTAATGAGGTTTGGGAAGAAAGAATAGACAGGCTGTGAAAAAGGAGTGTGGGATTGAGAATGTTACAGTAGAAAATAGAAATTGTATGGAGGGAAAATGACATAGAGAGAAAGACAAAGGGAGAGAGAGGATGAGATGGAGGGCAGGGAGAGACAAGACGAAGGACAGAGGAGCACAGAAATAGAGGGATATGAATTAGAGAAAGGTTGAAAAAGAAAATGGAATGTAAGGATCAGTGGCCACGTGTTTGTGATTAGCAGCTAAATCTCATGCTTGGCCACGTTTGCACCGCGGAGCAACATGGCCGCACACATGTGCTCACACGCCTGTAGGTACATCCACCGAGGCATGGGTTTACTCATCTCTCACTTTTCACATAAAAGTGGCATCCATTGTTATCTTACCCTGTCTGAGTGTTTGTCTCTGTACAAAGCGCAAATACTTTTTAGACTTGTTTTTTCTGAATGACGGCTATGTGGGAATAACCCATTACCAAGTGTTGTTCCAGAGCGGCAGAGATAATGAGATGTACCCACATGGAAATTTGATACTTCTCTGAGATTGCATTGAAAAAAAAAAAGGAATCCAAAGTGTCAGTAGTTACACAGCTTCTACCAAATTATCAGTCATTCAGGCCTTATCACAGCTCGGTTACCATGTCCTCCCATCTTCAGCTTGTTCTCTTTTCCCATGCCTGTCTGTTCCCACTCTTTCTTTCTCTCACTCCACAGTGTCTTCCTCTTCACCCTCACCTCGACACATTTCCAGTCTCCATTGTCTTTATCCTATCCATTCCTCTTCTATTTTAACCTGTATCCACAGGGCATCTGTCTTCAACTGGCAGCACTGAACACATGCAGATCACAGCTCTTGTGGTTGCTATGTGACAAGTGCAAACCTATTTGGAGCACATCTTTTACTTTTTCTGGCTCATGGTCTGCTTTTACATCCAAAATTCCAACGACATAACCAGAGAAAGAACTGTCATTGGAATGTATGGCCAAAGCCCATAGTCAAGAGGTGTTTTAACTATTTTTATGACACAGAAGCAGGTTGCACAACAGAAAGCAAAAGTTTTATTTGGCTGCTGCAAAAAAGGTCTAAAAAGAAATACAAAAGTCCACAAAACACACCAATCCAAAAGGAGCATCAGCTGGGAAAGTTGGAGAAGGGCAGGGCTATATATATGCTACAGTTAGGTCCAGTGATATTTGGACAGAGACAACTTTTTTCATTTTTTGGTTCTTACGTACACTACCACAATCAATTTTGAATAAAATAATGTGCAGACTTTCAGCCGTAATTTGTTGGCTTGAACAAAAACATTTTTGGAACTAAAACATTTATTCAGGGGCACAAAAGTAATTGGACGAATTAAATAAATGAAAATAAAATGTTTATTTCTAATGGACATCACCAGGTGCTGGGTTTCCTGCTTTTTAATGTTCTGCCAGGCCTTTACTTTCAGATTCTGTTTGTTTTGGGGTCTTTCTTTCAGTTTGACTTATTTAGCTGGATTAGAGCAGACAGCATGACTCTGAACATCTCAGAATTCATTCAGCTGCTTCTGTCCTCATTCACATCATCAATAAACACTAGTGTCCCAGTGCCACTGGGGGCCATACATACTCAAGCCATCACACTGCCCCCACCGTGTATTACGATGTGGTTTGCTTTGGAGCTGTGCCACGCCTTCTCCATACTTTTTCTTGCCACCATTCTGGTAGAGGTTGATCGTGGTTTCATTTGTCCAAAAGCAAAATCCAGCCTAGCCTTTCTATTTGTGAGGCTTATGAGTGGCTTGCACCTTGCAGTGAACCCTCTGTATTTACTTTCATGGAGTCTTCTCTTTATTGTAGACTTTGATATCGATACGCCGACCTCCTGGAGAGTGTTGTTCACGTGGTTGGCTGTTGTATTAGCCTCTTCACCATGGAAATAATTCTGCGATCATCCACCACTATTGTCTTCCATGGATGTCCAGGTCTTTTTGTGTTGCTGAGGTCACCAGTGCTTTATTTCTTTCTAAGGATGTACCAAACTGTAGATTTTGGCACTCCTAATATTGCAGCAATTTCTTAGATGGGTTTCTTCTGTTTTTGCAGCTTATGGGTGGCTTGTTTCACCTGCATGGACTCCTCCTCTGACGATGATGTTTTCTGTTCACAGCAAAATCTTCCAAATGTAAGCACCACACTGTCATGGGCCTGAGTCTGTGACTCAGGGCTTTTGTATTAATGAATTATCTTGTGTTCTGGTGATGTTTTCTGTTAAGGTTTTCCTAGTTAGAATTTGGTGTTGTGCTCCCTCTGTTTAGTGTCAAGTCATCCCTGTCTGTGTGTATATTTCCTGTTTTACTTTGAAGTTCTGTGTCTCGTGTCTTGTCATATCAATTAGGATCTGCTGTGCCTCCCTCCTGTTTTGCCATTCCTCATTCCCTCCGTGTGTATTTATCATGTGTGTTTACCTGTGCTCGTTGTCAGTTCATCTGCGTTAGTTGGTGTTTCTCCGTCTCTCTGCCCTCAGCTCGTGTTTCTCCCTGTATGTTGTGTATTCCAGGTTTATTAGTTTTGCCCAGTTCAGGTTCGTGTCTTAGTGCCATCCTTACCACCCTCGTTTCTGTTTGTACTTCACCCATTGTAAATAAAATGCTCACTCGCAACAAGTCAGTTCCTGCATTTTGGGTCCTTTTCGCCCAGGCACCACACGACTGTCGCCGCAACCGTGACACACACATCAAATCAACTCCAGTCATTTTATCTGCTTAGCTGATAATGGCATAAGAAAGGAATTGCCCACAACTGCCCAATAAATAGCCTTTGAGTCAATTGTCCAGTTACATTTGGTCCCTTTAAAATGAGGTTGGCACATGTTAAGGAGCTGAATCTCCTAAACGCTTCATCCAGTTTGAATGTGGATACCCTCAAATGAAAGCTGCGAGTCTACATATGATGTCCATGTCTATTATATAACTATAATTGGAAAATGTTTCAGTAAACAGGTAAAAAAAAACAACTAAAAAAAAGTCAGTGTCCAAATATATATGGACCTAACTGTATAGACAAGACACAGGTGGAAGCAGGAAACGGATGAAAGCAATGAGGAAAAAAGAGAGACAATCACAAAGTTTGAGTGACAAAGAGAGTCAATAAAACACATGGAAATCAGTTATTAAATTCAAACTGGAGGTAACCAAAAGATAATCAACCAAAACTGAAACACTAAACAATATGACAAAGACAGAATAACACAGCAGGGATAGGAAATGGAGAAAGTAAAAAGAACAAAACCCAAACAAAATGGCACAGGAAAGCCAAGAAAATATCAGGACCATGGCCTTATTAGTATTAATCATGTCTATGTAAGCGGCTGTCTAATGCCCTGACGCCCCTTTTCATGTCAAAGCAAATGAGAAAACTTTTACTGACCTCATTCCAAGTTAACCTTGGGCACAACGAATTTGAAATAAAAAGTAATTTTCTTCAGATGAAACTTTAAACAAGACAGACGGGGGTGTTAAGCAAGCATGGTCTGCAAAAAGATTTGATATGAGTTGCATCACAGAAAGTGTAGATGCTTGATGCATAGCAGCAGCTATGGGCTGGGCTCTGATTTTGACCATTTTATTATTCAGGGTCACACATGTTTTACAAGGGTTACTCCAGCAGTTTCAAATAAAATGAATGCACACTGTATTTTACAACTGTTTAATATTTTATCAAACGAGTAGTCAGTCTTTAAAGTGTTTTGTGACGTTTTTCAAACATGTATGTGGTTGAAATCTTAGAGCTGAAGAGATGTGAAGAACTTTTCTTTTTCTACACTTCATTAGCTGTCATCTGGTCTTTCTTCATGTCTACCTGTCTCTTTTTCCCCCCGCACTTGTCTATCTAGACCAAAAGGTTTTTGGCTGCAAGAGAAGCTGGTTCACCTTTTCGTTTGTCTGACGTCCTTGAGTTTCACAGGGCCTGGCACATTAACTAACACTAAAGGGAGACAGTTGGGGGGTGGGAGCATGGACATTTGGGAGAGGGTGAGGGGTGATGGTGAGAGAGAGAGAAAGTCAAGACTATTAGGGGAAATGAGAGAGATAACAACGGCAGGAATGTTGGAGGTTGAAAAAGGGAAAAGATGGAGGGAGGTAAATGTGAGATAAAATGGTGAGACGCAGAAATTGCAAATTAAAAGAAGACTGGCAAAGGAGGAGGCTGTAGCTCAGGTGCTGCGTATATTTCTTGTCTACCAATGGGAAAGCTGGGGGATTGAGCTCCAGATCCTCCTGTCCATGTGTCTAAGTATCCTTGGGCAAGATACTGACACCCAGGTTGCCCCGATCCATCCATCCAAGTGTGAGTGTGTGAATGTTAGATAGAAGTGCTTAGATACAGATAAAAGCACTGTGTCAATGCTAAATAATTGAGGAGGAAGGTGCTGTGTAAGTGTTAACAAAAGAAAGACAAAACAGTCTTTTCTGACTGTTTTTAGAATGCAGAGGCAGAACTGTCCCTGCTTGATTTATGTAAGTGCAAAAAAAAAAGAAAGTAGAAATACAAAACAAATCTAGCATCACGCCACATCTAATAATACATTTCTAAGAAAAATGAACTAAAGCTGTTAACAGTCAATCTTTTCTGGTTTAAATAAGATGCAATTTTGTTAATAACATAATGTGTTAATTAAAGGATCTTAAGTGACTCTGTTTTATAAGTTAAGTAAAAAAAAAAGGTCTAGCACTATAATGGAACAATTAAGAATACAGCAATGTTCACAAGCCCATTCATGTTTAGTCATTTTGTACATAAAGGCACACAAATACATACTGTGCCTATAAAAAACTAATAAAATGTGTCATCTTAAAATGAAAAAGCAAAGTAGGAATGACCACCAGGATCCTGGTAACTGGCAGGCTTACACAAGATAGCTGCCTGCTGGAAAATCACTATGGCACCATCTAACTCCATCTCTCATTCACACACACATCTACAGGACTGTGCATCGAAAATTGGATGCACACACCCGACGCGCACATCACTATAACCTAAAACTCTAATAGCTGTCAGCGTTCACAGCCCAATGTGCTTAGCTTAAGATGATTGGTGTGTCCCATTGATTTTGTGCCTCTGCTGTTCCATGGCACTGGGAGATTGGAGTAGATTGGATTATCAGCACATACTCATGTCACTGACGGCAAATTTGGCTGCCAAATGTAACGGCTTGAAGGAACCCCTCCTTATAATATGTGTAAATGTGTAGTGCCGTCCTGTTTTTGTCAATACAAGTGCTTTGAAATGTTTGTGTTCCAGTGAAAGTGTGAGTGTTTAATATGTGGACTTGTTTTTGTCATGCCTCACAGGGTTTCTGTAAATGTGAGCATGAGTCATGTAGAAGCTAAATTGGCTTTTCGCTTGTTTTCTCATTCAGTGCATGTTTTGTCTGTAAAGAAAATCACTGTAATTCTAAGAATATGTGCAATATGGATGACTCTCATGCATCTTTGCTTGAATATGTATATTTTTGGGGGGAGTTAGGGTTTGTATTTGTGCATTATGTCTCTAGTATTGTGAATACTGATATGCCTTCCCTTCCCTTTCTCACGCTGCCATATCTCAGTCAACATTACTCTTTACTCCTACTGGTAGATGACTTAATCGCTTGTGCCCACCTTCTTTGCATAAGCAACAATTACTCCCTACCACTGTTGATATTAGCCTAATTTCATTAACATTTCCTGGTCTTTGGTCTCCACGTTGCTGCCAGTTTTCATTTTCATGTATGACCTTTAGGAAATCAATACTGATTTGACCATTTTCATTCACAATCAAACCAATTTCTCACTGGATGCTTTTCTTAGATGGCAACAAACAAACAAACAGACATACGTTCATAGCAAATACAATTTCCTTTGCAATTCTGCCACTTTGTGGTCTCCATGCTTACAGAGTGATGATTACTTGGTAGTTTTAGCCACTGATCACTTTTAACTCAATATAATCTTGGCACATTTAACACAAAGTCAGCAGCTGATGGAAACTGTTTGTTGTTAATCACAATGGTGGCTCAATATGCCAAGGACTCCTGATGTGAAAAATGAAGCTTTGCCAAAAAGTGAGGTTCTAGGCTAATATTGATTCTGTGTCTTCCCTGTTTCATAGCACTGGAAGAGCACATATTCATGCCAATAACAGTACATTTGGCTGTCAAATGTAGCTGCTTGCATCTAAATGCAAGTCAAAATGATAGAGCGAAGGGAGACTCTCTACAGCTAAAACACAGAAACTGTCAGGGTCCCTGTGCCTACCCGGTCGGCTCAGTACGGCTACATATGTTTTGTATTCCTTTTTTTTATTTTTTTCCTGCTCTCTCCTTTCCCCTCTTTCCCTCCTCCCTCTGCCTGGGCGGAGCTCACCTGCGGGCTCCTGCCCTTGGCCCACGCACCTGTGGCTCATCACGAGTGATCCAGCTCCTTTATAAGACGGCAGCCCTGTGTTTCTCGTCGCTGGACCGTTGCCGACCCTCGTCAGTGTAACCCCAGCTCAATGACTTCAGAAGTGTTTCATAGCGATTTACCTAACTACCCATTCGTGTCTCTGTGTACAGATTCCCTGGACCTACCCCTGTGTTACCCGAGTGAGTGGAGTGTGAGGAGGAGTGGACGGAGAGTGTGCGAGTGTGAAGAGGAGTGGACGGAGAGTGTGCGTGTCTTTCCCGTTCGTGTGTGGACCCCCGGAGCCCGGCTTTCCCCTCACTTTTGTAAATAATCACCTGGTGCATCATAATAAAGACTCTTGTGCTTTCAAGACCTAGAGCCTGCGCGTGAGTCCGTTCAGTCCCGTTGTGACAGAAACTGTACAGCATGTTTTGATATTATCGCTTGTCTCTGTGACATGCTTTCAACAACAGGTGAAAAGACATCTATTTAGACAAGCATTTGGGTGTTTTGAATTCTGTGTTGTTTCACCTGGTTCATGTGAGATCATTTTAAACACATATCAGCTGTTTTCTTTTTTTAATTGATACCTCTGTAAAATATTTCATGACTACTTTCTTGTCTATTGAAGCGCTATGCAAATACATTTTACTTCTTACTTTAACAACTGTTACAAATGTCATATTTTGAAGGTTGGCGCACATCAACAGTTAATGCAGTTTGCATTATAAATGTTTAATTATAGTATTTTAAAGTTAAGTAAATCTGTCTTGAAGTTGTAACGTTCACATCCAAACTGATTTCCAGAGGAATCCTTGACCGTCATCAGCTACTATACCTTAGAGAATCTCATCAAGGTGCTTCATATCTGAAGGTAGACCCTACAATAATACATACAGAGAAAAACCCAACAATCAAATGACCCCCTATCAGCAAGCACTTTGGCGACAGTCGAACGAAAAACTCCCTTTTAACAGGAAGAAACCTCCGACAGAACCAGGCTCAGGGAGGGACGGCCATCTGCCACGACAGGTTAGGAAGAGAGAAGGAAGACATGACAAAAAACATGGTGTGGAAGAGAGCCAGAGATTAATAACAAGTATTATTCAATGCAGAGAGGTCTGTTAACCCATAGTGAGTGAGAAAGGTGACTGAAGAAGAAATACAAAATGCATCATGGGAATCCCCCAGCAGACTATTGCAGCATAACTAAGGGAGGATTCAGGGTCACCTGATCCATCCCTAACTATATGCTTTAGAAAAAGGAATGTTTTAAGCCTAATCTTAAAAGTAGAAATAGTGTCTCCCAAAATCAATATGATATTCAACATTTGAACTTTCGACAGGGTAATCTTTTGGACGTCATGTAGATGTCTATGACTTGTGCAGGGAATTTACATGATTAATAAATGTAATGTTTTTTTTATTTACAAATATCAACATTGTTTCTCTCAACATGATACATATGAATACAGATTATTTATCAACAAAGATGCTTTATTATGTGTTGACCTACTAATTTATTTAGCGCATGTTTTTTTGTTTTGTTTTGTTTGTTATTTTAAATTTCCCTGTTTTTCTTTAACTAGTTTATTTATTTTAATTAATCACCTTATTTATTTGTAACTAGGTTAAAACTGTTATTTTTTTAAAATATTAAAAACATTAAAATCCATGTTAAATTCCATGTTGAAATGTAAATGAAGTAATAATGGTTAAAGTATTTATAAAATTTTTGGTATTCATTTTAAAAGGAGTAAAATGTGTTTAATAAGTTAAAAAAGTATTTGCATTAAATACCGTTTGTTTTTATTTTAGAGAGGTTAGTATCCTGTTTTATTGTGAAGAGCTGTGTAAGACGAAACTAGTGTGTTTGTGAAGTGGCCTGCTCTGGGAGATGTAAAATACGAAAAGTGTGTATTTATGAACTGGACTATTTGCCTGACAGTCTTTGTCAATGCACAGATGATATTTCTGCTCGAAATCCACCACGCAGCTGCTCACTTTTGCTTTAGCTCAGGAGCCCGCACCATCTTGGAGATGTCTGCTAATCACTCTGCATCCTTTTAAACATAACTGTTTCTGTACAGATAATATGCCCTCCACCCTCTGGAAACATGGGACTACAGAGCCTATACAATCAGAAGCATTATAAAAATGACATCTAAAATGAGTCTTACAAGTTTGACATTTAAAAGACGTCCACAACAACCACATTTGGACCATAAATAGTCCCTACCCAAAGGTCTTACAGACGTCAACACTAGAAGTATAATAGACGTCGCTAAAAAGACGCCGTCTGGCGTTACACAAACAACCCCTTCGGTGGACCAGAATTGTGCATCCAAAAACAAATGCACACGAGAGCTCCTTCACGGCTATGGACAAATGTTCTGCATCCATATATTCAATGACGTCACTCCAACATCACTCTGCGCAAGTAAATTTCACAAAAATGCACACTACAGCTATTTTCATTCAAGTATTACTTAAGCTTTTACAAAAATAAACTGAATATATACACTTTATCCATTACATGCTCTCCAAGGACCGCTATCCTCCAGGAGAGGAAAAGAAAATGTGTTGGTGGGAAGAATGCTAAACTGTATTTTTACCATCCTTTCCTTATCCTTTTGAGAAATTGTTTTTCATTTTTTCATTGTTTCCTTCCCTATTTCCTTAATCGGTTGTTGGTGGGTGTCATTACAGGAGCTGCAGTCCCATTTAGTAGAAATAATTCTATTGGTATGATTAAACATACCAGATTACCTTGCTTTTATATGTCAGAGTTGTTGCCTCAGCTGTAGTGCGGCTATATTAGATGGGAAAGTATGAATTATTAATTGTATAAACACGGAGGGGTGTAATTGTCTGTCCCTATCTGTCTTTGCTGTGGACTGATGTGGAAATGAGCTTCAGTCTGAGTCACTGAGATAATGATTGAAGCCAAGAGAGGGAGGGCATGAGAGGAGAAGAAATATAAAGAAGTAGAAAGAAAGAAAAGAGAAAAAGAGGAGGAAGGTGGTGAGAGCAGCTGTGCAGCACTGAGAAGTGTGTCGCTCGATGAAGGCTTGAATGTTTATCTCACAGTGTGTCATCTCTAAAATCATCCATAAGGCTGTATGTACACGTACCTGAATTAGGTATTTACTTTTATCTCTGTCTACACTGCATGTAAGCAGAGCCCTCCAACAGAATGCATATATGTGTGAGTACATGGCCATCTGTAGGCTTGTCCGCATGTGTGTGTCCGCATGCACGTATGTCTGTGTGTGTTTGTATACCTCCTCTCCTGTTGAGCTTGGCATATCCAGGTGCATATCCACTGGAGAAGACAGACGAGCTGGTGAAGGCTGTGTGAGGCAGAGGAGAGGCAAGAGCCTCATCACACTTTTCTGTAGAGAGAAAGAACGCATATTAAAACAGAAGGAGTGAGAAACAGAAGAGGACGTTGGAAGAAAACAGAGGATATGATAAAGAGCTGTGTTTTTTTGCTTTACATACACACTTTTTCATGCATAGAAAATACATTAAGTAGTTGTTGGTCATTTTAAATCCTATTTAACTGTAATTCTATGAGAAAATCTCAACTTAGTCAAACCAATTTGGCAAATTCACGAACACATTGCAAAAATATCCACCTTAACAGGCAATCTGGCCTGGTAACTAAATGCAGATGCAAAGCTGATTTAAAAAACCAAACAACCAATCAAAACAGAGGAGAAATACAAGTGGCTAAAATGAATTGCCCCAGCCTGAGGTTAAACCCTACTAGGGCTGCCACGATTTGTCGACTAGTCACGATTACGTCGACTATCAAAATCGTCGACGACTGATTTAATAGTCGACGCGTCGTTTGAAGCTTTGTAAGATCGCAAAAGACGCAGGAATAATAGCAGGATTTAAGAGTGTAATAACGGACTGAAACAGAAGATGGCAGCACAGCATGTACAAGGATGCCAGCTGCCGTTAAACCCCGAAGAAGAAGAAGCAGCTGTGTCCCAGAATTCATAGCGCGGCCCAGCTTAGTTTCCACAATGGCGGTAGCTAGTTAGTTTTAATATTACTCTTATTATTCTTTCTGGGTCACAAAATAAACGTTTAACATATTTTCAGGCGAGAATGTAGCTGTGTAAACCTCAAATATCTGCTCAGTTTATCAAGACACCACATATTTTTAAAAGCGCTCCGACGTTTTCGGAGACGTCTGTTACCCACTAGCTCGATAGCTAGCGGGGGGCTAGGTCACTAGCGCCGTGAGAACACCGGACTCCCGGCAAATTGTTTTCAAACCCACCGCCGTCTTTCGTGACTCAGGTTAAATATATATGAGTCACTTAGATAAATTAAAAATGTTATTGTTTGGCTTTTTTTTTAGTATTTTATTTGTTCCTGAGTAAATCGGTTTGGCTGAGATTAAAGTTATAGTTTTTACACAGCTGAATAAACGTCAAGCAGACAGCTGATTATCAGAAGTGTGAGATGCTGGAGAATATACTCCGGTGTCCTGTTATATTTTAGATAGCAAGGAGTTTATTAAACTTTACCGAAACAATCTGCAAATTTCATTAAAATTGAATAAACTATCATCTTGTCTTTATTTTTAGTTAGCACCTTAAAAGCTTAAAGCTGTAAGCTAATGATAGTTATATAAGAGCAGATGCTGCTGGTGCAATAAGCTGTAGTTTTACGTCCAGTGGATGATGATCTGATTAGTCGACTAATCGCATAAATAATCGGTGACTAGTCGACTATCAAAATAATCGTTTGTGGCAGCCCTAAACCCTACACATATTTATTCTGCATTTGTTCACTTCTGAAATTTGAAGTACGAAGTAGGCATTTATAAATGACTATGATGAAATTTTAGGTTTGATTTTTCTGCAAACAGATATAAATGTCAACTTCTTTCATTTAAATAGAAGTTTCATTGGGGTTGCTGTGAAGAAAATTATCTGAAAGACCACCACGGCGATGCTCCTCATAACCTCACTTTTAAGCTAACATTCTGCTAGTGCTCTCAAGAGAAAACAAAGAACGTGACGGCAGAGGAATACATATGAAACACACAAACACAGCAGAAATCAAAGGAAAGAAATACTGAATATTCCTCACATGCACACAGTGATTAAGTCTCTTCCCTCTCTTTTCTCTCAATCCACCCCTTTCACTCTCTCATCCACACAAACACACTCCCCTCTTCCAGTACATTAGGTTCCACGCAGAGAGAACTTGTGAATGGTCTGTCAGGTCAGGTAGGCACAGTCACTAGCTCTCTGTCATGTCCCACTACGTGTGTGTGTGCGCACAGAGTCTGAGTATGTATGAGGGAGAGTCAAATTTAGAAAAGAGTGTTGTTTCTCCTTCTGTGAATGTGCATAGACAGATCACACGTGTGTGTGTACAGTAGACTAAATCTGGTGAAAGTCTCAAAGAGTTTGTGTTACAGGTGGGCTCATAGAGAATGGAAAATATCTAATCGTGACAATGTGTGTGGGTGTGTCCTTTTGTATGCTTGCATGCAAGTGTGCATTTCTCTTTGGAAAGCCTCCCTTGTGGTCTGAAAGAGCTCCACATTTTTCTCCTTTTGCTGCCTGCTTTGGCAGGTGGATATGCACAGAGACATCAAGGTTCTCCTTTATAAAAAGTAATGACATTTCTGGCACATTCATGTCACCCTGGAATATTAGCAAAGTCCACTTGCAACTGTCAGGCGTCTGACTCAGCATCATAGAATGGGAGAGAAGGGCAACAACGTGGTTTCAGGCAGCGGGATTTAAAAAGTCTGTTTGCATACTGTGTGAGGAGGTACGATTCTTTTAAAATGACTCAGGTGAGCCCGTGTCACCAGCTGCAACCCATGCCAGAACAGCTAGTGATGTGTTCCTGCTTATCTCCTTTTGCAGCTGTTCCACAGGTGCAGCTCTCGTGCAGCAGCATCTGGTCATGAAATTACAAGAAATCTTTGGGTCATGCTCAAGAGTCTCCAAATTTATTCTTGCATCCTAATTAATAATAATAGGATCCTCTATCACACAAAGAAATGCACACGAGAGCTCCTTCACGGCTATGGACAAATGTTCTGCATCCATATATTCAACTGTTTGTGCAGTGATTGACACAAAGGCACAAACACTTGCGCTTAGATCCAGTCATACACTTGATGATTCTTCATTTTCATTCACACACTTGGGAACACAACAGCTTTACTGCAGCTTCTGTCTAATGAGTGTTTCTATAGGTTTGTTGGCAAAGACTTGCTCTAGCTGCACATGAACAGGCTTTGTAGGTCACACAAACACACACGCACGCACACACTCACACTAACAGAATACATTGAATAAAGGCTGGAAGAGGAGGCAGCAATGGAATGAAAGAAGGAGGCGAGTTAATAGAGAGAAAGTAGATTTTAAAGGAATCAAGGTGGTGAGAAATATAGTGAATTTCTTCAGTGCCTCCGCTTATTTCCTTAGGGCTCTCTAAACTCTCTTCTGGGGAGAAGCCGCTATACATGTACGGATTTTAGAGATCAGAAGATATATACTAAAAAAAATTAAATAAATGAAAAAGGTGGAAAAGGTGGAAAGTCAACCTGTACCAAGGCCAATGTTCTATTTCACAATTTTAAAGAAAGTAACATGATTCAACATGAGATTCTTTTCCTCCTCTGTGCTCCACCTCTCCAACAGTTTGGTAGTATATGAGTAACCTTGCAGAAAAGAGAAAAAAAAAATACAGAAAACGGTAATGATTGCATGCTTCCACAATGGCTTGTCTTGGTTGAAGAATGATGGTTCTAATATACAGTACTAATAATATAGTAGCTATTAACAACCCTGACCAGTAATGTGGAAATATCTTAAAATATGTGAAAAAGAACTTGGGTGAAAATGTGCTTTGCCTCTGAAAGCAGAACCCTGAATATTCGCAGCCATCACAAAGATCTATGAAACGAAACTTTAACTGTCTTTAATTTTGATAATGGCAAGACCTCCCGAGGCAAAATTGGTGGCTATGTTTACAAAGTGATTGATTAGACTTAAACGCAATTTGACCTCATAAGCTGCGCTCACTGTTTTCGCTATTACAGTACACTGCACCACATTTCCATTAAATCAGCTAAACAAAAAAAATTAGCATCTGTTTATTTGGGTCCTCGGTAAAGCTGCCAAATTCTTATTTTCCTTGGATCTCTATGTGTGCAGTTTATTTCTGGTGGTTGCTGTTGCTGTTGTTGCTGATTCCCAAGTCCAAAGGTATCCCCTGCCATGTGCATTACTCATGTATGTATTCACCCCTTATGTCTACTGGCTTCATAACATTCCACAGGCACTGATTCTACTCGCAGTTGAAATTTCATAGCATGCTGTTTTGATTCACAAGGGGACCGGTGATAACTACAACAACAGTAATTTTAATTAATATTGCATGTTAAAATAAAAATTTGTTTGTGGTTGATGGAATTGCAGTAGCAGTTTTCTTCTTTTTTATACTGAAAGATGTACAATGGCTGATTCAAATGCAGACAATGTTAGACTCTCTGTAGCTTTCCTTCAGTGAAACGCCAGTGCTTCGGTATTGATCAGCTATTTTATTCCAGTGCTGAATATTTTAAGAAACCCAGAGTATATCTTTAACACACAGAATGAGCAAGTAAATCAACTAATGGTTTTGTTCATCATTTATTATTATTATTACCTCCTTCAGGGAGGTTGTGTTTTTGATAGTATTTGTGTGTGTGAATATCATTCTGTCTGTAAACACAATAACTCAAAAACTTTTGAATAAATTCAGATAAAACTTTGTAGGGGTGTAGAGCTGGGTCATGTTAACAATCCATCTTATATCCACCAGTCTAAAAAGTCAAGTCTGACCTCTCCTTCATGCTCAACAGATTGATCTGCTGTTTAGTAATGCTAATATTAATGCTATATAGAGCTGTCTAAAACTGTGTTTCTTACTGTTATTGTTTGTATTGAAAACATTATACAATACAGTAGTAAAATATTGTAAACAGTATAAACAGTATTGATCACATTATAGACTTTACTTTTGCATTTCACATCTGCCTTTCTTTCAAGCTGAACCAAAAATGTGTCAGCTTTAAAGCTCATCTAGAAGGCATGGTTAAGAGACAGAGAATGAGCTGCTTAGTTAGTTAAAAATATACTGCATTATAATATTATATAATACGCCCAAGTTATCCTTATCCTGTTATTTGCAAATCAATATTATCCATGGCCTACTCCTACATGATGTTTGTGTAATTAAAGTAAGCATCTAACGTGCTACACTTATCTGAATTTTGCTGTACTACAAACTTTTTAAAGTCTGTATAAAAAGGGCAAAGCAAACAAAGTAAATAAAGCTAGGCGAGGGAGCTGCCATGGTGGAGGTTTGCATTGTGTAGGCTTATATAATATTTCACATTGAAAATTAGCATTGTTTATGCCAAATATTTCCATCGTTTGAGTGTCAAGTACTACTGCTTTTTCAAAGCTGTCTTAAGGGTAAGTGCAAGGTGTCCTCTGGAGACTTGATGCACTGGTTGCTTCAGCATTAACAACTGAGAAGCAGTCCTCTTTCGAAGGGCGACAATGAAGAAAAAGGGCTGCCAGTGAGATGTGATCTTAGCCAGAAGTCTGTCAAGAAAGACCTCTTGAGCAACTCGCGTCTTGTTGGGAAGCTTTCTATTTTGTCCTCAGTTTTGCTTCATTTTTACAGTTCGGGTTTCTTTTTACTTGCCATTTAGTCAGCTTGAAAAACCAAAAACACCACAGTCGGTGACATTATATGAATGAGGATGGGCTCATTCATGTTGATTGGGGGGGACAACAAAGAACCAAGGACATAGCAGTGAAAAGAAAATGAAAAGTTTCTGCTTTTGTAATAAAGCCAATATACAGTGGCATATTTGAGAGGAACTCTAAAGCCCTGTCTGAGGCTTTAGTGCTCTACATAATGCTGCATTTCGTCCATATGTGACTTGTGTGGAAAGAAGCCAGTAAATATACTTTGCCCTTATCTGAACTGAGTGTCTTTTTTATTGCTTTTACTTGAGAAAAAAAGCACAGAAATGATGGGAGACTGTATCCGATTTGATCATTCATAATGAATCCACTGTACAATGTGAACCTGTTTGAAATGCCAACACCAGCACTAGCTGTATCAGGAAACCTTGATATCGTACAAATTGTTTGAACTTGAAATAAATAGAGAATTTAGGTTATACTGTAGCTGTGAAATTACTGGCAATAAATCTTACATTGTCTCTTTTCTCATTTTTCAGTCCTTAAGGATTGCAGCTGTAAAAACAACAGTAATGCCCTGATTTATTGTTTTGCAATTATTAAATCACAGCACAGGGTTATACACAGGTAAATTGTATGGTATGTGTGTGAGAAAGGGCAACTTCTGTGTTTTCCTTGCAACTAATTAAACTTTGAAAGAGATCTAGACTCATACCCATCAATTATTTACTGATATACCTCAAAGGACGCAGCTGCTGCACACATAATGTAGCCTTACGATATACAGGAAAATAGATAGGAAGCATAGTGGCAAATTAAATAAACTAAATTACATAAATTTTCACACTGGATGGATAATGTGTGACATCCTAAAATAGGTTACTGTAAGACCAGTGCCTGGTTAGTGAAAATGTGTTTAAAAAAAAGACCATTGATGAACACAGACCATATGGTTATATGTTCAGCACTCAATAAAGAGGTCATAGCCACTGATATTTGCCTGGGTCTCAAGTGCATAGCAGGGTTCTGTAAGTTCAGGTACTTTAGGGGAAGCAAATGACTACAATATCCAAGTGCAAATGTCAGCCTATTCCTCTGTGCAAGAGGAAGAGATAGTTTTATGCATGATAGAATGATAAGAGAGGCGAAACAGATAGGGACAGTGTGGGGGAGTAAAAAGAGAGATAGATAACATGAAGGCAGGACATGAGGAAGAAAAAATGGCTACATACCAAAGCCTTCTTAGTGACATTTCCAGTTAAGTAAATAACTAGGATGAAGAAAAACAGCTACCAAGAGATGTGTCAGCTGGCTGCTACCAGTTGGGACCAAAGCCATAGACAGACAGTGTTTGGCCAGCCTGTTCAAAGGCCTTTTCACTGCCACATCTTTGGAGCTAAAGGGAGTTGGACACTAGTCCAGCATAATCCAACCGGGGTAAAATTCATGACAGCCTAAAGATTAGCTGGAATAGAATCACAAATCTTAGAAGCCAAGAGACGAAATTTTGGAACTGAGACAGCTGCCATGATGTAACTCTTTGACTAAGTGTTGTACCTGCCACATTGGCCATTTAGGCAAAAGCTCTTGAAAGAAACAGTTCACGAGTACTTAGCACAAAGACTTAACAGTGCATGCTGAAATTCACCTGATAAAACAAAGGGAAAATGGAGCTGAAAAGGCCTGCCAGTTTCACCTTTTGCATGTGTTTTAACAATGGGGTCAGTAAACCGGTGAAGAACATTCAGTGTTCTTTAGACCACTGAGCAGACTGTTAAAAACACTACAGAAAACTCTGCTATCTTTATTTAATGACTGTGAAACCATTGTGTGTGGAGTTTTGCTACTGTGCTGTCAAGTCTGTCCTCTCAACAACACTGAATACTGAAGTTTGGGGACCTGGGGGCTTTTTGTGGACCCATGTCATGAACACAGTGGAAGCTGTCAAAAGTGCCAACAGCTGCATGGAGATGCAGTCTGACTCTCCAAAGTGCCAGTGAGTGTGAGAGCCTCTGTCTGTGCAAGCCTTTGTCCTCCGGTTTGGCTGGGAGCAGAAGGGGTCTCTGCTTTCTGTTTTCCATTTCTTTCCAAATTCATATTTCAATTTAATGAAGTATCTCTGGACTGGAGGCAGTGGCCTTAAATGAAATAAGACTGTAGAAGTCTGCTTTAGGGAGCTAATCTCTGTTGTAATGTTTATAAATTCATATAGCCCATCTTACCAATTCTTGCCAAGTATACCCAATATCCGTCTTGGAGAAGCTGTCCTCCTCATTGAGATAATGGGCTGAGCTGATTCAAAAATAGCAGAAGCTTTGTATGCATAGACTCCATCTACTCCATGCCCATGTACTGAGAGATCCCAGCAGGTTTTCTAATTTGCTGGGAAAGTAATACTGTTTCACTTGATTGCCTACAGAAATATTGCTGTAAACTTACCATTAACAGCAGGTAATATTAGATTTCTAGTGTAACTAAACACAAGCTGGTCTTAACCAACTTTATTTATAACTGGTTTAACACACTGGGTAGGAGGTGACCCATATGCCATAAGGCTAATGCAGAGGCCCGAGTCTGAATATGCCCTAAGGCTGTTTACACCAAGTCAACTGGTCTTTCTCTCTGCTGTCCTATCTTCTCTCCACTGCCCTGTTTAAAAAAACTCCCCCAAAAATCTAATTATGGTCAAATGTTGCAAATTAAAGCAACTCTGATTCCAACAGTGTTTTCAAAAATTCTGCCATCACAGAGAAAAAGTTTCACAAACAGTTAAATGGCCATTGACTAATTAGCAAGCAGCTTCATGTGCATTCTGTCCTGTACACCTGGAATTTCATGACAGCAGGTCCCAAGTGGGCTTCACAAAGAGCTATAGGACAAAAATAAACAGATGTTCTGCAGCATAGAATAGGCCGTTCTAATTGGGATTACAGATGGCTATTCCGACCATTTGCCAGTGTCTTCGATGTGAAATAAAATTCCAAAGTGAACAGGGTTTCACTGAATACATGTTGGCAATGGTTCCAGTTCCTAATCATTGTGAGACATCTCAAAGTCACATTATTTTAAAAGAAGAAATACTACAATTAAATCAACTAAAAATAAATAAGAGGCCTTTTCATCACTTTTTTAGTGAGTTTTAGTTCTTCTAGCCTATATGAACACATGACAGTGCATCTAATATCTATCCGGTCATTAAGTCTGATGTCACTAGCCGTGTCTGGGCCTAAACGCCGCTGCAGGTCCATATATCAAACGATCACTATGGCATTACTGAGAGTTGAAAAACTGTCGAAAGTCTTCCATCTTTAATAAAATGATCAGCGTTCTGCTCTAACAGGTGTAACAATTGAGTTTAACATCCAGGCATCCATGAAAATGGAATTTATGACATTTAACGGAGTTAGAAGTTAGCAGGAAGTTAGCTCGCTAGCTTCTATCTAAATACAATATAGCATGTCCTGACTGCGGGGTTTTGGAAACAAATTAAAACGTACAGCTCTGTTATCACTTCCAACATAAATGAAGACAGAAAACTAAACAGCAGTGTAGGGTTACTGAAGTTTGGCTAGCTGGTATATAATGATGTGCTACGTGACCGCTAGCGACACAGCTATGTTAGCATAATATAAGCAAGCTAACTTTTTTCCACTCGATAAAAGTTAACGTGAGTGTACTCGGTGGTCAGGAACAAATGTAATCGCATGGCAGGATGCTGTAAAAGGACCAAACTTCAGCCAGGATACCGGATAAATACCATGTGAATATGCAGAATCTGTATCCAAGGGACAAAAGTTACAGTACTAGAAGTGTGTCATTTGGTATGAATCAATTTCTGTTTGTTCAGCATGAGATGTATGTGTCCAAGAGCAGAGATCAAGAGTTGCATGCAAGTTGGTTTTGCTGTAATACAGAAAGAGGAGGAGTTCCAGCATGGTGAATCTGAACATCGAGAGCCAGGCCTGAGCTCTGGTGTGCTCCTGCTCAATTTAACCCCAGCTGACACAACATTTTCATTCAGAATATTCAGATTATATATATATGTATATGTAAAAGTTTTGTGATCATTCAGTGTGTATCTGGTTGTGCGTTACACATCCTGTATTTCAGTGGATTCACTACAAAGTCTCATTATGCGCCTTTGTGCTCAGGGCCACCACATTCCTGTGGCATGAAATAGCAGATGGCAGTGGAGTGAATAACAATCATCTAGACCTCAGGGTGGGAGCCTATTCACTTTCAGTTCACATGCTACCACAGTGGGAATTAAAATGACCATTTAACTCTCTATGACAAAGTGCTAACTTTTCTAAATATGAAATTTGTTCTTTGAAAAAAAGACAGAAGAAGGGGTTATCGTATTTTTACAGAAATTAATTTCTCTCAGGTACAAATTGCTAAATCTCGGTCACTTTCTATTGCTAAAATATATTTATTGCAAATAAGATGTCAATAAATCTTTTCACTTGAAGAAGACAGTTTTTTATGCAGTTTTTCAAAAGAAACCCTCTGTCTCATTGCTTTTGCTGGCATCAATGTGCAGGTTTTGAACTAAGCTCTTGGAAAAGGTTACTTGCTTTTGTCCAACTTTTTCTCTCATGTAAAGAAATGTTTATACCATACATGTATAATCTGATTCACTTAACCTAGGCCTAGATGCCTATAGGCCTCTCCAGTGTTATTAATTCATGTCCTGTCCACCCTTTTTCTGACTTCCAGCATTTTTTATATGTGACAGGGCGAAAATGTCTTCGCATTGGAAGACAACTATTTTTTTTTTAAAAAAGAGTCTCTGCTCACGCTGCTCATTTGCGCTTTACTCTTTCAGTCCAGCTTATTTCATTTTCAACCTTCCCTTCCCTTGCCTTTCCTGACCACCCTCCAACTACCAACCACCACCAGCAGGCATGCCAGCACTTTGCTTGAGCTGTTAATCTAATTTTTTTGGTCCAGATTCATTTTTCATGTCTTGGAACCATTACCAAACAATTTTTGTCAACGGATCTAGCACCCTGTGCCAATGTGAGCAGAGACCAAGCGCATAATGAGATGTTTTGGATGAAGCTACCTCACATAAAGACAGAGATTTACACACACGCACATATACCTTTTTATTTTCACATTTGCATCTGTCAACTGAAATCTAACATAACTTTTGAAATGCTGCAAAAAACAAAATCTGTTCCAGCGTTTAAACAAAGCAGAATGCATCAGAGCATATAACAATAAAACAGAAAATATTTATAGACAACTGATATTATTCTTTGGGTTTGACCAGTGTTGGAGTTACCAAAGACCAACATTAATAACAATTAAAACTAAATGAAGACATTTATATTCGCCAACTATTCCAAACATCAGTGCATGCTTTATGAAATCTTATGATGTTTGTGTTGCAACATTTAGTCTGAGCAAATACTTTAGAGTATCAAAAGCCACATTTCACCTGTGTGACAATTTGATGAAAAATACTTCACATAACCATTTTCTGGAACAAAAAGTGTATCTCTGTGTCCCGTTTTACATTCCAACTCCTGACACAAAAAGTCCTGATATCATCTGGCAGCAGTTCCCTCTCCCAATCAAATCTTTGCAGTCAGTTTGTTGTATAAAACATAGGCTCCCTTTTTTAGTATGTCCAATAATACTTCGTGGACTTTCCGCATTCAAGATTCAGTTAGCTCAACCTAGAAAGCTCAATAAGCCTTTGGTGGGTTCGCTGTATAGGTTCATCAATTATTTATTTTACTAATTAAAGGAGTGCTCACAATGACTGATTCTCTGTTTTACCGGTAATCCATGGTGCCTCAAGCTACTTTATGGGAGGTCTGTAGTGACAGGTTACCACCCTCAGCTGAACTAACTCCTCTGATGTTTTTGATGCAGATTTACAAAAAGGTGTGAAGTGGCATGGCCAATGCATATGTTGAGGGGTTATAGAGAGAGAACAGCTGTTATATTCCCTAGGAACATAACAACACATGTGGGTAAGTAACAGTAAAAGGGCAATAGGAGACAACACTGCCAATATAATAAAAGTATTTTTATTAATAATTAAACTAAAACAGGAGGTCAAGTCACTGTCACAATCAAAACACAAAGAAAAACACAGTGAAACTCTGAAGCAAGTCAAAAGTCACTCAAAAATACACTCCTCTCCACAGAGCAGGAGGAAGGAGCCACAAGCACATAGCTCATGCTGTAAAGAGAATGGCACTCCCTGAGCTTAAATACTTCCTAGCCTAATTGCTCTGTCAAGTCAGCTGCAAGGGGTGGTACCTAAAGCCAGGGAGAAAAAGCAAATACATACCCGCACAGCCAAAAACCACAGTAGGCCTGCAAACACTATAACATCAGACTTTTTTTTACTCATTTCCCTTCACTGCTGTGAAAAACAGAGATTCATGCCATTACATGCAGCTACTCATACGTTCTACCCCCCGCTTAAACATGATGTAATCAATGGTTCTTGAAGTTGTTACTTGGGTTGTATAAACATGTATTTGCATACCTAAAATACCATTGTTTTTCTGAGTCATATAATACTTCTTTTGAAGACAAATGTTTCTGAAGCAGTCACTGACGAAAAGACGAGTGAAGTAAACCATCATCTTGTTCCCAGTGTGTTTGTTACCTGGATGCCACTTAGTCAAACATATGCTCGTCTGTGACGTGTTAAAGTTACAGTTTGTCTGGTCTATTTTGCCACACAGTGGCTATTTCATTTTGTGCTTTTGTTTTTTCCTTTATTTATGTTTTATATGCAGTAATATTTGAGAATTCTCTTGTTTCAAATCGACTTTTTATTTGCTGATAGAAGGTGCAACATTTAGAAAAAAGAGATGTTAGAAGTATGCTTCTCTTTTAGTATCAAACAACTTAATCAACCCTTCAACACTTTGCATTTTTGTCTCTCGCTGTCACCCTCTGGCGATACGCCTGGCTGTTTGATCTGCCCACAAGGTGCCAGGTCAGATCAGTTATACCTGCCTGATTCAGTGAACTCTCAGCCAGGGCTGATGTGCTCAGAGCTGCATGAAGCTTAACCCTCTGTCTCTCACTGATACACTCGACCTGCATAAGAGTGGGGGTCAGGGTGTGCACAGGTGTGTGCAGCTGAGTGTGAGCACAGAGGGATGATGGATTAAAACTCAAGAGAGCTTGGTTATAGAGATGGATAGAATAAGAGAGACAGACACAGATATTTGTTTATGGAAAATGTGATGGTAAGTTAAAAAATAGCATAATAATGAGAATAAATGGCAGAAAAGTACAAATAGTGTGTCACTACATTCATCTTATGTGGCCTCAGGCATGACCTGTATTTTGCAATGTAATAAGCTTGAGTGGTTTCCACACAGAGGTGGTTCATGTGGTGAACACTTAATCCAAATAACAATGGAAGCTTGCATCATCATTTTTAATTTAGTCCACATGCAGTTAGTGTTCACAGTACACTCCTCTTAGATTGCTTTCCTATTAGATTCTTTGAGTAATGGAGAACTCCGTATGTATGAAAAGAAATTCAAATCTACTGATTGAATGTGCAATGACCTACTTTGTATCTTAATAGAACAAAACAATCAAAGAAATAAAGCGATAGAAACACATACAGTTAGTGGTGAGGAGACAGCTGGCCTTTGAAAAGCACATATTTGAACAGCTAGAGCGATGGTGCAAATATGGCCAATAATTCACCATAATCCCAAACAAAAAGAACGCTTCTGTCACAGCCATTTGCAACTCATGTTCACTATGCAAAGAACAGGAACTACTGTATTTGTCATATTTATTTCTTTATTTAGAATTCTGTACACTCGTTGTGTGTTTTTGAAATTATTTTTTCATGTGCCGGTCAAGTGCTCATGAAAAGGAATTTGTTGAACTTGTTGTTGTCACTATGAAGCAAACAGAAACATGTATCATAATTGGTAAGTATACTGCGATCACTAAATTTATAGCATACACATTATTTGTTATAAAGGACATTTTTACAATCATTTATTACTATGTAATTTGTTGCCAACACTTTTCTTCCCAACTGTAAAATACATAATTTGTTGCATTGTTGCAAAAACTACTTGCAATAATCGTACCTTATATGCTACCTAATTAAAGATTTCTGAATACAACTTTGCACCTTAGTAAGTAATATCTAAAACATAAAAAAAATGAAGATTATGCAGTCCACCTATCTTTTTTTTTTTCAATAACACTGCTCTCATTACAACAGAGGATTATGAATTATTTCGCATAGTTCCACAGGTGGGAGAGGCCATTAAAAAATCATCATGCAATGATGGCTACAGTGAGATGGTGGGATTCAGTTTATTGGTTTGTGAGCATATCAAAGAGGCATGTTTAAAAATACTGCTTTTATGAGAAAGGTGAGAAACTAAGCTGTTTTTGTCAAAGATGAAAGGCAAGGGGTTTCAATGAGATACTAAAATATATTAGGGGAACTTAGTTTGGAACATATGTTACACTTGTTCTGTTTCTGAAAGATTTTAAATTTTGTCTGGCTAATACGGGAAAAAATAAACAGTCTAGTCGTCAGGTAGCTGGGAGAGTGAGACTCCACAATAACACCAATTATGCAGTTTAAAGTATTTTGGAAACCAACAGGCTGTAGCTGCAATTCATCCAAGAAAGCTGCAGGGTTTGGCTGCCAAGCCATGCCGGTTCTAATAAGGGTTTATTGGCAAAGTCCACCATGTCCAGAACCTAAAATAATTTGTATATACCCTCGGTTACACAACTTTATTCCAATTAACTGGTTATGAGCACAGAAATTAATTTAGTCGACAGTGTTGATGTAATAATGTTTTTTTTTTTTTGGTGTGTTTAAAAAAAAGTCAGACAATTAATGTGATGTAGTTTAAAAAAAGTCTATATATGTAATTAATACAGCTAATTGGGTTTAAAAAATATATATCATATAATATTTGGCTGTCTCTTTTTTTAATCCCCTAATTTACAATCATCAGAGTAATATTTTAGACAGCCGTGAACATACTGTGTAGAGATACTTCCATGCAGAAAACATTAAAAAGTTCCCAAGCTCACTTCCCCAATATCACCAAAATTGTATCATACCCCATGCATGAAATTGCCTCTGGACCAAAAATATATATAAGAACAATAAAAATCAACACACCAAAAAAATGGTTGTATTTGTCATGTGTGTCTTGTTATAAAAGAAGTCTCATTATATCACAAACTGAAGTTTGCACAATAAACTATTATGGTGCATGTGAAATTGCACGTGCTTTCCATGTTTCAAAGGTCTACTACAACTTTTACCAGAAACATGTGAAACAAACACAGAAAGAAAATGCGTACGTACTAAATAATAAAACCTATGCACTCTGGTGTCATTTCCTCCACTGTGGATGCCTGCACTGCTTTTCGGAATTCAAGCAATCATTGAATCACTAGGTTTCAGTATTTTCTCAGTTTTTTCCACCACGGAAGTTGGGGAGAAATCACGAGCCTCTCTCTGGCCCCCCTTGTCTACTCATAAAGATGATTTGCCACCAATCTGGCAACTGAAGCCTATCATATCACTTCCTTCACTGCCCTCCACCCCTTTGTCAGCCCTAAACTCTGCCATGCTGAGAAACAATATGTTCTGACTGGCAGTAAAAGATGAGGGCTGTGACAAGGGCATGAGGGAGAAAGACAGAGAAAAGCTTCTAGCACATACGTGTTAAAATCCAAACATGGATAAACAGAAGTGAATTTGGGTCTGCATATTTACATATTCACCTACCCAGTTCACTTCCTTTCATAAGAATCCCATGCTGGTGTTCAATATGCCCAGTTTGCCTTACGGAAAAGTGTTGATGGGGGGCAACATGCATGAAAATACAGACAGACTGGCCTCAGCAGGAGGACAAATTAGCGGTGTGTAGAGTTGGGGCTTAAAAACTTCAATAACAATAAATAATAAAAAAAAATCATCATCAGATCTGCGTATTGAATCTGATCTCTTTATTCTGCTGTAAATTCTACACTTTGTGTTAATAGTCATCAATTGCTAAAATTTCAAAAAAGGTAAATGGTAAAAGCTTGCAAAAGTCAACTTATTACGCCTGCGAATTAGAAAACACAATGGCAGTGTGGCAGTCTATCCATATATCTATCTACAAGAACATACCTTTTCAGTATAAACTCTGCTTCCAGATCCAAACTAGTCTGCATTTATTAAGGCTGTTGTGTTTTTCACATGTTTTAATGCTTTACATCTTGTTCTATTTGAGTGATCACTGCCCTAAAAAAGGCAGTGGTCACTGTCGGCCTCTCTCAGTTTTTATTACCACTATTCATTTTAAAGCTCAGTTTTCAAAACCTCACGATGTAACTACATGCAGCAGTGAATTAATGACTAACCTTGTATTGTAGATTGATTACCAATGTTGTTCTCCTAACTGAAATTTGGTCCGTTTTCAGCACCCTGCCATGCAAGGGCATTTATTGAGTGGAAAAAAGTTAGCGTTCCTCCTCCACCTTCACTGTTTATATTATGCTAACATAGCTACCGATCTTGTAGCACATCATTATATGCCAGCTAGTCCAACTTCAGTAACCCTACAAATGTCACTGCTGTTTAGTTTTCTGTCTTCATTTATGTTGGAAGTTATAGCACAGGTGTACATTTTAATTTTTCCACAACTCCCTCATTCTGAACATGGTCTATTATGTTTAGGTGGAAACTAGCGAGCTAACTTCCTGCTAACTTCTAACTCAGTTAAATTTCATGAATTCTGTTTTCATGGATGCCTGGATTTTAAACTTAATTGTTTGACTTTGGGACCTGAAGCAGAGTTTGCAGCTGGAAAGCTGAGAGCACCATCCGCTCTGAGCTCCCTGACTTGGACTCAATCTACAGCAGGTGGTGCTGGACCAAGGCCAGGAAGATCGTGAAGGACCTCAGCCATCCCAACAATGGACTGTTCTCTCTGTTGAGGTCAGGAAAGCGATTCTGCTACCTGAAGACCAACACAGAGAGACTGAGGAGGAGCTTCTTCCTGCAGGCTATACGGTCTCTCAATCACACCACCACACAGTACTGACCCACACATATGGTTCTTACACACACACTGGACATTCTGGACTTTGTTTACACTAATTTGATTAGATGCTAGGTTATCTAATCGAATCACTTCATCACTAAATCACTTTAAGCATATTTGCACTGCACAAGACGCTTACACACGTGAATTGCACAACACTGGACATTATATTTCTTCATTTCCATTTAAGACTTGTATGGCTGATGTTATTGTATATATATATATATATATATATATATATATATATATATATATATATATATATATATATTAGGGGTGCAACGATATTCGTATCGATATTGAACCGTTCGATACAGTGCTTTCGGTTCGGTACGCATATGTATCGAACAATACAACATTTGTAATTTATTTTATCAATTTTCCTTCTGACGATGCTGTCTGTGTTGAGCGCTCAGTGAATCTGTGTTCGACTACTTCGACTAGGCTGCACTGTCCAGCGCAGATCCACTGAGCGCTCAACACAGACAGCATAGTCAGAAGGAAGAGCGCAGGGCAAGCTAGCGAGACAGAAGTTAAGCTCTCCTTTTAACATGGACCTCCCCCACTCTCATTCAGATCTGGCGTTTGGAATTATTTTGGTTTTCATGTGACGTATGACCCTGAAGGTAAGCGAGTCATGGACTAAAGTAAAACAGTATGTTGGATGTGCCATGCAATGCTCAATTACATTGGTGTGAACTAGTGTGTTAGCGCAGTTAGCTCGTTAACGTGTTGGCCGTCTAGCCCCATGCACGGAGCGATCGGCGGTAGCTCGTTAACGGAGATTTGCCGTGTTGTGGCGTTAAGGTCATTTCAACGAGATTAACCTGAAAGCACTAGTGGGAACACAACGAATATGACTGCACATTTACGCCGACATCATCCTAGTGCAAAGACAAGTGAAAGCAGACAAAAAAAAGCAAGCATGCTACTAACTTTAGCCGAGTCATTTAGACAGCTGTTAGCACATGATTCTCCTTATGCTGCTGAGAATATAGCCCAGAAGAAGCGGATAGTATAGCTTTTATTTTGGAAAGAGCCATTTCTCTGTAATAAACTCTCTTTTCCAAAGATGAGTGATTCCTCAATCAGATACAGGGCTCGCAATATCGCTAGCCCGACGTCCCGGAGCTAGCGATTTTTTCAGTCGGGCTACCAAAATCTATCTCTTCCCTGCCCGTCGGGCTATTGTAGGAAAAATATATATCAATGCTTTTGCATTCTTTCAGAAATGTAGCTGGGTAATTATGTCATTGGCATCGGTGAGCCACTGTCAATATGTGACATATTGAAATCGCGTTTGAATTTGCGCTTGTTTTTTTGCTTTCACTTTGCAATCGTGCGAACTGTGTATAGAGAGCGACAGCACTGATCTGTGAGTGATGATAATTCTTGCACCAACTCCTCTGACATAGTCTTATTAATCGTTAGCTTACTATGCAAACATGACAAGTGAAATCTCCCGCAGCTTACACATGTGAGAGGTTGATCGCGCAGAGAATCGCTGAGCTTATGTGAGTGAGCGTGTAAAAGCATTTCAGTTCTGCTGAGCCAAATAAGACAGGTCAGGGTGAAGAAGTGACAGCCAAAGAAAAGCTTACCACAAAACGGAGAAGTTATGACAAATCAGACTATAAGGCAAAAAGAAAGTGCAGCTTTATGGTTTCATGGACAAAAGAATTTCTGTGGCTGCAATATGATGAGCTAAATAACCAGGGCTGCACATAAGTGGTCCGCAGGTGCGCATTCGCTGTCAAAATAAAAAACACGCACAAGGGTTAGGGTTAAATTTAAAAACTGTACTTTTGAGTTAAAATATATATTTATAATTTTAATAAATGACAAATTAAAAATGCTTGAACATTTTTTTGTATCGAAAAAATATCGAACCGTGACACCAAAGTATCGAACCGAACCGATACCAAAGTATCGGTTCGGTTTGAAGAAATATAAATATACATATATATATATATATATATATATATATATATATATATATATATATATATATATATATATTTCTTCATACATTCTTATGTATTTCTATACTGTGTATTGTGTATTTTGTTATTTTATTTTCAACTTTAATTTATATATTTTATCTTATTCTTTCCCAGTTAAATTTACCCTTCATTCTAATTTGTTGTTGTACAGTTATATCATTTTTAACTTTAATTTTTATATTTTATTTTATTCCTTCCTAATTAAATTTACCCTTTTTAATTTTCATATTTATTTCCTATCTTATTCATAGCCTTTTTTTTTTCTTTAGGTCACGAGCAGTTGTGTAAGCATTTCACTGCATATCATACTGTGTATGACTGTGTATGTGACAAATAAAATTTGAATTTGAATTTGAAATAGCTAATGACTTAAAGACCAGATAGGATTCACATACAACTAAGAAGTGTTACAGATGGACATATGTATATATATATATAAAGATTAAAGGATGATATTTAAAGTATATACACAACACCAACAATCCGCATGAAAGTGAATACATACATTTAGATGTTGTACACTGACACTAACAAACTTACATATAGTATATGCAAGCAGTTATATGCACACTCATGCTGAGGGAGCGGTCCAGCAGTAATTAGAGGTGAACTCTATTTGCTAACAACCTTCAGCTCCAAGACCCATGGTAGGCTGACAAATTAGGGTTCTCTCTCTCAGCCACGCAGGGGCTCCCACAGGTTAATGGGAATCTGGGGGTTGAGTCTGCATGTGTGTGTGACACAATAGATTTTCTCATGTGTGTTTGCGTATGTGTGTGTGCATCTATACTGCCAAGCTAATGGAAGCCCAAGCTGTGCTAAGCCCCTGCAGTGCCTGGGGCTCACTAACAGGGATTTAACATTGTTCTCTGTGTCAGTAATACCTGGCAGCATTAACAGGAATTAGCATTGCTTGTGGCCAAGCAATACAAAATGAGGCTTAGCAAGGTATACGTTTGTTTGTGTTGTGCTAAAAAGCGCTAACTGTGTTTGCTTATCATGTATTAACTGATCTTTCTGGAGCAAGGGGTGGTAACAATATCTGCTCCTCGCAGATGAGATTAATACCTTTCCTGTTAATGAAGAGGATTAGAAATTGGCTCAATTTGTTTTTGAAACACAACACAATTGAGGTAATAAGGAAATGCTCTGCAGGTTTCCACTCTCTCCTGAGCTTTTCTATTCTTCTTCCTTTGCTTCTTTCTTCATCTGTTTCTGTATATCCTACTCTTGTATCAATATCAATCTGTTCTCCATCAGTCTCTCTCTCGTTTTTCCATCCTGTTGCCTCATGATTTTTCTCATACTCTTTCACCTGCACTGTCATTTCACCTGACTTCTGTGGCCATTTAGTCCCTTTCCATCTGTCTCCCTCCATCTTCCACCTCAGGGTAATTATATTCAGACAGTCTGGTGTACATGGAGCGGTTGTGACGCCAGCAAAGAGGAAGGGAAAAAAAGAAATTCTTAGAGAGGAAAGAGAGTGACAGAGACAGAATAAAGGAAAATGGTCATTGATGGAAGGCACCAACAATGACAAAAAGGCAAAACAAAAATATATAAAGTAAGAAACAAAAATGTAAAAGAGAGGGAAAAACATGCAGCAAAGTTGATGATACATAAGAAATGAAAAAAGGTAAAATTTTCAAATTGGAAATGTTGGTTCCAGAAACAAATATTTAACAAAGAGCAAATGTTTTGTTCTCACAAAGCAGTTGCTCTTTTCTTACATTTTCATTATAACTTTTTAACAAATACACCACAATTGTACATCAACTGTGATTGCACAATGACACCAACTTATGAGTCACATTCCACATGACAAGAGGATGCAATCGAAAGTAGAAGCTGTCGTTTACCATGATTTCACACATGATGTTTGACATTCACACAGGCTGTGCTAAGTGCCTGTTAAATGCCCTTTTTTATTTTTAAAGCAAACAGCTCACTACATATGCTTTATTATAATTCCTTGCTTAAAACATTACATACTTAAAACCTTATCCAACAGTTATAAAACAGCTGGTCACTAATCTTGTGACAAACTCAGTATTTCTTGTTGCTTCGGGATGAATGCCTTCCAATGAATTGCAGAATGAGATATGCAATATGAGACTCTCTGGATTCTTTTAACAATAGCAGGCGTCAATATATTTCCAATGCCAACAGCATTACCAGAAGATGATAAATTAGAAAGCAGATGAGCTTAAACTCCACGCTGAGTTGTTATTAAATTCAATTTATTTAAATTCAGTTTTATATATATAGCGCCAAAGCACAACAACAGTTGCCTCAAGGCACTTTATATTGTAAGGTAAAGACCTTATAATAATACAGAAAAACAAAAAAATTTAACAAACTTAATACATAATCTGGTGAGCTTTCAAAAATCGATACTTCTTTCTAGTGACCTTTTTGACCACTCTTGAAAAGCTAATAAGTTTTCCAGTAACCACACAGCTCAGCTGAGACTAGAGAGGTCACAGATTTCCCATATAAAAAAGTAATATAAAAAAAAAATCCCTTTCAGTAGTTGTACTATATATATCTCATACCATGATTTACTCTCGAAAGTGATGTCTTCTTTTCATACTACATCATTTTCTCCCCCTATTTTAAGTGTTATAATTATGCAATGAGAAAGTGTGAAAGGGGCCACTTTGGTGAACAAAAATGAAGTCTGTGAGACGTGAGTGTTCTTTTCTTTCTGCTTCTTTTTTCTATTGGTTGCCCTGTTCTCAGACAGGATTGTAAGGATTGCTGGTCAGTGCTGTTATCCCCTGCTGTGAGGTCGCTGTGGGAGTGCATGCATGCACGACCGCATCAAGGCACACCATTATACCACTAAACTGCATGCCAGCCCTAAGGAAAAGGAGCATACAGTGAGTTGGCAACACGTAGTGCTTACTGGTGTGGTTACAAAAACATTACACTAAACAAGCAGTATATAGTTTTTTGCTGTAACCACATGTACTTATAATACGTCAGTGCCAGTTGGTATTTCCAAACACACGTGTACAGAGGCCAGTGTACACGTGCATACACCGTCATAACATAATTATTTAGGACATCAAATAATGACCATGAATGGACAATACAGAACAAAGCAGAGAAAACTAGTAGTGTTCCAGGAACTGTCTGAAAACTACAGAGAACACACTGCAAAGTCAATGAAAGTGAAACAAAGTAAAGTTAAATATTTTCAATGCATGAAAAACAGGCTTGCATCTTAACAAACGTGTGCACATTTATTTTTAAGAGAAATTTTACCTTGTTATGTTCAACTTTTTGCTAATTAAAGATGATTAATTTGAAATACCACTGTGAGGGAGAACAAATCTGAGTAGTTTGTTTCACTGCTCATTAATAGTGCAGCTGTGCAATCAGCAAAATACACAGCATAAAATAGAACAAGAAGCTTGAGTTTGAAACTTTGGAAAATGGCATTAAATTATAAAATGAGCCAAATTACAGGTAGTCTTACTTGCGTTTTAAGATTAAAGGCAGAAACTTCTGAACAATAATATATTCTACTTTTCTGTGATGCAGTATAACTGCTTTGTTGGGCCTCTGTAATTGTGTAGCCAAGACATGGCAAAATTTCTTAATTTGCATCATGGCATTTCATTAGCCAGCAATGCCGTCCTGAGATATTTTCCTTTCATGTGAAATTAGTCCCACTATGCAAGAAACAGCAATTTCTCTCTGGCATTTTCCACATGGAAAAGGCATGAAATGGAAGCCTCTGTTATGCTATTATGGGTCTGGAGTTAATGGCCTCAACATCCACTAAATGAAAGTAATTTGTCACAAAAGAGGCATGCTCTGAACCAATATTCAACACTATATACATTGATGTGAAAAGTGCTTGCCCCTGTCCTGATTTCCTCCTTTTTTGTATATTTCTCATACATCAATGTTTCAGATAATCAAAGAAATTTAAATAGCGGAACAAAGATAACACAAGTTAACATAAATTTCAGTTTCTAAATGACGGTGTTCATAATTAAGCAGGAAAATCCAAACAAAGCCTTGAAACTGGTTGGGCCACCCTTGCCATCAAGTGTTTGTGATAACTGGCAATGAGTCTTTTACAGCTCTGTGGAGGAATTTTGGCCCACTCATCTTTGCAGAATTGTTGTAACTTAGACACATTGTAGGGTTTTTGAGAATGAACCACCTTTTTGAGGTCATGTCACAGCATCTCAATCAGATTCAAGTCAGGACTTTGACTAGGCTGCTCCAAAGTCTTCATTTTGTTTTTTTAAGGCATTGAGAGGTGGACTTGCTGCTATGTTTTGGGTCATTGTCCTGCTGCAGAACCCAAGTCCACTTAAGCTTGAGGATGGCCGGACATTCTCCTTCAGGATGTTTTGGTAGGCAGAAGAATTAATGGTTCTATTTCCCACAGCAAGTCTTCCATAGCAAGGTTTTCCCCCCTTAGTGATGAACACCAAATTAAAATAAAACATTTAAGTGTTAAAAAACCATACAAAAAATGTCAAAAAGGATGTTTTCAAATTATTCAATTCAATTATTATTGAAAAACTAAGTACACTTTTTCTGTTTCCATCAGAATAAGCAGTAGTAGTAAGGAGGGGAGTAGGAAAAGGAGCAACCAGATGCCACTAATCAAATGCACAAACTTGTAACCACCTCTATAACTTTTGGTAGTTTGCTGGTCAGGACAGTTCATTTATATGTTACCACAATTTTCAGAAAAACTGGAATAAATGCAAGTGCTAAATCACAGATTTTACAGGCCTCAGTTAGCATGTTTTAAAGTTAAAGTTCATGACAGTACAATTAGAAAAATAATGAAAAAAAAGGCTTGTTTGGAAGGATTGCCAGGAGAAAGTTTCTTCTTTAAAATAATATGGCAACACAGCTTAGATACAGTATGCAAATTTGCACCTGAACAAACCTCAAGAATGCGCTTTGGACAGATAAAACCAAAGCATAGATGTCTTGCCATAATGCACAGCACCACATCAGCACAAAAACCTCATACCAACAGCAACAGCAACCACTGCAAGATGACCAAAGATGGGCATTTTGCAGTTGTTGGATTGACCATAAACTCC
The DNA here is from genome assembly GCF_041146795.1 of Maylandia zebra. Lineage (NCBI taxonomy): Eukaryota > Metazoa > Chordata > Actinopteri > Cichliformes > Cichlidae > Maylandia > Maylandia zebra. The sequence continues at coordinate 17,646,363 of NC_135175.1, read as the reverse complement.
TCTGTATACCAAAGTATTCTAGAGTCAGATGTGAGGCCATCTGTCCAACAAGTAAAGCTTGGTAAAAAATTGGGTCTTGCAACAGGACAATGACCTCAAATAGACCAGCAAATCTACAACAAAATGTCTGAAAAAGAAAATAATTAATAACAATGTTACTTTTTCCCGATATTGCTATCACTTGGTATAGCTACATTTTCTTCCTCTGCTTTTTCACCACTACTGGGTAACCATCTAGTTTATCTGTGTGTCCCCAGTAGAGGTGCACTATCCTGACTATTTTGGACAGAGACTTCTGATGCTGCACATGAAATCTGCAGGACCACTCTTCCAGTTTTTGGCTTTACAAGCATGAAGGTGAGTTTAAGTACAGTCAGGTCCATACGTAGTTAGACACTGGCAGGCGTTGCGTTTGTTTTTGGTTTTTTTTTACCTGTTTACTGATTGTGTAGACTCTCCACATTCAAATTAGATTAAGGGTTTAGGAGTTTCAGCTCCTTAACATTTGCCACCCTCTTTTTCAAGGAACTAAAAGTAATTGTGCAGTTGATTCAAAGCCTGTTTCATGGGCAGGTGTGGGCAGTTTCTTTGTTAAGTCATTAACAATTAAGCAGATAAAAAGCCTGAAGTTGATTCGGGGTGTGGTGCTTGCATTTGGAAGATTTTGCTCTGAACAGACAGCATTCGGTCAAAGGAGCTCTCCATGCAGATGAAACAAACCATCCTTAAGCTTCGAAAGCAGAAAAATCCATGAGAGAAATTGCTACAATATTAGGAATGGCAAAATCTACAGTTTGGTACATCCTGAGAAAGAAAGCGCCAGTGAACAGCAACGCAAAAAGACATGGACATCCTAGGAAGACAACAGTGGTGGATGATCACAGAGTCATTTCCATAATGAGAGAGTCATTTCTACCTCCTCAGGAGGTAGATGTATCAATATCCAAGTCTACCATAATGAGGAGACTGCATGAAAGTAAATACAGAGGGTTCACTGCAAGGTGCAAGCCACTCATAAGCCTCAAGAATAGAAAGGCTAGAATGGATTTGACTAAAAAAACAAACAAACAAACAAACAAACAAACAAACAAACAAACAAACAAACAAAAAAAAAAATTTAAAAAAGCAGCACAGTTCTGGAAAAACATTCTTTGGACAGATCAACCTCTACCAGAATGATGGCAAGAAAAAAGTATGGAGAAGGTATGGAACAGCTCATGAGCCAAAGCACAATATATCATCTGTAAAACACAGTGGTGGCAGTGTGATGGCTTGGGTGTGCCAAAAGTTGTGTTTATTGATCATGTGACACAGGACACAAGCAGCCAAATAAATTCTGAGGTGTTCAGAGACATATTGTCTGCTCAAATCCAGCTGAATGCAGTAAAATTAATTAGGCAGCACTTCATAATACAGATGGACAATGACCCAAAACATACAGCCAAAGCATCCCAGGAGTTTATTAAAGCAGAGAAGTAGAATATTCTTGAATGGCCAAGTCAGTCACCTGATCTTAATCCAGTTGAGCATACATTTCACTTGTTAAAGACTAAACTTCGGACAGAAAGGCCCACAAACAAACAGCAACTGAAAGCCACTGCAGTAAAGGCCTGGCAGAGCAATAAAAATGAGGAAACCCAGCATCTGGTGATTGTGTTAAAAAACATGCTTTAATTCCTCAGATCTTTATACAATCTTTTTGTTCAACCCACTGAATTAAAGATGAAAGTCTGCACTTCAACTGCATTTGAAATATTTCATTTAAAATCAATTGTAGTAATGTACAGAACCAAAATTGGAAAGAAATGGTCTGTCCAAATATTTATGGACCTAACTGTATGCATGCACAGACAGATCCTGTTCTATATGGAAATCCTTCTTGATCTCAAATCTATGTAACCCCAGATTAAAATATCCGAACACGTGAAAAGAACAAATTCCCTACTGAGTCATCCTCAACACTACGAAATGACTTGCATGCACACATGTGAATGTAACTAACACACGCCACTTCTTGTGTGTCTATCACAGAGTCATCTTTGTCTTCACTTGATAAGCTCAGAACTGCTCAGTGTGTGTGTGTGTGTGTGGCTGGCTATGTGATTGATGGAGCTGCAGTGGTACTGCAGAGGGAGAGGCTGGGTCAGATCACAGCATCAGTAAATGCTGAGTGGTGGGCCCTGAAAAAAACAGACAGAGGCTACACCATGCAGAAAAGGACACGAGAGGTGAGGAAAGAAGACAAGAGAAGAGGAAGTTGAGCTCAACAGACTGGCTTAACAATTAAACTCCTGAAAACAAGATCCATAGATTCCAACAGATCTGCTGTAGCTCATAAATACTGCACAACTAATTCGGCAATGCATCAAATAACGAACGCAGTCACAACAGTAGGGCTGCCACGATTAGTCGACTAGTCACGATTACGTCGACTATCAAAATCGTCGACGACTGATTTAATAGTCGAAGCGTCATTTGAAGCTTTGTAAGATCACAAAAGACGCAGGAATAAGTAGTAGGATTTAAGAGTGTAATAATGGACTGAAACAGAAGATGGCAGCACTGCATGTACAAGGATGCCAGCTGTTGTTAAACCCAGAAGAAGAATAAGCTGTGTCCCAGAATTCATAGCGCAGCCATGCTCAGTTTCCAACAATGGCGGCAGCTAGTTAGTTTTAATATTACTCTTATTATTCTTTCTGGGTCACAAAATAAACGTTTAACATATTTTCAGGCTAGAATGTAACTGTATAAACCTCAACTATCTGCTCAGTTTATCAAGACACCACATATTTTCACGACTTTTTCGAAGACTTCTGTTACCCACCATCTCGATAGCTAGCCGGGGGCAAGGCTCACTAGACCCGGTGAGAACACCGGACTCCCGGCAAATCGTTTTCAAACCCACTGCCGTCTTTCGCTACTCAGGTTAAATATATATAAGTCACTTAGATAACTTAAAAATGTTATTGTTTGGACTTTTTTAGTATTTTATTTGTTCCTGAGTAAATCGGTTTGGCTGAGATTAAAGTTATAGTTTTTACACAGCTGAATAAACGCCAAGCAGACAACTGATTATCAGAAGTGTGAGATGCTCGAGAAAATACTCCGGTTTCCTGTTATATTTTAGATAGCAAAGAGTTTATTAAACTTCACCGAAACAATCTGCAAATTTCATTAAAATTTAATCAACTATCATCTTGTCTTTATTTTTAGTTAGCACATACCTTAAACACTTAAAGCTGTAAGCTAATGATAGTTATATAAGAGCAGATGCTGCTGGTGCAATAAGCTGTACGTTTTACGTCCAATGGATGCATGATCTGATTAGTCGACTAATCGCAAAAATAATCTGTGACTAGTCGACCATCAAAATAATCGTTTGTAGCAGCCCTACACAACAGCAACGTTAGAAGACATCAATGTCAAGCAGACCAACAAAAAAAGTGATATGTACTGCATCAATTATCTGGGAAGTAACGGTACACATTGCAAACCTGTGATGTTACTAATCCTTTCATAATGGTATCACAAAAAGCATCTACACTTCACAAATCAAGTCACAAGGAAACTGAAGTGTGCAGAAAACAAGATGTGGTGAGCTGCACATTTTCAATAGTTGGTAATATTGTGTCACTTTAACTATGCCAGTGATTAACATACAAGGCTTGCCTGTAAAACTTTGGTTGAAAAAAGGAAACTGAACCAATAACAGGGTGACAAAAAGCCACAGTGCAATTTTAGTGCAACAAACTCACTGCTCAGTTTTATTAAATACATTTTAACATTCCTCAGAAACAGTTTTCAGATTTTTCTGACAGTCCTACAAACTCAATTGTTGGTGAATGTAACTGATCCTTTGGCTGATTAGCAGTCAAAGTTGTTCTTACTGTTGCTAACATGTTTAACCATTGGCACAGACTTCCTGATATAGTCAAGTAACATCTTCCCATTGAAATTTTTTCTGGTAAATGATCCAGAAATGCTTTAAGACAATGTATATAGAAAAAAAAACCCCTTGCTGCTTAAAAAGAGCTGATAAACATTGGGAAATATTCAGAAAACAGGAAAGCCAATCACACAGTTAAACTAACACATCTTTATTGTTATCATAGTAAAGATGTATATACAGTAAGTGTATTTATCGTTTTCTTTGACTTACTCTGGCCATACTGTAGCATGTTTTTTTAGTGCTCTGGTGCTAATGCTTAGGGGTTTTTCCCTGATCTTTACATTTTGCATTCTTCTCTATTACCACATCCAATCCAGACCAGAACAGATTTACAATTCACAACATGTTGTATTTGATAGAGTGGAAAAGTGTATGTTTAAATGAGCAACAAGGTCTAGCAGAATACATAGACTCTAGTGAGGCTCTGTGTCCTCAGTTCTTAGATAGGCATATATTCTAACAAGTCTCAGACCTGAAACAATGAATATCCTATCTTTATAATCCAGTTGCATCATTCAACTCAGATGCAAAGTTTATTTTCCTCCACCTCTTCTACTGTCTAATCAGACTGGACTCCGAGTACCAACCACAACGCATGAGAATAGAAGAAAATTTGACATTGCAAGAAAGGGAAAGATATGCACATTATGTTCACAAAATTCTAAAGAAGCTGAGTGATTTTTCCGTGACTTTTGTATAAATTAAAATTTTCCAAATCTTCCTCTGCAATTCAACATAACGATAAGCATCCTGGCATTAAAAATCCCTGCACGCCTGTATCCTGGAAATAGCCTTCTTTGGAAAGCCATTGAATTATCTCCTTCCGAATGTCATTCACATAGGTATGTCAGTGCATGATTTTAAGTGCTTGGTTCCATGTAGTGTGCCCGCATGTGTGTAGGCTTGTTTGTGGTAATGTGTGGATCATATCTTGTCATAACCATCTGTCATGTGAATAAAGCCAAAAGTGAGAAAGCACCACCAGTCTCCAGAGATGAAAAACCTTTTTAACATACAACGATTTTACATTAGGTTGCAATAGAATATAGAATTTCACAAAGTATCTACATAGGTATAATACAGTGGTTACATATCTATCAAAAAAAAAAATACAATTCAGAAACAGCTCTAGAGATTTACTCAAGATAACATAGTTATTAACTCCACTATTAACCCCAGCTCCTCTTCTTGCAAGTAACCCAAGAGATTTTTACCTTCAAGAAATAATAATGTAACAAAAAAGGATAACATCAGAATCAATTTATAAGACATCCGGCTGTGAAGAGTAGCTGTGTAATGAAAGACAAACAAAGTCCACTGAGTGAAGGAGAAACGGCATTTTGTTCTCTTGTAGTTTGATAGAGAGAAAAACGATCAATGACAATCTAAGAGGTGACATCAGGGCTCCTTTCATTTCCAATCAACTAAACATGATAGCAAAGATTCACTCAGTGTTAGCTGAATGGTTTCCCAGCTCAGAGTCAGTTCAATAGGATACCTAATTAGTGAAGACAGCAAGGAAGTGATATGACCAAGGCAGAGACAAACAAAAAATAATTAAACAGTAGCAAATTTTCCAGTCAAGGCCTTGGAATATATTTTCTCTTGAAGAGGAAAAAAATAATTTATTTTAACTTTGTTTTGAGATGATGTGGAGCTGGATAAGGAAAAGTGTCTGGAAAAACTAAGCTCATGTAGATCGTGAGACACCACAAACTCCACCAAAACTCAGTATATTCTCCTTCCCAACTTGTCAAATACTGATGACTGATCAGAGACTGATTTGTGCCACATTGTAACACATTTTTAAAGACCTATATATGACCTTAACACAACAGGGCATCTCTATAACACCATGTTTCAAAAAACACATTGAAACTCTATGTTATGAAGAAGGTGTTGTGCTGGGAGAGACAATCACACAATTTCCCTGTTTGGTAAGGACTATCAATCAAAATATATGGTTAAGTGCAGGAAATAAAATAACAGTTTGGATTAAAGCATGCACTTTTACAACTTTAAACCCATGTTTAAAGCTAAACTCCCATTGGCTAACAAGTGTCTGAGCAATTTTCTTAGGATGCATCCCTGGTTACCAGAGTTAGCAGGCATTTTTCCCTGCAACATCCTGGTATTCATTTAAAAAACTGAGGGTATTTAATTATGATGACCTACCCTGTATATTGCTCGACTAGTCCCCAAGGTCAACACTGTATGTTTCAATTTCTTTGTGAAAAAGGAGTCAAGTATAGTATACTTAAAGTAACAATTGCCTAAATGTCTTTTGGAGGATGGTGAACTAAATAATTGATGATTTGAGAGAAAGAAAAGGTATATAAAGAATCACTTACTAACAGTAAACACACATTTTTACAAAAATGTATGCAATGTATACAATATATATATCATTATATACTTTCTATATATTTGTGATTTGCTAAATTTAGAAACTCAGCATCCAATCTTTATAATGTAATCCGAAGGTATATACAGTCCAGAACACACTGTTAACTAAAAGTACCTTGACAAAATGAACATTTATTTACTTATTTTATATCTATTAGCATTTTTTTAAAAATTTAAACAGTTTAAATTTGGTCATTGTAACAAAAAGGAAAATATCAGTTAGATACACGATTAGTAAGCTAAGGAGTTTGTACAGTCCATTAACATTCAGTGTGAAGATAAAAGGTCATGATAAAAGCAGATGGTCTTTCTGATCAAATGAAATAACATGTAGCAGCCACGATTTGGAGGACAGAAAGTTACTCTAGAGCAGAAGAAGTTTTTTTTCCCTAATTAAAGTTGATAAATGTTTAATGCCATATAATCTTGTACTAAACTGCTTGGTGTATAACACATTGAATGACCTAAGAACATTCTATGCGGATATTCCTGTGTCATTTAAAAACAGCTCTTGTGAAGGCGCAATATCGTAACAGAAGCCGGATGTCAACATAAAAAATGGGGTTTTACATATTCACATTAAAAATACTACAAGAAATCCAAAGTATAGCACCTTGCAAGTCTGTGCCAAAGCTAGTGGTGATGTGCATCGAGGACTGGCTTCTTGGGGTTTCTTCCTTTTTTCCTCTCCAGGTGGTTTTGGACAGCTACTTCGCTGCATCTGTCTTTGGGCGGAGCTGCTCTCTTGGCCTCACTCTCTCCCACACCTGCAAATCATTGACCATCAGGAGGCTCTGTACTTAAAAGCCAGGTTAGGGCTGTGATTCTCTGCCAGATTGTACTCCACCACACTGGCAAGTTGGCACCAACCTGTGTCTTTGAATTCCTAACTAACTTCAGTTTCCTATCTCCTATACAGAGTCCAAGACCCCCACTATTTACCCACCTGAAGGTCTCACCAGATCAACCTTGTGTATTTTCCAGCTCACAGTCGGCATCCCCATCTCTGTTTTCCTCTGCCTCACTCTCTTCTGCACTCGGTACCATCTGGTACCATCAAACTGCCTGCCCAGCCTTCTCGATTCAGGAACTCAGCCTGACCACTGACGTATTTTTGCCCCACATCGCAAGTAAGACAAGGCCATTCAGTCTCAGTGAACACTGTTAACCTTTAACTCTCAATCAAGTCAAACTAACATTGTGTTTCTTGTTCACAGACCCTCCCACTTCCCCGGCGGGCAGTCTCTGACCCACGCAGTTATATCAGCTAACCTCGCACTTTGTAAATAAACCCGTTAATCTATGTATGTTCTATGACTGTAAAGGTTAAAGTCTCAGTAGGAAATTTTAAAAAATCAGTAAAAAACAGAAATCTCCGTGGGTGGTGAAACTATTGCTTTTCTAGAGTAATTAAAAATCGGCATACCCACAGCATCAAACCACTGCTGATATATCATTATTTTCTACTGTTATTGGTGATTATTTTAAGCTTCTGGGGGAAAAAGCTACATATACCAACACAACAGAAAATAGAAATATGTTTTTTAAAATTGTAATATGTTTTAAGAACTAGCCTATAAGTAGGTCAGGTCTTAAAGTAAAAAGGCATATCTGCAAGGCTGTTCCCCGGAGATTGCAATAGTTTTACAAGTGAAAAACTTATCAGCCATGCATTTTTTGAGATAAGCAACCATGGATTGAAAGGTTACTTTAGCCACTGACATAGGAACTATTTTGCAACCACCCCCTGGAAATCAGATCTTGTCTTTTAAATTTTAAAGGGAAAAGGAATCCACCCATCTGCTATAGAGACTGAGCTTATTTGGCTCTTTCAACAGACTTTCAGCTTACATATTTCAGCTGTTGAAACCATTTTTCTGCTTTGCCTCAGTGGTTATATGTATAACCACTGAGACATCTGTGGAACAGTCTTCCTCAACCCATTAGAGAATGCTCGACATTCAATTTGTTTAAGGCAAAGGTTAAAAACTGGTTATGGACAAATCAAGTGTGTGATCATGTATAAGTTGTATAGTTTTAATGTTTTATTTGGGAACAGAATGGTGTGTATGTGTAAGTTTGGTGATGGAGTTTTTATTATGAATGAATGATGAATTTTTATGAATTATTATGTCTATTTTTATGCTTAAGGACAACAGATGGAAATTAGCCCTCGGCTATAATCTGGTATGTTTACATTCATGTAATTTTTTTTTTTTACATTTATGTTCATTAACATGCACTGTCCTAAATAAATAAATAAATAAATAAATAAAAATAAAAATAAATATATATATATATATATATATATATATATAAATATATATATATATATATATATATATATATATACATATATTAGGGGTGCAACGATATTCGTATCGATATTGAACCGTTCGATACAGTGTTTTCGGTTCGGTACGCATATGTA